>NC_143523.1:30000-330000 GCF_031878675.1 Megascapheus bottae
AGTACAAGTATCCTAGCAGTACTCAAAACCACCCTTACAGGCACCCTAACGTGTACCCCAAGTGTACACTAATATATACTCTAACATGTGTCCTATCCCTAACAGGAACCATAATCCTAACATTCCATGACATGTACCATAACTGTAACATATTCCCTAAACATGAAATACATACAGAATCAAGTACCTGAACACACACTCTTAATCACATAGGTGCCCTTACATGCACCCTAGCATGTACCCAAAACCTACCCCAACGCTTACCCTAACACGTACTCTAAACCTTAACAGACACCTTACACCAAACATTATCTTAACATGCTCCCTAACATGTACCCCAATATACACCCTAACTCTGCCATACTCACATCTTAACAAGTGCCCTAACCAAAACTCATACTATAACAAATTACCTAATGCACCACCAATCTTATGCCTCACCCTAGACCATCTTCTAGCCCCAATCCATATGTAACTGCATAACTCACACTTTGTACAATCCTAACCCACTCCTACATAACCCCTTTCCTAACAAGTTATCTGCTCCTCACCTGTTCCCTAATGCACTTTAAAGACCGCTGCATAACATATCCAAACCCTAACCCATCCCATAAAGTTCTTCCTCACACGCTCCCTGACCTTCAACCTTTCCTGAACCCTTATGAGAGCATTTTCCTCCACGACATCCCCAACCTAACATTTTGTCTACCACATTCCCTACACTCTGCCACAACCCTAAACCTGACCTATTCCATAATGCAACTGCTAATCTTTTCCACAACGACTAGCAGATCCATAACATTAACCCATTCACTAACCATAATTCCCTATCGTTCTGTAACACTTAACACTAACCCTAACTTACTAACCTGCTATGTAAGGATAATAGAAAACCCATCACCTACTCGAACCTGTTTCTGAGCCATGACTACAAAATTCACTCTAACTCCCATGCTGAGTAACCTCAATAGCACCCAACCTTAACTCTACCCTTCACATCAACCACCCTACACCTGAACCCTAACCTCAATCATACCAACCCTAAACACAGTAGCCCTAACAACCCTAACCATGTAACATCACCACTGACACTAAAAATACTATTCCTTAAGCCTACTGCTTTTCCCCTAGCTTTGAGGGATGGGTTGGGCTTGCTGAAATGTGTTAGGAACTCACTTATGCTACTGATTTGAGTTAGTAAATGGTTTAGGATAAGGCCTAGGATTGGTGGGTGGCTTATGATACATGTTAAGGTTATGGATCCCCTAAACAAATCCAGACCACACCATGAACATCAACAAGTATATCTTTTGTACCATGAACATCAACAAGTCTATTCTGTACCCTAACTTAAACCATACCAACCCTAACAATAGTAACCTTAACAACTCTAACCCCTACCACCAACCCAGACAACAACCTTAACTCTTTAACCTACATCCCGACCCCAACGTAACTGACAGCGCAGTGTCCTGCATCCTTGGAGGTAGGTGGTCTTCTTTTGTCCAATATTACAGAAAAACATAGCACTCTATCCCACACCCTCACATGTACACATGGCAGGTGTATGAACAGAGTAGGTCAAGAGTTGGTAAATGTGTTAGGCAACAGTGAACGTGTGGATTTGAGGACAGAGAGCTAACTGGGTTGGGGCCTAGAGTCATCAGTTGTTCTGACAGTTCACAATTTACCAAGCAAGAAGGGGTAGGCCTCCCTTCCTCATAAATGCTTTCACCCCCTTTTCTCTATGTACCAAAAGCAAAGACACTGGAGGCCTAAGTTGGACCTCGGTCCACCAAAGCAGGTACTGGGCTGTGTACCCAGATTCTACGCTCGCAATTGAAAACTTGAAGACTCTCCAATGTGGTCATCATTGTCACTATCGTTGTCATCATCTCTGCCACCGTAGCCTCCTCCTCTTCTTCTTCTCTTCCTACTCTTCTCCTCCTCCTCCTCTCTTCCTCTTGCTCCTTCTACTCCTCTTCCTTTCTACTTCTTCCTCTTCTTCCTCCACCCTCCTTCTTCCTGCTCCTACTCCTCCCGCCTCTGCTTCCTCTTCCTTCTTTCATCCATTCTTCTTTTTCCTTCTTCCTTCCTTTTTCCTTTCTTCTTCTCTTCCCTCTTCCTTCTTTCTTCCTTTCTTCTTTCTCCTTTCCTCCACTTCCTTTTTTAGGGACCAGTCCTTGGGCTTAAACGCAGAGCCCAAGCACTGTCCTTGGGCTTTGTCAAGGCAAGTGCTCTTCCACTTGAGCCACAGCACCACTTCCGGCTTTTTCTGTCTGTGGTACCAAAGACTAACTTTTTTCTGAGTGTGGTACAAAATAATTGAACCCAAGCTTTGTGTATACTAGGCAAGCACTCTACCATTAGGCCAGGCTCCTGGCCCCTCTCCAGTTGGTCTTCTGACACTGGGAACATTTTCTCCTCATGGTGCACACAGGCAGAGGAAGGCAACACACCACAAAGGCTAGGCATCCAGGAGCCTGGTTAAGGATACACAAGACCTGGAAGGTCTGACAGAGAAGGAAAAGTACTAGTATATGCCTTCTGCTTCCCTCCAAAGATTACTATTAGAAACTTGGCAAAACCCCACTTCTGAGGCATAAAATGGAGGGCTTTGTGTGGAGTTGCTGACCTAGCCTGAAGAGAGCTATGAACATAATACCACTGGAATTCACCCATGCAAATGGAAATACCTTGGAATGTCTAATAAAAGTGTAAGGTGTATATAATGACAACATAAACACACATGCCCTCATTCCCTAACCCCCATGCCCTATACCAGACATTGCTAAAAGATCAGTGAAGACTCAGAGCTGAGGATACAGACTTAGTATAAGCCTGCTGTGGCAAAAGGTGTTCTGACAAGTGCCAACTTAACAAGCAGGAAAGCATAGACTGCCCTTCCTCACACTTGTCTTCATTCCATTCACCAGGCTTTGGTATGAATACCACTGGAAGCACAGATAAAAAACCTAGTACAGACTTAAGACATGAAATTGGAGACCTATGAAAGCAGGTTACGGGTAGGATGTGTCAGTCAGGCCACTTCAACATTAGACCACAAAATCAGATTCTTGAGACACAATTCCCAGTGTCTGGACTCCACATTTTTTCCTGATACTCAGCAAGTTTTGCCCCTGAAGTACTTACGGTCAGAAGAAATCAACACACAATGAAGGGTGAAGATGCTAGAACTACTCCACAGATCGGTGGGAGCCTGTATACTGTCAGAGGAAGACAAAACAGAAACAGTCACACAGAAGCCCCTACTCGAAAACTGACATATAACATCAGTCTAAAGGAACTCATTGAGTCACTAGACAGAAAGGGGTGAGGCTGTGTTGAGGTGCTGCCTAAGTGGTAGGAAGCCATGGAACACAATAAAAGTTAAATTCACCAAAAGAAATTTAAATGCATTGATATGTTGAACAAAATGTGTACATGACCTATGTAATTAAAAATGAAACTTCCCGCATTCCCTCAGCCCCAACCCACAGGCACTGAGAAGGACATGACCAAAAGCAGAAGTGAAATCACGATGACGATTCAGAGACCAAAGTAGGAGCCTAGGGTCATCAAAGTTGTCCTGACAAGCACCAACTCACAATGCAGGGAAGGAGAGACTACCCTTCATCACACATGCCCTCACCCCCTTCTCCAGGCCCCAGGATGGTCAAAGTATAGATGAAAACATGATGACACTGAGAGAGGCCAGGGGCCTGGGCAAGGCATGAGTTCACCAGAACAAGCTCAAATGAAGTCCATCGAGGCCATTCTAAGTTGGGCCATACCCACTAAACCTGTATTCACAATCCCAAGCTTCCAGTCTCTCCACATTTTACCCTGACTCTGTGCATTTTCTTCTCAAAGTGCCTATAGTCACGGGAAGACACCATGCAGCAAAGGCTGGAAATTGTGAAAATCAAAGGCTAGGGTACTTTCCCAGCTTGTGAGAGACCCTGGAACACAATATCCCAGGAATTCACCAAACAGAAATTAAAATACCTTTGTGTGACTAATAAAATGTGTATTGGACCTATACAATAAACACAAAAATCTTTCTGTGCTGGTCCTGGGGCTTGAACTTAGGACCTAGGTGTTCTTCCTGACAAATGTTTTTTCAAGGCTGGCGTTCTACTACTTGAGCTCCACTTTAGAGTTTTTTACCCATTATTGGTGATAAAGACCCTCAAGAACTTTCCTTCCAGGGCTAGGTGTGAACTGCAAACCTCAGATCTTGGACTCTTTAGTAGCTAGGATTACAGACCACCAAAACCTGGCAAAAAAACTATGCTTTCCACACATCCCCTCATGCTCTAACCCCCATGCCCTATGCAAGATGTGGGCTGGGAGCAAGATCCTACATCTGAGTGTACACGCAGATCCTACACTTACGATTGATTCAAAGGTTCTGGGTTCTTCATCTTTTCTCATCACAGCACGGAAAGTGAAAGGAGTCTCTGAAGAACAAAGGCTCAGCATCCTGAGGCCTCTCTTCTGCTGAGCAGGATCTGGGGTAGAGCCAACAGAAGGAAAAAAAGAAAAATCCATGTAGACCAGACTTTCTACTCCCACTTTCTGCTACCCCACCAAGCTCCTCATGAGGCAGATCCCGGGCCAGGCTTGAGGCAATGATGGCTTCCTGAGACCAACAGGGGACATAGCTCAGCATCAAGGTGCTTGTCTGGCTGGGAAGGCATACTCCAAAATATAGACAAAATCCTGATATGCCCAATAAAATGTGGAGAAGCTCTCCATACTGGAGGATGAATGAATGATGTCCCCAACAACGTCCACACTGGAGAATGAATGATGTCCCCAACAATGACCCCAACCACCAGTCCTCAGGCTCTGAGAGGGGCAGGGGGGGACAGGAGGGGACAGGACACGGGAAGGGCAGAGGGCACAGGGAGGAACAGGAGATGGGGAGGGGACAGGAGACGGGGAGGGGACAAGAGATGAGGGGGGACAGGAGACCGGAGAGGGACAGGAGACGGGGAGGGGACAGGAGATGGGGAGGGGACAGGAGACAGGGAGCTTTACTGGGTGGACAAATGCCAGAAGTGAGAAGGGGAGCATTTCACCAGTGGACACAGAGCACAAGTGAGGGTAGGGGAGCATTATGGACAGAGACCGGAAGTGGGGGGTGGGGGAGCATTATGGGAGCGGACAGAGACCGGAAGTGGGGGTGGGGAGCATTATGGGCGGGGACAGAGACCGGAAGTGGGGTGGGGGAGCATTATGGGAGTGGACAGAGACCGGAAGTGGGGGTGGGGGAGCATTATGGGAGTGGACAGAGACCAGAAGTGGGGGTGGGGGAGCATTATGGGCAGGGACAGAGACCGGAAGTGGGGGGTGGGGGAGCATTATGGGCAGGGACAGAGACCAGAAGTGGGGGTAGGGGAGCACTATGGGAGCGGACAGAGACCAGAAGTGGGGGTGGGGGAGCATTATGGGAGGGGACAGAGACCGGAAGTGGGGGTGGGGGAGCACTATGGGAGTGAACAGAGACCGGAAGTGGGGGTGGGGGAGCATTATGGGAGTGGACAGAGACCAGAAGTGGGGGTGGGGGAGCATTATGGGCAGGGACAGAGACCGGAAGTGGGGGTGGGGGAGCATTATGGGCAGGGACAGAGACCAGAAGTGGGGGTAGGGGAGCACTATGGGAGCGGACAGAGACCAGAAGTGGGGGTGGGGGAGCATTATGGGAGGGGACAGAGACCGGAAGTGGGGGTGGGGGAGCACTATGGGAGTGAACAGAGACCGGAAGTGGGGGTGGGGGAGCATTATGGGGGCAGACACAGACCAGAAGTGGGGAAGGGGGAGCATTACCAGAGCAGACAGAGCCTGGAAGTCAGGCTGTGGAGGAGCAGCATCACAGGTCCAGTCTGCACTGACCACTTCCTGCCATGGCGGTGCCGTCCTCGGACCTGGAATGAAAAATGTTAAACAAAATAAAAGAGGCAGCGGCAGGCGGGCTGCCAGGCCTCTCCACTCTTGACTAGGCCCTGGGCATACACTGAAAGCTCACCGATGACTGGGAGCTGGCTCCGGAGGCCTGGCTTAGGCCAGGACTTCCCTTCAGGAAGAGCACAAAGGACACACAGGGCATGGCAGGCCCCACTTCACACACCTTCACAACCACCACCCACCCATGCCTTGTACAGACCTGGCAAGAAGCACCGCTTTACTTCACACACACGCGGCATCTGGGTAGGACAGCCTCCTTCAGGTGCCTCCCCACAAAGAAACGCTGCCGGCACCTGACAGGACGGGTGAACAGACAACAGCCTCAGGCCAAGAGGGCCCCGCCCAGCTCTGTAGGCCCGGGACAAATGCCGCACTGGAGCCTCTCACAGGCCGACTGGTCCCAGAAAGAACCGCCCCCAACCAGTTTAGCGTCCTCGCCCCGCCCCCGCCCTCTCACGTCCTTGCTCTGCCCCACCCCTCAGGCTCTGACCCTGCAAGCCCCGCCCCTGGCCCCTCACGTCCTCCAGGAGGAGGGGCAGCAGCCCAGGCCCCATCTGCACTGACGGCTCCCTCCCATGGCATCACCGTACCAGGAGGCAGCAGCGGGCGGGCTGCCGCGCCTGTCCACTCTCAACCAGGCCCCGGCATACACTGAAAGCTCACTGCTGACTGGGAGCTGGCTTAGGCCTAACAAGGCCGAAGCCCCTTCAGGAAGAGGAAAAACGAAGCACTAGGCCCCACTCCCCACACTTTCACAGCCACCACACACCCAGGCCCCGGCTTGCCTAGGCTAAAAAGCGCACCTCTGACTGGGAGCTGGCTCCGGAGGTCTGGCTTAGGCCTACCATGGCCTTCCTCACACACACGTGGCATCCGGGTAGAGAAGGCCTCCTTCTGGCGCTTCCCCACAAAGAAACGCTGCCGGCACCTTACAGGATGGGCTAACAGGCAACAGACGCCCGGCCTCAGGCCAGCTCTGTAGGCCCCGGAACAAATGCCAGTCTCTCAGAGGAAGGCGGACGCACTGGAGCCTCTCACGAGCCGGCTGGTCCCAGACAGAACTGCCCCAAACCAGTTCAGCGTCCTCGCTATGCCCCACCCATCTCAGGCTCTGACCATGCAAGCCCTGCCCCCGACCCCTCACGTCCTCAAGGTGGAGGGGCAGCAGCCTAGGCCCCATCTGCACTGACCACTCCCTCCCATGGCGGCACCATCCCAGGGCCTGGATGGAGGAAAATAAAAGAGGAGGCAGCAGCGGGCGGGCTGCCGTGCCTGTCCACTCTCAACCAGGCCCCGGCCTACACTGAAAGCTCACTGCTGACTGGGAGCTGGCTCCGGAGGCCTTGCTTAGGCCTTAGAAGGCCGAAGCCCCTTCAGGAAGAGGAAAAACGAAGCACTAGGCCCCACTCCCCACACTTTCACAGCCACCACACACCCAGCCCCAGGCCTGCCTAGGCTAAAAAGCGCACCTCTGACTGGGAGCTGGCTCTGGAGGCCTGGCTTAGGCCTAACATGGCCTTCCTCACACACACGTGGCGTCTGGGTAGAGACAGCCTCCTTCAGGCACTTCCTCATGAAGAAATGCTGCCGGCGCCTTACAGGACGGGCTAACACACAATAGACGCCTAGCCTCGGGCCAAGAGGGCCGCGCCCAGCTCTGTAGGCCCCGGAACAAACGCCACTCAGAGGAAGGCAGCCGCACTGGAGCCTCTCACGGGCCGACTGGTCCCAGGCAGAACCGCCCCAAACCAGTTCAGCGTCCTCGCCCCGCCCCTGACCCCTCACGTCCTCACTCCGCCCCACCCCTCTCAGGCTCTGACCCCACAAGCCCCGCCCCCAGACCATCACTTCCGTACCCTGGCTCCACCCCCCTGGAGCTCTTCCTCCAAGCCCCGCCCTAGACTGCTCACCTCCCTTCCTTGTCCTGGCCCCACCCCCGGCGCTCAGCCCCCCACAAGCCCTGCCCTTCTCAAGGCTCATCCCCACTCTGGCTCCAGCCCGCCTTTTTCTCTGGCTGTTCTTCCCACTGCCTCTGGTTGCTCTCCTCTCAGCTCCGCCTCTTCCTCTTCCCACCTGGAGAGGTGGGGCGAACAGAGCTGCAGCCTGTGAACCAGGAAAGTTTCTGGGGGTGGTGTGTTTTGCTGGCCTTGGACAGGGCTTGGAGTCCGTGCTCTGGGTTGGACATGGGGGTACCAGCTCTCCGTTCTGGAGTGGTGGGGAGGAATCGGTTGCTCGCCCAGGGGTGGGTGTGGAGGGACCCTGGAGGGCTCCAGATCCTGAGGCCGAGTGCTGCCGCTTACTTCTACCCAGGGAAGCATGGAGGCCCAGGTTGTGAGCACCTGGTGGGGAGAAATGGTTGTCCAGTGTCTGAAACCCCACAGCCCCTCCAGATGCCCTGGAGACTCAATACCAGCAGAGGAAGACAAGCCCCGGTCATGGCCTCCCCTCCCAGCCCGGTTCTTCCCCCGAGGAGGTTCCCGCTTCACTGCCCGCCTGCCAACCTGCCTGCCTAGCAAAGATCTGATTGTGAAGCACACTCTGCTGCCGCTAGAACTGGAGAGCCAATGGGACAGGCAGGCCCAGACCTTCTACGGACACTTACTAGGGACAGTCACTTAGGGCCTTGCATGGCCTCTCTCGTGCATCCCAGATTATCAGTATGTTAGGGCGGGGTGTGGGGGGGTGAGTGGAGAACACGCAGGAAACTAGACCAGAGAGCAAAGCAAGACAAGAAAAAACAGGCTGAATTGTTGATATTTCCAGTTTTCAGTTAGGAGTGGGGAAATAAACCTTTACAGAATCCAGTTGGTAAAGGATGCATTTAAATTAAAACATCCCACCTTCTGCCTCCATCAACCAATGTTTCCTTCAAAAATTTAAAACAGGGAGACACAGAAGCCACGTGTTCAGAGACAACAAGCGCTGTCTCACAGCTTCCATCCAAGATTAGTTTGTTTATTAGTTTATTTCATGTTCCCTCATAAACTGCAAACACGAGTGGAAAAGGGAGAGAAGACAAGTTTGCACTCTCCCTCTCTTCCTGTCTTCTTCCTTCCCTCAATCCAACAGAGATAGAAGAGCTTAAAGAATGATATGCATGTTGTAAAACACAGAGAGACAAAGCACACACCCATAGATACACACATTTAGACAATATGAAGCCAGAAGAGGGGCTGAGGCTCAAGTACTGCAGCACCATCTTAAGTGAACAAGCTGAGGAACAGCACCCAATCCCTATATTCAAACTCTATTAACAGTGTGTGTGCACACACACACACACAGAATTAATGTAAGGAAAACTATGGATGTGTGACCACCACACTGTTCCACACATGGTGTTCACATGCCACACTGACATTTTCCACGTGAACAGCAGAGGACGCCCTCCAAGGTGCAGTGAGCTCATCTTCCCACCAGGGGGCGTGCTGGACCCCTGCTCACCACCCTCCTACCCTCCCTAGTGTAGTGAGCTCCACTTCCCTCCAGAGGGCGCGCTACACCCCTGCTCACCACCCTCCACCCCTCCCTAGTGTAGTGAGCTCCACTTCCCTCCAGAGGGCGCGCTACACCCCTGCTCACCACCCTCCACCCCTCCCTAGTGTAGTGAGCTCCACTTCCCTCCAGAGGGCGTGCTACACCCCTGCTCACCACCCTCCACCCCTCCCTAGTGTAGTGAGCTCATCTTCCCACCAGAGGGCACGCTACACCCCTGCTCACCACCCTCCACCCCTCCCTAGTGTAGTGAGCCCAACTTCCCACCAGAGGGCCCGCTGGACCCCTGCTCACCACCCTCCACCCCTCCCTAGTGTAGTGAGCTCCGCTTCCCACCAGAGGGCACACTACACCCCTGCTCATCACCCTCCTACCCTCCCTAGTGTAGTGAGCTCCACTTCCCACCAGAGGGCCCGCTGGACCCCTGCTGACCACCCACCACCCCTCCCTAGTGTAGTGAGCTCCACTTCCCTCCAGAGGGCGCGCTACACCCCTGCTCATCACCCTCCTACCCTCCCTAGTGTAGTGAGCTCCACTTCCCACCAGAGGGCGCACTGGACCCCTGCTCATCACCCTCCTACCCTCCCTAGTGTAGTGAGCTCCACTTCCCACTAGAGGGCACACTACACCCCTGCTCACCACCCTCCACCCCTCCCTAGTGTAGTGAGCTCCACTTCCCACCAGAGGGCGCGCTGGACCCCTGCTCACCACCCTCCTCCCCTCCCTAGTGTAGTGAGCTCCACTTCCCACCAGAGGGCACGCTACACCCCTGCTCTCCACCCTCCACCCCTCCTTAGTGTAGTGAGCTCCACTTCCCACCAGAGGGCGCGCTGGACCCCTGCTCATCACCCTTCACCCCTCCCTAGTGTAGTGAGCACCACTTCCCACCAGAGGGCGTGCTGGACCCCTGCTCACCACCCTCCACCCCTCCCTAGTGTAGTGAGCACCACTTCCCACTAGAGGGCGCGCTACACCGCTGCTCACCACTCTCCACCCCTCCCTAGTGTAGTGAGCTCCACTTCCCACCAGAGGGCACACTACACCCCTGCTCACCACCTTCCTCCTCTCCCTAGTGTAGTGAGCTCCACTTCCCACCAGAGGGCACGCTACACCCCTGCTCACCACCCTCCACCCCTCCCTAGTGTAGTGAGCTCCACTTCCCACCAGAGGGCGTGGTACATCCCTGCTCACCACCCTCCACACCCCCTAGTGTAGTGAGCTCCACTTCCCACCAGAGGGCGTGGTACATCCCTGCTCACCACCCTCCACCCCTCCCTAGTGTAGTGACCACTACTTCCCACCAGAGGGCGCGCTACACCACTGCTCACCACCCTCCACCCCTTCCTAGTGTAGTGAGCTCCACTTCCCACCAGAGGGCGTGGTGCATCCCTGCTCACCACCCTCCACCCCTCCCTAGTGTAGTGAGCACCACTTCCCACCAGAGGGCACGCAACACCCCTGCTCACCACCCTCCACCCCTCCCTAGTGTAGTGAGCTCCACTTCCCACCAGAGGGCGTGGTACATCCCTGCTCACCACCCTCCACCCCTCCCTAGTGTAGTGAGTACCACTTCCCACCAGAGGGCGCGCTACACCCCTGCTCACCACCCTCCACCCCTTCCTAGTGTAGTGAGCTCCACTTCCCACCAGAGGGCGTGGTACATCCCTGCTCACCACCCTCCATCCCTCCCTAGTGTAGTGAGCTCCAGTTCCCACCAGTGGGCGTGGTACATCCCTCCTCACCACCCTCCACCCCTCCCTAGTGTAGTGAGCTCCACTTCCCACCAGAGGGCACGCTGGACCCCTGCTCACCACCCTCCTCCCCTCCCTAGTGTAGTGAGCTCCACTTCCCACCACAGGGCGTGCTATACCCCTGCTCACCACCCTCCTCTCCTCCCTAGTGTAGTGAGCTCCACTTCCCACCAGAGGGCGCGCTGGATCCCTGCTCACCACCCCCCACCCCTCCCTAGTGTAGTGAGCTCTACTTCCCACCAGAGGGCACGCTACACCCCTGCTCACCACCCTCCACCCCTCCTTAGTGTAGTGAGCTCCACTTCCCACCAGAGGGCGCGCTGGACCCTGCTCACCACCCTCCTACCCTCCCTAGTGTAGTGAGTTCCACTTCCCACCAGAGGGCACACTACACCCCTGCTCACCACACTCCTCCCCTCCCTAGTGTAGTGAGCTCCACTTCCCACCACAGGGCATGCTATACCCCTGCTCATCACCCTCCTCCCCTCCCTAGTGTAGTGAGCTCATCTTCCCACCAGAGGGCCCGCTGGACCCCTGCTCACCACCCTCCACCCCTCCCTAGTGTAGTGAGCTCCACTTCCCACCAGAGGGCGTGGTACATCCCTGCTCACCACCCTCCACCCCTCCCTAGTGTAGTGAGCTCCACTTCCCACCACAGGGCGTGGTACATCCCTGCTCACCACCCTCCACCCCTCCCTAGTGTAGTGAGCTCCACTTCCCACCAGAGGGCTCCCTGGACCCCTGCTCACCACCCACCACCTCTCCCTAGTGTACTGAGCTCGTCTTCCCACCAGAGGGCACAATACAACCCTTCTCATCACCCTCCACCCCACCCTAGTGTAGTGAGCTCCACTTCCCACCAGAGGGCGCGCTGGACCCCTGCTCACCACCCTCCTCCCCTCCCTAGTGTAGTGAGCTCCACTTCCCACCACAGGGCGCGCTATACCCCTGCTCACCACCCTCCTCTTCTCCCTAGTGTAGTGAGCTCCACTTCCCACCAGAGGGCGCGCTACACCCCTGCTCACCACCCTCCACCCCTCCCTAGTGTAGTGAGCTCCACTTCCCACTAGAGGGTGTGGTACATCCCTGCTCAACACCCTCCACCCCTCCCTAGTGTAGTGAGCTCGTCTTCCCACCAGAGGGCACACTACACCCCTGCTCATCACCCTCCTCCCCTCCCTAGTGTAGTGAGCTCCACTTCCCACCAGAGGGCACACTACACCCCTGCTCACCACCTTCCTCCTCTCCCTAGTGTAGTGAGCTCGTCTTCCCACCAGAGGGCACACTACACCCCTGCTCATCACCCTCCTCCCCTCCCTAGTGTAGTGAGCTCATCTTCCCACCAGAGGGCACACTACACCCATGCTCACCACCCTCCACCCCTCCCTAGTGTAGTGAGCCCAACTTCCCACCAGAGGGCCTGCTGGACCCCTGCTCACCACCCTCCACCCCTCCCTAGTGTAGTGAGCTCCACTTCCCACCAGAGGGCCCGCTGGACCCCTGCTCACCACCCACCACCTCTCCCTAGTGTAGTGAGCTCCACTTCCCACCAGAGGGCCCGCTGGACCCCTGCTCACCACCCTCCACCCCTCCCTAGTGTAGTGAGCTCGTCTTCCCACCAGAGGGCACACTACACCCCTGCTCACCACCCTCCACCCCTCCCTAGTGTACTGAGCTCCAGTTCCCACCAGTGGGCGTGGTACATCCCTGCTCACCACCCTCCACCCCTCCCTAGTGTAGTGAGCTCCACTTCCCACCAGAGGGCACACTACACCCCTGCTCATCACCCTCCTACCCTCCCTAGTGTAGTGAGCTCCACTTCCCACTAGAGGGCACACTACACCCCTGCTCATCACCCTCCTACGCTCCCTAGTGTAGTGAGCTCCACTTCCCAGCAGAGGCCACACTACACCCCTGCTCACCACCCTCCTCCCCTCCCTAGTGTAGTGAGCTCCACTTCCCACTAGAGGGCACACTACACCCCTGCTCACCACCCTCCACCCCTCCTTAGTGTAGTGAGCACCACTTCCCACCAGAGGGCACACTACACCCCTGCTCATCACCCTCCTACCCTCCCTAGTGTAGTGAGCTCCACTTCCCACCAGAGGGAGCGCTGGACCCCTGCTCATCACCCTTCACCCCTCCCTAGTGTAGTGAGCGCCACTTCCCACCAGAGGGCACACTACACCCCTGCTCACCACCCTCCTACCCTCCCTAGTGTAGTGAGCTCCACTTCCCCCCAGAGGGCACACTACACCCCTGCTCACCACCCTCCACCCCTCCCTACTGTAGTGAGCTCCACCTCCCACCAGAGGGCGCGCAGGACCCCTGCTCACCACCCTCCACCCCTCCCTAGTGTAGTGAGCTCCACTTCTCACCAGAGGGCGTGGTACATCCCTGCTCACCACCCTCCACCCCTCCCTAGAGTAGTGAGCTCCAGTTCCCACCAGTGGGTGTGGTACATCCCTGCTCACCACCCTCCACCCCTCCCTAGTGTAGTGAGCTCCACGTCCCACCAGAGGGCGCGCTGGACCCCTGCTCACCACCCCCCTCCCCTCCCTAGTGTAGTGAGCTCCACTTCCCACCAGAGGGCGCGCTACACCCCTGCTCACAACCCTCCTACCCTCCCTAGTGTAGTGAGCTCCACTTCCCACCAGAGGGCGCGCTGGACCCCTGCTCATCACCCTTCACCCCTCCCTAGTGTAGTGAGCTCCACTTCCCACCAGAGGGCACGCTGGACCCCTGCTCACCACCCACCACCCCTCCCTAGTGTAGTGAGCTCCACTTCCCACCAGAGGGCGCGCTGGACCCCTGCTCACCACCCTCCAACCCTCCCTACTGTAGTGAGCTCCACTTCCCACCACAGGGCGTGCTAGACCCCTGCTCATCACCCTCCTATCCTCCCTAGTCTAGTGAGCTCCACTTCCCACCAGAGGGCACGCTACTCCCCTGCTCACCACTCTCCACCCCTCCTTAGTGTAGTGAGCTCCACTTCCCACCAGAGGGCACGCTACACCCCTGCTCACCACCCTCCACCCCTCCCTAGTGTAGTGAGCTCCACTTCCCACCAGAGGGCGCGCTGGACCCCTGCTCACCACCCTCCAACCCTCCCTACTGTAGTGAGCTCCACTTCCCACCACAGGGCGTGCTAGACCCCTGCTCATCACCCTCCTATCCTCCCTAGTCTAGTGAGCTCCACTTCCCACCAGAGGGCACGCTACTCCCCTGCTCACCACCCTCCTGTCCTCCTTAGTGTAGTGAGCTCCACTTCCCACCAGAGGGCACGCTACACCCCTGCTCACCACCCTCCATCCCTCCCTAGTGTAGTGAGCTCCACTTCCTGCCAGAGGGCCCGCTGGACCCCTGCTCACCACCCTCCACCCCTCCCTAGTGTAGTGAGCTCCACTTCCCACCAGAGGGCCCGCTGGACCCCTGCTCACCACCCACCACCCCTCCCTAGTTTAGTTAGCTCCACTTCCCACCAGAGGGCACACTACACCCCTGCTCACCACCCTCCACCCCTCCCTAGTGTAGTGAGCTCCGCTTCCCACCAGAGGGCGCGCTACACCCCTGCTCACCACCCTCCACCCCTCCCTAGTGTAGTGAGCTCCGCTTCCCACAAGAGGGCGCGCTACACCCCTGCTCACCACCCTCCACCCCTCCCTAGTGTAGTGAGCTCCGCTTCCCACCAGAGGGCGCGCTACACCCCTGCTCACCACCTTCCACCCCTCCCTAGTGTAATGAGCTCTGCTTCCCACCAGAGGGCATGGTACACCCCTGCTCACCACCTTCCACCCCTCCCTAGTGTAGTGAGCTCCACTTCCCACCAGAGGGCGTGGTACATCCCTGCTCACCACCCTCCACCCCTCCCTAGAGTAGTGAGCTCCAGTTTCCACCACTGGGCGTGGTACATCCCTGCTCACCACCCTCCACCCCTCCCTAGTGTAGTGAGCTCCACGTCCCACCAGAGGGCGCGCTGGACCCCTGGTCACCACCCCCCTCCCCTCCCTAGTGTAGTGAGCACCACTTCCCACCAGAGGGCGCGCTACACCCCTGCTCACCACCCTCCACCCCTCCCTAGTGTAGTGAGCTCCGCTTCCCACCAGAGGGCACGCTACACCCCTGCTCACCACCCTCCACCCCTCCCTAGTGTAGTGAGCTCCACTTCCCACCAGAGGGTGCGCTGGACCCCTGCTCACCACCCTCCACCTGCCTGTGATGTAGTGAGCTCCACTTCCCACCAGAGGGCGTGCTATACCCCTGCTCACCACCCTCCACCCCTCCCTAGTGTAGTGAGCTCCACTTCTCACCAGAGGGCACACTACACCCCTGCTCACCACCCTCCACCCCTATGTGGTGTAGTGAGCTCCACTTCCCACCATAGGGCGTGCTACACCCCTGCTCACCACCCTCCTACCCTCCCTAGTGTAGTGAGCTCCGCTTCCCACCAGAGGGCATGCCACACCCCTGCTCACCACCCTCCACCTGTCTGTGATGTAGTGAGCTCCACTTCCCACCAGAGGGCGCGCTGGACCCCTGCTCACCACCCTCCACCCCTCCCTAGTGTAGTGAGCTCATCTTCCCACCAGAGGGCACACTACACCCATGCTCACCACCCTCCACCCCTCCCTAGTGTAGTGAGCCCAACGTCCCACCAGAGGGCCCGCTGGACCCCTGCTCACCACCCTCCACCCCTCCCTAGTGTAGTGAGCTCCACTTCCCACCAGAGGGCCCGCTGGACCCCTGCTCACCACCCACCACCTCTCCCTAGTGTAGTGAGCTCCACTTCCCACCAGAGGGCACGCTGGACCCCTGCTCACCACCCTCCACCCCTCCCTAGTGTAGTGAGCTCGTCTTCCCACCAGAGGGCACACTACACCCCTGCTCACCACCCTCCACCCCTCCCTAGTGTACTGAGCTCCACTTCCCACCAGAGGACACGCTACACCCCTGCTCACCACCCTCCACCCCTCCCTAGTGTAGTGAGCTCCACTTCCCACCAGAGGGCACACTACACCCCTGCTCATCACCCTCCTACCCTCCCTAGTTAGTGAGCTCCACTTCCCACTAGAGGGCACACTACACCCCTGCTCATCACCCTCCTACGCTCCCTAGTGTAGTGAGCTCCACTTCCCACCAGAGGCCACACTACACCCCTGCTCACCACCCTCCTCCCCTCCCTAGTGTAGTGAGCTCCACTTCCCACTAGAGGGCACACTACACCCCTGCTCACCACCCTCCACCTCTACCTAGTGTAGTGAGCTCCACTTCCCACCAGAGGGCACACTACACCCCTGCTCATCACCCTCCTACCCTCCCTAGTGTAGTGAGCTCCACTTCCCACCAGAGGGCGCGCTGGACCCCTGCTCATCACCCTTCACCCCTCCCTAGTGTAGTGAGCGCCACTTCCCACCAGAGGGCACACTACACCCCTGCTCACCATCCTCCTACCCTCCCTAGTGTAGTGAGCTCCACTTCCCACCAGAGGGCACACTACACACCTGCTCACCACCCTCCACCCCTCCCTACTGTAGTGAGCTCCGCTTCCCACCAGAGGGCGCGCTACACCCCTGCTCACCACCCTCCACCCCTCCCTAGTGTAGTGAGCTCCACTTCCCACCAGAGGGCGTGGTACATCCCTGCTCACCACCCTCCACCCCTCCCTAGAGTAGTGAGCTCCAGTTTCCACCAGTGGGCGTGGTACATCCCTGCTCACCACCCTCCACCCCTCCCTAGTGTAGTGAGCTCCACGTCCCACCAGAGGGCGCACTGGACCCCTGCTCACCACCCCCCTCCCCTCCCTAGTGTAGTGAGCTCCACTTCCCACCAGAGGGCGCGCTACACCCCTGCTCACCACCCTCCTACCCTCCCTAGTGTAGTGAGCTCCACTTCCCACCAGAGGGCGCGCTGGACCCCTGCTCATCACCCTTCACCCCTCCCTAGTCTATTGAGCTCCACTTCCCACCAGAGGGCGCGCTGGACCCCTGCTCACCACCCTCCAACCCTCCCTACTGTAGTGAGCTCCACTTTCCACCACAGGGCGTGCTAGACCCCTGCTCATCACCCTCCTACCCTCCCTAGTCTAGTGAGCTCCACTTCCCACCAGAGGGCACGCTACTCCCCTGCTCACCACCCTCCTGTCCTCCCTAGTCTAGTGAGCTCCACTTCCCACCATAGGGCACGCTATACCCCTGCTCACCACCCTCCACCCCTCCCTAGTGTAGTGAGCTCCACTTCCCACCAGAGGGCCCGCTGGACCCCTGCTCACCACCCTCCACCCCTCCCTAGTGTAGTGAGCTCCACTTCCCACCAGAGGGCCCGCTGGACCCCTGCTCACCACCCACCACCCCTCCCTAGTGTAGTGAGCTCCACTTCCCACCAGAGGGCACACTACACCCCTGCTCACCACCCTCCACCCCTCCCTAGTGTAGTGAGCTCCGCTTCCCACCAGAGGGCGCGCTACACCCCTGCTCACCACTCTCCACCCCTCCCTAGTGTAGTGAGCTCCGCTTCCCACAAGAGGGCGCGCTACACCCCTGCTCACCACCCTCCACCCCTCCCTAGTGTAGTGAGCTCCGCTTCCCACCAGAGGGCACGCTACACCCCTGCTCACCACCTTCCACCCCTCCCTAGTGTAGTGAGCTCTGCTTCCCACCAGAGGGCACGCTACACCCCTGCTCACCACCCTCCACCCCTCCCTAGTGTATTGAGCTCCACTTCCCACCAGAGGGTGCGCTGGACCCCTGCTCACCACCCTCCACCTGCCTGTGATGTAGTGAGCTCCACTTCCCACCAGAGGGCGTGCTATACCCCTGCTCACCACCCACCAGCCCTCCCTAGTGTAGTGAGCTCCACTTCTCACCAGAGGGCACACTACACCCCTGCTCACCACCCTCCACCCCTATGTGGTGTAGTGAGCTCCACTTCCCACCAGAGGGCGTGCTACACCCCTGCTCACCACCCTCCTACCCTCCCTAGTGTAGTGAGCTCCGCTTCCCACCAGAGGGCATGCTACACCCCTGCTCACCACCCTCCACCTGTCTGTGATGTAGTGAGCTCCACTTCCCACCAGAGGGCGCGCTGGACCCCTGCTCACCACCCTCCACCCCTCCCTAGTGTAGTGAGCTCCACTTCCCACCAGAGGGCACACTACACCCCTGCTCACCACCCTCCACCTCTCCCTAGTGTAGTGAGCTCCGCTTCCCACCAGAGGGCATGCTGGACCCCTGCTCACCACCCTCCACCCCTCCCTAGTTTAGTGAGCTCCACTTCCCACCAGAGGGTGCTCTGGTCCCCTGCTCACCACCCTCCTCCCCTCCCTAGTGTAGTGAGCTCCACTTCCCACCAGAGGGCGCGCTGGACCCCTGCTCACCACCCTCCACCTGTCTGTGATGTAGTGAGCTCCACTTCCCACCAGAGGGCATGCTACACCCCTGCTCACCACCCTCCACCCCTCCCTAGTGTAGTGAGCTCCACTTCCCACCAGAGGGCGCTCTGGGTGAATGCTCACCACCCTCCTTACCTCCATGGTGCAATGAGCTCCGCTTGCCACGACAGCGCGCTCTGAGTGAATGCTCATCGCCTTCCCCCCCCAGTGGTGCAGAGAGCTCCCCTTGCCACCAGAGGGCACTTTGAGTGAACGTTCACCACCCTACTCTCCTCCATGATTCAGTGAGCTGTGCTTGCCCCCAGAGGGCGCTCGGGGTGAATGCTCGACACCTTCCCCGCCTTCCCGTGGTGTAGTGATCTCCGCTTGCCACCCAAGGCCGCTCTGGGTAAATACTCACCGCCCTACACCCCCTCTGTGGTGTAGTGAGCTCCGCTTCCAAGGAGAGTGCTCTGGGTGAATGATAACTGCCATTCACCCTCCCATGGACCTGTGAGCTCTGCTTGCCACCAGAGGGCGCTCTGCGTGAAGGGTCACTGCCTCCCCCTCGTGGTGCAATGAGCTCCACTACCCAGCAGAGGGTGCTCTGGGTGAATGCTCACAGCCCTAGACCAATCCGTGGTGCAGTGACCTCCGCTTCCCATCAGAGGGCACTCTGGGTGAATGTTCACAGCCCAAGACCAATCTGTCATGCAGTGACCTCCACTTGCCACCAGAGGGCGCTCTGGGTGAATGCTCACCACCTTTCACCACTCCGTGGTGCAGTGAGCTCGGCTTGCCACCAGAAGGAGCTCGATGTGAAGGGTCAATGCCTTCACCCTTCCCCAGTGGTGCAATGAGCTCCACGACCCACCAGAGGGTGCTCTGGGTGAATACTCACCACCTCCCCGCCCCCCCCCGTGTATTAGTGAGTTCCACTACCCACCAGAGGGCGCTCTGGGTGAATGCTCACAGCCCTAGACCAATCCATGGTGCAGTGACCTCCGCTTACCACCAGAAGGCGCTCTGGGTGAATGCTCACTACCTTTCACCCCCTCCATGGTGCAGTGAGCTCCGCTTGTCAGCAAAGGGCGCTCTGCATGAAGGGTCATTGCCTTCCCCCTCCCCCATGGTGCAATGAGCTCCACAACCCACCAGAGGGAAAACTGGGTGAATGCTCACAAATCTCCCTCCGTGGTGCAGTGACCTCCACTTGCCACCAGAGGGCGCTCGGAGTGAATGCTCACAACCCTAGACCAATCTGTGGTGCAGTGACCTCCACTTGCCACCAGAGGGCGCTCTGGGTGAATGCTCACAGCCCTAGACCAATCTGTGGTGCAGTGACCTCCACTTACCACCAGAGGGCAAACTCCCCTCCGTGGTGCAGCGAGGTCCACTTACCACCAGAGGGCGTGCTGGGCCTGTGCTCACCGTCCTCTCCTCTGTGACTTGACTCTCACCCTAACCTAGGTTTGTGGATTTCTGTGACCTTCTCAGCCGTGTCTTTGAACGTATTTTCTGAGTCTATGGACTATCCTAAGCCCTAGACCTCCCTACAGCCTCAAGATTTCTACTAAAGAAGGAATCCCAGCTTTTTTCCAATTTCTTTTTTTTTCCAGTCCTGGCTTTGAGCTCAGGGCTTGAGTACTTGGACTTTCTCAAGGCTAGAGCTCTACCACTTGAGCCTAAGCACCCTTCTGGGGTTTTTTATGTATGTGGTACTGAGGAATCGAAACCATGTCTTTGTGCATGTTAGGCAAGCACCGCACCAGTAGGCCAAATTCCCGGCCCTTCTTTCCACTTTCTATAGCACTAATCATTTGCATCTTATGTGTTGTCATTACCCCTATATTAAGCTGTACACTCTACACTCCTTTTGAGAGAAACAACTTTATTTGCGTATGGTGCCTATTTCACTAATGAGATGGTTTGAATAAGTTATGTCCTCCACAGGCTCCTGTGAAGAATGCTTACTCTCCAGATGGTGGTGGTATTTTCAAGGGTTTTCAAGGCTCCAGAGGGGGGCCTAGCTGAAAGAAACTGTTCACTTGGGTCACACCACTAGGCCTTGCACTCAGGCTTAGGTGCTGTCCTATAGCTTTTTCACTCAAGCCTCGCCCACTACCACTTCAGCTCCACTTCCAGCTTTTTGTTTCTGTTGTCAGTTGAAAGTCTGTCTCGTGGATTTTTCTACCCTATCTGGCTTTGAACTATCTCTGCTTCCTGAGTAGCTAAGATTACAAGAATGAGCCAGGTGCCCTGCACAAGCCTCACCGCTCACAAGATTATGCCCCACAGCACTGCTATACAAGGGACCAGGCTCCTGTCACATGACCTTGAGAGACAACCCTCCTTCAAATCACATCAGCAATCACTCATGGTTATAACTTAAGATTTAAATTATTATGTAATTGTTTAAATTATTTTTTCTTCATTTTAGAGTCTCCTAGAAGACTTAGCAGATCCCAGGACAGAAAAGGAAATGAATGTGTCAGTCTCTGAAAGTCTGAAGTATTTCCATTTCCTCCACTCTTCATATAAACCAGAAGATATGCAGTTTCCCACCTAAAAAGAGAGATTTATGAGCACAGTAAAATTAAACATCTGCGGCGAAAGGACAGCAGGAACGAGGGTCAGCAAGCTTCCAGGCTAGTGGAGCAAGTCCTCATCCAATCACCTACCACACATCTCATCAAGGGAGAGAAAACAGTGACCTGGAATAGTCACTTCTATGCTCTTGTGAGTTCACAAATCTTCATCTACCCATCACCTACCATCCATCTCATCAAGGAGAGAACAGTGACCTGGAATAGTCACTTCTATGCTCTTGTTAGTTAGCACAAATCACAGCCAGCCTGATGCTAGATGGCTCACACCTGAGGATCAGTTTGAAGCCAGCCTGGACAGAAAAAAATCTGTGAGACTCTAATCTGCAATAAACTTCTCAGAAAAAGCCAGAAATAGCACTGTGGTTCAAGTGGTAGAGCTCTAGTCTTGAGTACAAAGAAGCTCAGGGATAGCACCTGGGCCCTGAGTTCAAGACCCATGAACAGCAAATTAAATAAATAAGATAAAATAAGGGGCCTGGAATGTGGCCTAGTGGCAGAGTGCTTCCCTAGCATGCATAAAGCCCTGGGTTCTATTCCTCAGTACCACATACACAGAAAAAGCTGGAAGTGGTGCTGTGGCTCAAGTGGTAGAGTCCTAGCCTTGAGAAAGTGCAAGGGCAGTGCCCAGGCCCTAAATTCAAGACCCTAAACTGGCAAAAATAAACAAATAAATACATAAATAAATAATAAATCAGGGACAGGCAAATTATGAGAGTGGGAGTATAAGCCAACTCCAACCTTGTTTTTGGAAAACAACTTTTATTGGAACACAGCCAATTCATTCACTCATTCATGTACTGTCTATGGCATCCGATGTGTTACAAGGCCAAAGTTACAAAAACTGTGCCCCACAAACTCTGACGTTCTTTCTCTCTAGCCATGGTCATGAAAAGTGTGCTAACCCCTGTTCTAGATCACAGAGCAGTCAACAAGCCAAAATTGGCTAAGAACAGGTACCTAAGAGAAATGCTCAGGACAAATGAGAGAAAAACAGGAAAAGTAGGTTAGAGGAGAGCATCAAACATAAACACCACCTAATCCATTAATTTTGAATTACTCAAGCCTCCTTGTGTGGCTGAGTATGCCCTCCAGTACCACCGCTGGTGCCACCATGGGCACATATAAAACCTCTCTGCCTTAACTTTCTTCAGCTTTTCTCTCTAGTTTCACCTCCATAGCCATTAAAGTGTGTCTTCATGCTTACTGAGTGCATGCCGCTATGCTAGACTGACACACCAACTGTGTTTACAGACACCACCATCAGCACCAGCAGCTGCCCGGCAGGGCCAGGGTGGACACACTGGCTTCCAGGGTTCCAGGGATGTCTACTGCACAGGGCCAGCCACACCTCACCCCAGCAGCTGCCCTCGCTCCCTGACCACAGGACACTGCACCCGGGGCATGCCCAGTCACACCAGAACTCCAAAAGGACCCAGAGATGACAACACCGCAGCTAAAATCTTGCTGATAGAGCCAACATGCATTCATTCTAAGAAAAAAAAATTTAATATTGGTTCTTCAGGCTGAGCTCAGGGCCTGGGCACTGGCCCTGAGGTTTTTGGCTCAAGGCTACTACTCTACAACAACAGCTACAGCCCCATTTCCAGGCTCTTTTTGGTAGTTAATTGAAGCTAAGAATCTCATGGACTCTCTTATCTGGCTTATTTCAATGGTGATCCTAACATCTCAATCTCCCAAGTAGCTAGGATTACAGGCATGAGCCACAGGTGTCTGACTTTCTTTTTAATGTTTTACCCTTTATCCCTTTTAAAATTGTCATTCTCTGTAGTTTTTCTTTTCACTTTACCTGTCTTACACTTACAAAGCATTCTACTATACATTTATTCTACCGTCTTTTTTTCCTTCTTTCTTTATCCCTAGCTTTTCTTGCCCTAGCAATTCTTTACTTATTTTGGATATGTGTATGTGTGTGTGAGAGGCATGGGACTTGAACTCTGGGCCTGGGCACTGTCCCTGAGCTCTTCAGCTCAAAGCTAGTGCTCTACCACTTGAGCCACAGCCCCACTTCCAGTTTTCTGGTGGGTAATCGGAAGTAAGAGTTCCATGGACTTTCATGCCTGGACTGGCTCTGACTAGCGATCCTCAGATCTCAGCCTCCTGAGTACCTA
Organism: Megascapheus bottae; assembly: GCF_031878675.1. Classification (NCBI taxonomy): domain Eukaryota; kingdom Metazoa; phylum Chordata; class Mammalia; order Rodentia; family Geomyidae; genus Megascapheus; species Megascapheus bottae. Next base: position 53,321 of record NC_143523.1, read on the forward strand.
GAATTACAGGCATGAGCCCCTGGCACCCAGCCAACTTTTATTCTTCCAGTCTCCTGCTGTATTATATAAGAACATCAGTTCTCACATACCACTGAACTCTACTTACTGTAAACATTTGGTCAGTTATCAAATCAATGAGATTGTTAGTACTAAGTTATATCCCTAAGCCAGTGTAAAAAATGGATTATCAGAGCCGGGAGTTTGGCCTAGAGGTAGAGTGCTCACCTAGCATACACAAAGACCTGGGTTCAATTTCTTGGTACCACATATACAGAAAAAAGCTGAAAGTGGTGCTGAGGCTTAACTGGTAGAGCCCTAGCCTTGAGAAAGTCCAAGGACAGTGCCCAGGCCCTGAGTTCAAGCACAGGACTGGCAAAAAAAAATGATTATCAACCCAGATAATACCCATTTCTGTCAGAATACAAATTTTCAATGGAAATTTTTCAGACAACCAAAATCCCAAACTACAAATTGAGTTTAAATGAGTAAATCTTTTATTCTTGAACTCAGGGCCTGGACATTCACTGTATCTAAGCCTTTGTTCTCAAGGCTAGCACGCTACACTGGAGCCACAGCACCACTTATAGCTTCTTCTGAGTAGTTTATTGGAGATAAGTGTCTCATTGGGACTTTTCTGCCTGGGCTGGCTTTGATCCGTGATCCTCAGATCTCAGCCTCCTGAGTAGGTAGGACTCCAGGTGTGAGCCACAGGCACACAGCTGAGAAAATATTAACATAGGAACACAGCAGGTATGAAAAGACATGACACCTCAAAAAAAGTCAACAGTCACACACAAAGGATCAGAATCACAGTGAACTAGAGGAGGACCGAATCACTGAGCTGAAATGATGATAGAATGAGCTATGAGAATTGATCATTCTCAATGAAATCAGAGAATACTGCCCATCTGAACCTTCTCTCCTCCTCCATCTCCCCTCCCCTCAGCTGCCCCTCCTCCCCCCTCTCCCTCACTCTCTTCTTCTCCCCTGCCTTTCCTCTACCTCCCACAATTTCTCTCTGGCTTCCACCCTCTTTAGATAAGCACACAGGAGCCACTGCTTAGAGGAGATCTTACATGGCACACTGTATTTCTGGAGACAGTATGCAAGCTCCACGGGTCGCACTGCTTTCTGCCGGCTGTCCTGCATCTTCTCTAGCAGTAAAAGCAGCTGGAACGGGACGCTTCTCCTTTGCTCTTCTGCTCCTTTGGGCACCGCTATCCTGTCAAGTGAGAACAGCCAGGAGTCTCTGCACCCTCACCATTCTCCTTGTGAGGCGAGCATTACAGCACTTGGAAACATTTCCATCTCCAGGCTATGCCCCGCCTCCCGTGAATTACATCTGACAGAGGATGGGGCACCTTAGGTAACTAAGGTCGAGAAGTGCCCCATGAGGGCTGTGCAGAGAACCCCCCAGCTCCATAGTCACATTACAGTGAAGGGTAACATGCGTGCTCAAGGGTAGAACAGAGGGGTGGATAAACTGTGCACTCAAGTGCAAAACAGGACCAGCAGAGTGGGAACAAGCAGAGGGGGGCAGGAACAGTGTGAAGGAGGGCAAGTCCAGGCAAACTGGTTCCTGTGCATGTATGAAAAGAGAGTATGGAAGCCTGCTATTGTTTAAAATGAGCGAAGGCATAAGAAAAGGAATAAAAGAGGTAAATCTGACCAAAGTATATTAAGTATGGTAATGCCATAATGACACCTTTTTGTACAATGAAAATACACTAATGAAAAGGTTGCAATGGCTGGGCATACGGCTCACGCCTGTAATACTAGCTATTCAGGAGGCTGAGATCTGAGGGCCAAGGTTCAAAGCCAGCCCAAGCACAAAAGGACCTGAGCCTCAAGGGAGCAGTAGCCTTGATCTGAAGAGCTCTGAGATAATACCCAGGCCAAGGTCAAGCCCTATGACCTAGGGGGGAAAAAAGGTTAAAATGAGAAGAAAATAAATTAACTCATTATTTATTAATATTTGTCTTGAATATCTAGTTCTTTACAATGACTTGGGAGGTTTTTATTCTTTTTCCAGTCCTGGATCTTGAACTCAGGGCCTGGTACTCTCCTTGGGCTTTCTAAAGACTAGCTCTCTACCACTTGAGCCACAGTACCACTTCCAGCTTTTTCTGTGTATGGAACCCAGGGCTTCATGCATGCTAGGCAAGCACTCTACCACTAGGCCATGTACCCAGCGTGACTTAAACTTTTAAAGGCCTTTCAGAAATTTCCAGAAAAAGAATCTTTTTCAGAAGATTCTGGGCCTACAAGTATAGCAAGCAGCAATAAGTCCAGCCTGAATCACTCAGGCTGACAAAGCAAAGTTAGGTTCTGGAGAGAAAGGACAACAGAAAAGAATAACAATGTATTTGGGCAGTGGTTCATTTACTTATGGGCATCCCTCACTTCTTTATTAAGTGGAGAAAAGGAGACAAGTCAAGGCCAAAGAGAAAGACTGCTGAAATTTTTCTGTGCATACACACACTGATCCCAATGACTTTCTGCAGTATTGCTCTAGTCCCAACTCCCTTTTTATCATACCAGTGCTGAAAATTAAAGCTGTAGGTTAAAATCCCCAACCAAGTGTTTCTAAAGTACCAGCGGCTAGGCATAGAAGGTATGTCTGCCTTGGCAGACTGAGGCAGTAGGAAAGGAGGGAAGGGAGAGGGGAAGAGAAAGGAAAGGAGCAAATGTCCAAACCCCAACCCAGGCCACCTGAACATAGATAACTGAAGATGACACCAAGCATTTGTACATTTCTTAAACACTCCTGCCAGGTCCCAGGGGCTCACAGCTGTCATCCCAGCTTCTTGAGAGGCTGAGACCTGAGAATCATGGTTCACAGTCAATCCCAGGCAGGAAAGTCTGTGAGATTCTTATCACCAATTAACTATCAAGAAACTAGATGGAGCAGGACCCTTGAGCACCAAAAACACTCAAGGGCAGTACCCAGGCTCTGAGTTCAAGCCCCAAGACAGACAGACAGACAGAAAGACACACACACAAAGACAGACAGACAGAGAGAGACACACACACACACACACACACACACACACACACACACACATGCCCTTAAGTGATTCTAATTTGTAGCCCAGAATACACAGGAAAATATTTCCTTATTCTGGCAATTTATGACAGAAAGCTCTAAAAGTCCAGGTCACTATGAAAAAATAAACTAATCCACAATTTTATGACCATGAATAAAAAAGTCTTACCTCTTCAGTATCTCTGTGAAATCCAGGTTCATAATGAATATCTGAATCAAGGCGTGAGGACAAGTCTCTCCAATGTTGAGTAAACCAACTGGGCCTGGAAAGGAGCAAGGAAATAATGCCAAAGGAAAGATAAGGCATTCATCAAAAATCAGATGTTTTTCTAGAGTCTACTAAGGCCATGAAATGTGAAATTCTCTCTGAGATACAAAGAATTCACTAGGGAACCTTTAAATAATTAGGAGAGAAGATATCAAGTATGAAACTGGAATGCTAACTGATGAGGTAAGTTTGAAGAGCCTATTAGGACAAAAACAGATGTTACAAAAAGAGTATTATTAACTGAAAAGAAGTAGTAGTGCAAGCATTTACAGAAAGAGAAAATTTAAAAAGCAAACATTAGGGCTGGGAGTTTGGCCTAGTGATAGAGTGCTTGCTTAGCATGCATGAAGTCCTGGGTTCAATTCCTCGGTATCACATATACAGAAAAGGTTGGAAGTGGTGCTGTGGCTCAAGTGGTAGAGCTCTAGCCTTGAGAAAGCACAAGAACAGTGCCCAGGCCCTGAGTTCAAGCCCCAGGACTGGCAAAAAAAAATATTGAATGCTTATCTGAGGGATTCCTGGGTCCTTGGGGCTCTGGGTCAGGAGAAATGTCAGCCTGTCTGTGTCAAACTCCAGTGGAAGAGTCCCCACCACAGAAATGGGGAGGAAGAATGCTGGGCACAGTGGCTCACACCTGTCATCCTTGCTACTAGGGAGGCTGAGATCTGAAGATCAAGGTTCAAAGCCAGCCTGGGCACTAAAAACTGTGAGACTTTTATCTCCAATTAACCTCTAGAAAACGGGAAAGGGGCTGTGGCTCAAGGGTAGGGCGGTAGCCTTGAGCTGAAGAGCTCAGGGACAGTGCCCAGGCCCAGAGTTCAAGCACCGTATCCCACAAAAAAAGAAGAAAAGAAAAGAAACAAAGAAATGAAGGGAGAGAGAGAGAGAGGAAGGAAAAAGCAAACAAACAGGACATCTCTGAGTAAGGAAGGTTCACCTGCTGCAACATTTCTAGTCAAGTGATGAAAAGCCGAAAACAACTTTAGGAACTATTAGCAAACCTGACACACTAGCAACCAATCTCCCAGCCATAAGCTCAGCTGCTCTCAAAGATGAGCCATTGAAAAGGGGAAAAATGCAAACAAGAAAGAAAAAGGAAAGAAAGAAAAGGAAAAAGGGGAGAATGCAGGCAATCTCAACATTCCTGGGGAAAGGGCTTTGGTGCCTATCGGAGGAAGACATAAAAATGTGAAAAGCTTAATATGTGGCTATTAGATCCAAACAGTACAAGAGCGAGGACTCAATATTTGCATACCCAATGCTATGGACATGGTATTGGAAATATAAACACAACTACATAGACATAAAAGCCTATGACTCTATAGACATAATGTTATATTACATAGATTAATATGTATCTATGACATACAAACCCTTAGCCTAATTTTAATTATGTTCTAAAAACTAAGTGCCAGTGATTGTATATAGAGACTCCCTTCTTAAATACTTGTTTGTTAAATACGTCATTTGAAATATGATGTAAAAATCAATGTTAATAAATTCTTTAATAAAAAATATAAAATTAAATTTAAAAAATGTGAAAAGCAAGGGAAAGTACATCTCCCAAACCAGATTCCAGCTCCCAAGTCAGCAGGAGAGCCTTGCATCTAAAGGGTAACAGGATGGCTACTATCTGCCACACATTCATTGAAAGCAATGTCACAGGTTAGTTCACTCAATCCTTCCAACCTGCTAGGCTAGAAACTGTTAGCTCCATTTCAGATGTAGGAGACAAGGACCTACTAATCACAGGCTCTGGGGCTTCAGAGTACTGTCAGTGAGAAAAATGTTGCTGCACAGTGAGAAAGAAAGAAAGGAGGCTCTCCTGACCGTGAGGGTAGTCCCAGGGACTGAGATGTTCTCTTAGCTGCACTCTCTTCTTTCTCTTGATGTTGTTGTCTTCATCTGTCTTACTAAGTTCTTCTGGTCAATGCTGAGACTCAGCCAGGATTGTCTGGCAATTCTTCCTCAGGAACCCAAACACCTTGCCCATTAGTAATCACCCTAAAATCCCCAGCCCAAGGATGCCTAACCGGTGCTCAAGATGCCACAATTTTACCACAAGCAAGGGTTTATATGAGCCAGGAACAGAGGAACTTCTGTGAAAACATATAGCAGAGAGGTAAGGACAACATCTTTCATTCAGTTCTGATTCCAAAGAGTTGGCTCTCAGAGAGGGTAGCCCCTGTGAGAAGGTAGAGCACAAAACTCTAAATTTGGAAATTCCATCAGGCTGGACACCAGCCCTTGGACCCTCACATTTCCATTTGTTCCTGCTCAGAATGAGCTGCCATTTCCTAACACTGAACCACCTCCCCCACCCATGTATCTCCACTTTCAACATCAGCCATAGGGTCCAGACCAGAGTTGTATCCATGTTCCTCACACTCAAACCCTGCCAATCATAAGGGCTGTCTATCACACCAGACTACTACTGCTGGCAGAGTCCTTGCTATCCACACTACGGGCTGCCAGGAATACACCTACAGACAACCAAGTCCCAATACAGTTCCTGCCTTTGGAAGACATGGAAAGTCACACAACATGTACATACATGCTACCCATGGTATGAAGACTCTGGACTGATACATGAAAGTCCTACATGTGGCTCTGAAATTGTTACTCAGCAAAGACACAGAAAAAGACAATGTAGTAAGGATATACAATGAAATAAATTATTAAGTGACCACAATAATGAATTCCTGTCATCTGTGGCAATGTAGATAATTCTAGATGACATAATACTAAGTGAAATAAGTCAGGTACAGAAAGACAAATACTTAAAGTACTATTTATATGTAAAAGCTAAAAAGAAAAAACTAATGTTTCCGAAGGACAGAACAGAGGTTACCAGAGACTGGAAAGCACAGAGGGTGAGGAGTGATTGATTATTAGTGAGGAAAAGGCACTGCTAGGTCCAATAGCTTCTAACATTCTATAGCACAGTAAGTGGCATATTTCAAAACAGCTAATGTTTCCAGTGTAGTAGAACAATACTTGAGGTGATGGAAATGCCAGTTACCCTGGCCTGATCATCCACATTGTACACAATTATTGAAATGTTAAACTAGATTCTTTAAAATAAATTCATGTGCAAATTAAAATGTACAATAAATATTTTAAATGTAGTTGTAAACCACTGTTCCTCTTACAAAGCTCAAACTAGAGGACTTTAGCTAAAGGAAGAATGCTGGCAGGCAGAATCAATCAGCAGAAAACAGGATAATACCACCACGTGGGCAAGTGGGTTGGCCTGCACCTCAGAGGGGCAACAGAAAGGTTCGGGCTGGCTGCAAAGGACCTCGAGGAAGGCAGGAGATCAAAGGAAGAGAAGTGAAACTGATCTTTCTAGGAGAGGACTAGAGAGTACAACTGAAGGATGAGACTGTGTACACATCCACCAGAGAAGAGATTGATCTCTCTGTGAGAGGCCCAGAGAGTACAGCCCAACAATGAGACTGTGTAAACACTCACCAGAGAAGAGGGCGCTGAAGGTGTATGCTCATCCCAACTCTAAACACTGGCCCCAAAGTACAGAACAAACTTAGCTCCACCCTTCCTAAATCTTCCATCCTTATAAATGAGGAAAAGAAGCTGGGTACCAGGGGCTCCCGCCTGTCATCTTAGCTACTCAGGACGCTGAGAGCTGAGAGTCATAGTTCAAAGCCAGCACAGGCAAGAATGTCAATAAAACTCTTATCTCCAATGAACCTCCAAAAAGACGGAAGTGAAGAGCCTAGTGGTAGAGTGCTTGCCTGGCATGAACAAAGACCTGGATTCAATTCCACATACAGAGTGCCCTGAAGATATATTAAAAAACAACATATACCCTAACAAGTACCCTAAACTTCTACCGATGCACATCCTAACATGTTGCCTAACCCAAACCATAACTATCACCCTAACACATGGCCAAAAATGTACCCTAAACACATACTGTAAAACTTAACATGTGCCCTAACAAGTACTCTAACATGTACTGCAATTCCTGTATGTACCATTACATGTACCCTCACATTGTGTCTCAAATGTGCCCTAAGTTTTCCCAACATGTACTTTAACATGTACCCTAACCATATCCTAAATAGTTCTGTAGCATGAACTCTAAGACTAGGTACCCTTACAAGCACCCTAACATGTACCCAAATGTAATCCAACACATACCCAAGCATGACCTAATATTAACCAAAACCATAACACTAACCCTAACAACATTTACTAAATGTAACCAATACACTAACACATATCCTAACACGTACCCTAAACTTAATACCTATGCTGATATGTACCCTAACCACCAATACATACTCTAAACTACATATGCACCTAACATGTACCCCAAATGCATAATGTAACACATATCCTAGAACTTGCCCTAACCCTAATTTGTATCCTAACATGTTCCCTAACATACACTCCATCATGCATCTTAACTCTTGCCCATACTCACACCTTGACATGTACCCTAATCCATACATTACCATGTACCTCAGAATGTACCATAACATTAAATTGTACTTTAAATATTAACATGTAGCCTAACAAGTACAAGTATCATAGCAGTACTCAAAACCACTCTTACATACACCCTAATGTGTACCTCAAGTGTACCCTAACAAATACTCTATGTCCCATCCCTAATCCTAACATTCCCTAACTCGTACCATAACTGTAACATGTACCCTAATGTATATCCTAAACATTAAATACATACAGAATCAAGTACCTGAACACATACTCTAAATCGTATAGATTCCCTTACATGCACCCTAACATGTACCCAAAACCTACTCCAATGTATGCCCTACCATGTACACTAAACCCTAACACTTACCCTAACCCTAATACCAATACCCTAATACCTTAAACCAAACATTATCTTAACATATTCCCTAACATGTACCCTGCTCTACACCCTAACTCTGCTATACTCACATCTTAACATGTGCCCTAACTGAAACTCATACCCTAACAATTACCATAAGGCACTCGCCAATCTTATGCCTCACCGTGAACCATCTGCTAGCCCCAATCTATATGTAATTGCATAACTCACACTTTGTACAATCCTAACCCACTCCACAAACCTACATAACCCCTTTCCTAACAAGTCCTCTGCTCCTCACCTGTTCCCTAACACACTTTGAAGACCGCTCCTTAACATATCCAAAACCCTAACCCATCCCATAAAGTTCTTCCTCACACGCTCCCTGACCTTCAACCTTTCCTGAGCCCTTATTAGAACATTTTCCTCCACGACATCCCCAACCTCACATTTTTCTACCATATTCCCTACACTCTGCCCTAACCTTAAACCAGACCCATTTCGTAATCCATAACTACTAACTTCACCAGATCCATAGCACTAACCCATTCACTAAACATAATTCCCTATCTTTCTATAACACTTAACACTAACCCTAACTTATTAACCTGCTACGTAAGGCTAACAGAAAACCCAACACCTGCTCTGTTGGGGACTGACTGTGGGGTCAGTGACCATGACTGTGGGGTCAGTGACCTTGGACCCGCACAATTGAGTACACAAGGAAGTAAGCTCTTATCATGATTTTGGGCTGTGTCAATAGCTTCTCATTTAACCTGTTTGGGACTTGATAGCTTCTCATTCAACCTATTTCAGACTTGATACTGTTTGTACGAATGTAGCCCCTGGCAGTTCCCTAGTTTAAAGAAGTGTATTTAAGATTCAGAACTGGAAATAAACTGGGCTACGGTCTTGGGCTACAGGCTTCTTAAGCTGTGGCTCCTGATTTGGGCTGTAGCCCTCCTGAACCCCATCTGTTTGTCTCTCTTTTATTTTTTCCTAGTCCTTGCCCCCTATTTCAGGAATCCCAATCTGCGAACCCTGGTTTGCTGCCGGTTGGCCCCGGCATCTGGCGCCTGAACAGGGACTTTGCTTTGCCCGGGGTTGGCTCAGAACTGCAGTTTTCAGATCAGTGAGTCCTACAAAAGGCCACGTTACTCCAATTAAAGCAACAAGGTGGTCAACACAGAAATAGTCTCTAAGCATGAGCTTACCTAGAACCTGGTAAAAGCCAAAGTTACATCTGAATAAGGATTGCTGTCCTTCTCCATGGGCTAGCTGGAAGTTGCTATAAGGTAACTTACAAGAGCAAGCTGAAATAGCAATTAAGCAATTACTTTGGTAGTCCTGATTTTCCTTTTTTCTCTTTCTTTAAACATTTAAGACAACTTCACTTTCAAATATTGTTCAGAAACCCATTTCTAATGTTCTTTAAAACGTTTACACTTTTTAACTTAAACACTTAACATTTTAGTCTTGATTTGCATTTGAAAAACCTTTAAGGGCTCAAGGCACTCCCTTTTCTCCAGGTCTCCTTGGGCTCAAGGAACGCCCTTTGCCTTCAGGCCTCCTTTTAGAAGAGGCATTTTTTTTTGCAGTTAAGATTGCTGCCTAGAACTCCCACAGTTTAAACCCAAATATGTTTTTCCTTAATGCAAGAACTACAAACATCATCAGTGCACCAAAAATCTAAGTCTGAACTTAGTTTCCTCCTTTTTCTAAAATACATCCAATTGCAATCCAGTAACATGAAACCAAATCATACAGAGATAAACCTTTAAACATTCCTTTAAAATACTAATCACATTATCCACATTTTACCATTAGATTTCTAGTGTCAGTTTGCAAGAAAAGACAGACAGACAAAGTTTCTGACGTTAATGAACAATTTTACATTTAAATCTCTAATACATGTCTCCAAACTTTAACTTAAGGTAATAAATCCCAAATTCCCTAATACCTCTGTGCTAAATAGGATACAATATTTGCAATGTAAACAGCTGTATGTATTGCAATACCAGATTTTTAAAATGCAGATTTCAGGATCTTTAGAAAAATACTTTTTACCAGTTTTTCTTTAAAACAATGCAATAATACTTTTAAGACATAGGAAACATTCAAACCTAATAATTTTGTTGAAGTTTTAAGCTTAGATTTACCCAATTGTCTTTGTGTTTAAGTATAAATTTATCCATTGTTTTATACAGCATGCTGACAATTTAACCTTGAACATGTTCACTCACTCATTCACACACATTCATACTCAAAGATCATAAAGCGCGCAAAATTAATATCGGCCGTTCAATTTCCGGGAGTTTGTGTCAAGAGAGTTTTGCCAATTTTACTCTTACAGGTGAGAACCAGGTTCAAAACAAAACTTTTTGCAAGGCAACTTAGCTGGAATTTATTTTTCCAGGGCTTGTTACAACTGCAGACATGGGGGAGCGGCCATGCTAGGCCCAGAAATGTTCAAAAAAAAAAATAACAAGGATGTGTGCTTGAGTACGCACAGAAAAACCATAAGGATCCATACTTAGAAATGGTACCAATTTTAAAGACAAAACTGGACAAGGAAAAATATGTAACACGAACAAGACAGAGAAACGGAGACTTTTAAATAATCAGACATTGACATATAACAAGAAAATTGGACTCAATCAGATACACTTAACACAAAAAAAAATGAGCTCAAATGAATGTTTTCACCAAACAGTTATTTTTAGATTTAGACATGTCTTGCTGGTGGGACTCTCAGGTATGCCTTGTTATTGACAAGAAACTCAGAAGGGGAGGGGGAGTCAAGGCGTCCCTTGACCACCCAGGCCTCTGTTTTAGGCCCACAGTGCACCTTTTCAAACAAACAAAAATAAAATAAAATAAAACGCAGACATACAGGGGGGTCGGCCGACTTCTACTTACCTCTGGAGGCCTTTGCTTTTCACCTGGGCATCTTTTACAAAAAAGGTTGTTAAGAAGAGGGATGGTAAAGACAAAATAATGTCACATATTAAATTGTGTAGAGTCAATGAATATGTTAAAAGGTCCCTACATAATAGTAAAAGGAGGAGAAACACAGCTCATATGAATGTGTGGAACAACTGGATCAGTAGCAGTCCCAATTGACATGCACAAATAACTCAGGTCCTTCCCACGTCGCAGGATGCACCACTGGAGGGTTGGGGGTGTAGGCCCAGTGAGTCGCTGCTTGGATGGCCACTGTCACTCTCCACGATCCGAACGCAGCATTCAGGCAGCCAGCGGGCGTCATTTTCTCCTTGTGAAAAAACACATACATGCCCTCGACCCCAGGTTAGAACAGGATCGGGTCCATGCCAAGCACCAGTTAGGGGATCCTTCCACTTTACTAAGGCAAAAGCATGCTGCTCTCTTTTTTCCCAGAATCGCTGAGCAGCAGATAAATTATTTGAATCCAAATTCAAAAAATTTAAAACAAATAAAGCATGATTAAGTATATTCACAGGGGTAGCGGGATACGACTCTCCTTTCTGTATTTTAGCAATTTGATGTTTTAATAATCCATTAGCTCTCTCCACGATGCCTTGACCTTGAGGATTGTAAGGAATGCCTGTAATATGAGTGATATTATAGGAATGGCAGAAGGATTGAAATGCTCGGCTTGCATAGCCAGGGCCATTATCTGTTTTTATTTGCGAGGGAATCCCCATCATAGCAAAGCATCGAATGCAGTGAGAAATACAATGTTTAGTGGCTTCCCCAGCAAGGGGGGTGGCCAAGATAAAATTAGAATAAGTATCTACAGTAACATGAACATATTTTAATCGGCCAAATGATGGAACATGTGTGACATCCATCTGCCAAATGTGATTAGAAAGCAGTCCTCGTGGATTTATACCTAAATGGGGGGCTGGTGGAAAAGGGACACAGTTGGAGCAAGTCTTAACTATTTGTCGTGCTGCTTCTCTAGATAATTTAAACTGTCGGCGCAAGGCTCGACTGTTTTGATGGTGGATGGCATGTGACTGCTTAGCAAGTTCAACCTGAGTTAAGTAAACTCTGGTGGCGGAGTCAGTAACCGCATTGCCCTCACTTAAAGGGCCAGGAAGATTAGTGTGAGCTCGAACAAAGCCAAAAAAAAACAAGGGTGGTTGCGAGAACAAAGCAAAGTTTGTACTTGGCGAAATTGGGTCTGAATATTGGAGTTAGTAGTTCCAAAAAAGGGAACAGTTTCTATGACTTGAAGAGCACGAATTACATATTGACTGTCTGAGTATAAGTTAAAGGGCTCGTCTTGTAACAGGACGAGTGCTTGTAAAACAGCCTCTAATTCCACCTCTTGGGCGGAGGAAAAACCCGTAACCCAAGATTGAGTTTTCCCATTAATGGTCAAAGCAGCCGTTCCATTAGAGGATCCATCTGTAAATACCAAAGCCGCAGAAGATAAAGGCGAGGCCTGTACTATGGAAGGAAATAGAAACGTATGACACGCAGCAAATTGGAGAAGTTTGTTAGACGGGTAGTGATGCAAAATTTTTCCCGTATAATTGGCCCAAGCAATGGCCCAAGGATCGCAATGGGCGAATAGCCAATCTTGTTGTTGTAGATTATATGGGACACATATAAAATGAGGTTCCTGACCTAAATATTTACGGGAATCCACTCGGCACATATGTATCAGATTAGCTACCAATTCGTAGTAGGGGGTCAGCACTTTGTCAATCTTCTGTGATAGTGGGTAGTTTAAAGTCCTAATTGAGCAAATTTTTATTTTTTATTTTTGACACCAGCCACAAATTCAGGAAAAGTTTGTGGATCTGAGGCTTGTGTCTCTATTAATCTGTTTAGATCTGACAACTGAAGCATTGTTAAGGTTGCAGAAATTTAGTTCCCCAGACAATCAAGAAAAAGCCTTTGCAAATGGGTGCTATGTAAGCTACACTATTGTAGCCAAAGATGGTTTGTGCAGTTGTTAAATGTCAAATATGATCTCTAGTTTGGAGTAAATTATTGTTCCTAATATCTAATCCTTGCAACCCCTTGATAAAACAGGCTAGGCTTCTTAAGGTCCCTGGTCAAGCACAGAGACAACACCCCTGAGTCAGCTTGAAGAAGTCACAGAAGTTGAATCTCCGCCCATCAATCCCCGTTAGACCAAGGGACCAAAGTCATTTTTGGAAAATGTGACAGGATAAATTAGGGGTATAGAAAAGAGAAAAAATTGCACTTGTGTTTCTTTTAAAATAAAGACGGGGGAGATGTTGGGGACTGACTGTGGGGTCAGTGACCATGACTGTGGGGTCAGTGACCTTGGACCCGCACAATTGAGTACACAAGGAAGTAAGCTCTTATCATGATTTTGGGCTGTGTCAATAGCTTCTCATTTAACCTGTTTGGGACTTGATAGCTTCTCATTCAACCTATTTCAGACTTGATACTGTTTGTACGAATGTAGCCCCTGGCAGTTCCCTAGTTTAAAGAAGTGTATTTAAGATTCAGAACTGGAAATAAACTGGGCTACGGTCTTGGGCTACAGGCTTCTTAAGCTGTGGCTCCTGATTTGGGCTGTAGCCCTCCTGAACCCCATCTGTTTGTCTCTCTTTTATTTTTTCCTAGTCCTTGCCCCCTATTTCAGGAATCCCAATCTGCGAACCCTGGTTTGCTGCCGGTTGGCCCCGGCACTGCTCGAACCTGTTTCTGAACCATAATTACAAAGTTCAATCTAACTCCTATGCTGAGTAACCTAAACAACACCCAACCTTAACTCTACCGTTCACATCAACAACCCTACACCTGAACCCTAACCTCAATCATACCAACCCAGAACACGGTAGCCCTAACAACCCTAACCATGTAACACCACCACTGACACTAAAAACACTATTCTATTCCTTAAGCCTACTGCTCCTCCCCTAGCTTTGAAGCATGGGTTGGGGTTGCTGAAATGTTAGGAACACACTTATTTTTAGAGATTTGAGTTAGAAAATGGCTTAGGATAAGGCCTGGGATTGGTGGGTGGCTTATGATACATGTTAAGCTTATGGGTCCCCTAAACGAAGCCTGACCCTACCATGAACATCCACGAGTCTGTTCTGCACCATGAACATCCACGAGTCTGTTCTGCACCATGAACAACGAGTCTGTTCTGCACCATGAACATCCACGAGTCTGTTCTGCACCATGAACATCCACGAGTCTATTCTGCACCCTAACTTAAACCATACCAACCCTAACGATAGTAACCTTAACAACTCTCACCCCTACCACCACCCCCGACAACTAACACCCTAATTCTTTAACCTACATCCCGACCCAGCTTACCTGACACCCCCAGCGCCCCGCATGCTTGGGGCCAGGTGGCCTCTTTGGTCCCAGTGTCCCCACCGCACCCCCGTGCGTGCCTGGCAGGGGTGTGAGCAGGGCGGTGGGGACGCGGTGACCCGGTGGACTGGAGCGAGCTCAGAGCTAGGGCGGAGGGCTGGGCTGGGGACGAGTCAGTTCACAAGCTACCAGGCAGGAAGGGCTTCACCGCCCCTTCCCAGGCATACTTTCACCCCGCTGTGTGCGGGTACCGAAAGGAAAGGTGATGGAGGCCCAAGTGGGGCCGGGTCCACCAAGGCGGGTGCGGGGCTGCACACCACCCGGAGGCCATGCTCGCAGTTCAGAACCCGAAGACGCACCGCCTGCCGTCGCCGTCGTCGTCTTCTTTCTTCCTTTCTTCCTCCTCCTCCTCCTCCTCCTCCTCTTCTCTTCCTGCTCAGCAGGTCAATCTTGGAAAGCTGCACCAGCGTGGCCTCCAGGCCAGGTCTGCAGGGGTGGGGTGTGCGCATGCGCAGTAGCTGCATCCGGGCGCCTGGCCCAGAGCTAACGGTCGCGCCACCGTGCCGAGCCGAGCGCTGACTTCCCGCCAGGGGCCGCAGTCGACGCGGGGCGTGAAGGGGCCATGGCGGCCGGGCCCAGTCTGGCTAGCGGAGAGCTCACAGGAGCTGCAGACCAACCCGGGGGCCGCGAGGG
This sequence comes from Megascapheus bottae, assembly GCF_031878675.1. NCBI lineage: Eukaryota > Metazoa > Chordata > Mammalia > Rodentia > Geomyidae > Megascapheus > Megascapheus bottae. Next base: position 68,450 of record NC_143523.1, read on the forward strand.
GACCGGAGGTAGCAGCTGTTTTCTGGTCCTAGGTTGGACAGCCGTGGGGCTGTGCGGGCGCGGAGCCCCGCGTGGGGAGCGCGGCGGAGGTCCGCGTGGGGAGGACAGCGGAGGTCCTCGTGGGGAGGGCGGCGGAGGTCCGCATGGGGAGGACGGCGGAGGTCCGCGTGGGGAGGACGGCGGAGGTCCGCGTGGGGAGGGCGGCGGAGGTCCTCGTGGGGAGGGCGGCGGAGGTCCGCGTGGGGAGGGCGGCGGAGGTCCTCGTGGGGAGGGCGGCGGAGGCCCGCGTGGGGAGGACGGCGGAGGTCCTTGTGGGGAGGACGGCGGAGGTCCTCGTGGGGAGGGCGGCGGAGGTCCTCGTGGGGAGGGCGGCGGAGGCCCGCGTGGGGAGGACGGTGGAGGTCCTCGTGGGGAGGACGGCGGAGGTCCTCGTGGGGAGGGCGGCGGAGGTCCTCGTGGGGAGGGCGGCGGAGGTCCGCGTGGTGAGGACATGGAGATCCCTCGTGGGGAGGGCGGCGGAGGCCCGGCGTGGTGAGGACGCAGAGGTCCCGTGTGGGGAGGACGTGGAGGCCCCGTGTGGGGAGGGCACCGCGGTTCCGTCCCCAGGTGTGGGTGGCCTGGGTCTTGGGCGCCGCGGGGCGGGGCTCGCCGAGGCCTCCCGCCCTGTCTGCGCTGGGCTTGTTCCAGAGAACTGGGAATATGCTCTCCCCGTGGGACGGTCCTGGAGAGGACAGGGAGACGGCGGGTGGGGGCAGGGGCCGGAGAGGCGCGCCATGCTGGGGCACATCCCCAGGAAGGAGAGCCCAGGGGGAGATGGAAGGGTCAGCCAGTCCCCAGGAAGGAGACCCCAGGGGGAGATGGAAGGGTCAGCCAGTCCCTCAGAAAGAAAAAAGAAAAAAGACTAGAAGAGTTGTCCAGGGTCAAAACCCTTCAGGGAAGGAGATCACCACCCTCCCCCACACACACCCAGGAGGAAGATGCTCAGCCATGCAAGGTGATAGGAGCTGTAGAGGCCCCTCTTCCTCAGCCTGCATGCTGAGGATGGTCAGCCAGCAGCACCCATTGTTCTCTGTTTAGTGGGAAGATTATCTTGTCTTTGTTGACACAGGGCTTTCCAAATACTTAATCATATATAAAATAGAGAATAAGCTACAGTGGCTCCATGAGTCTATCTTCAGCTTTCACAGTTCTCAACTATTGCCAATATTTTTATTCTTTAACATCTACTCTCTATTTGATTATAAACAACTTCATAATTATCCATAAATATTTCCACGTATATCTTTAAATGTAAATGCTCTTCAAAAAGTGATACCATTGGCTACATTTATATAGTAGAAGCAATAATTCCTTTACTCATCAAATAGTCAATTTACAAAGTTTGTTGATCGTGACTTTAAATTTTAAAACACATTTTTTTCTCCATCAACACTAAATTGCAGAGATTGTTTGTACTTCCTAGGGTACCTTTTTTCTTTTGGTTGTCTTCTTTTCTCACTCCCTTTTCCCGTCAGATGTATTTGTTAAAGTTATCTTTCTTGTCTAATTTGATGTTGCAAATACAACCTCATGTGCCATTCACTGTTGCTCTACCCTTGAATATTTTCTGAATTTAGCTCTAGCAAATACCAGTATCACTTTCAGCAAGTTATTAGTAGGTAATAATGTTTTTTATATTTCTTTTTTTCTGTGTTGGTCCTGGGGCTTGAACTCAGGGCCTGGGCTTCTCCCTGAGCCTTTGTGCTCAAGGCAGTGCTTTACCACTCGAGCCACAGCTCCACTGAAGCTTTTTGCTGGCTAACTGGAGATAAGAGTTTCAGAAACTTTCCTTGCCAGGCAAGCTTCAAACCATGATCCTTAGATCTCAGCCTCCTGAATAGCTAGGGTTACAGATGTGAGCCTCTGACATCTTTAAAATGTTTTCTAATATTGGATGGTTCATGATGTCTTGTTTCTATGATTATAATGCTAATATCATAAGTAATATCATAATATCATAATAATATAATTTCCTATGCCTACCAATTCATTAGTGAGTTAAAATAGGTGCATGTAGTGACTACAGAAAATTTCTATGAAATACTTTAAGTGGAGGTTTCACAGTTAGCATTGGTTATACATAGGAAAGATATTTATATTAATTAACCACAGTTGATTATATTGTTACTGGTTTCTCTGTTTTGTGTAAGACTTTTTAAGAGCTTCCTAATTGATGTCATCTGCCAGTGCAGTGACTTTCAATATATTTTCATTGCTTTTAATACTGTCTCCATTTTTTCCATGCTAGATTATTGAACCCAGAGCCTTGCATATGCTAGGAAAAGGTTGTGCTTTGCTGAGATATATCTCATTATTATTTTTAAAATTGGGTCTCACCTTGTACACTCTTCTGCTCCTCTCCATCCTCCTGCTTCTGTATCCTGAGAGCACCATCATATCCAGCAATTTCTTATATATATATATATATATATATTATTACTTTGTAAATACAGTTTGACCACAAGCACCAGCCATCGCCTTGGCTTTCACGGATACAGTAATGCCTTCAGCTCACCCCAGTCCCACCCAAAGAAGTTGAATCCTTCCCCTGTCATTTCAACCTGTTGGGTTTTGACATGTTTGATTTTCTTCCACAGGGCAGGACATGTACACACAGAAAATTGAAGACTTGATGGAAATGGTGAAAAAGTTGCAGAAAGGTCTTGTGTCTCCTTTGTGTATGAGGCTTTCTGAGGGTTGGAGTCAGGCATTGTAGATTCATTTACACCCCCACAAGTCAGAAAGTTGGGAAACTATACCCTTAACTTTCATTTTCTTTTAAATTCTAATTATTTTAGCCAAAAGTAATGATAATCAAAATTACAGAGGCATAAGCAGATAGAAGGAAAATATTTTCATAAAATCCTGTCCCAAGGTCCTTGCTAGCCAACCTACTTGGCTTGCACAATACTCTTAGGTCCTGAGGTTTCATTCCCATCCCAGGCTGCCCTCTGTACTGATTGTACCCCATTTCACCCATAGAGTTGCAAAGCTTATATGCCCCACGTGATATGGGACCTACAAGACATTTTTCCATACCCAAGAATAAGTTCCTACTCCTTCATTCTTCAAACCTTTGTCCCACTTTATGTCTCTTGAATGAAGTTGCCACAAATTGCCTCATTTCTATTCCTCCCCACTGTGAGCCTGTGATGTAACACCTGTACACAGATGCTCAGTGGTTTTGTGTGGAATGATATCTGCAGAAATGTGAACTATTAGCTTGCCAATTCAACTTCTTTTGCTCTCTGCAGTAGGAACTCTAGAGCCACGGATTGAGGTCCTGATTAACCGAATTAATGAGGTTCAACAAGGTGAGCTCAGGGACCTTGGCTGCTATTTAGGAACACATGTATGCTTTGCTAGGTCTGATGCAAAGTGAAAATGCAGGAGCTCTTGGTTTAAAATACCCTTAGACATTTCAACAACAATGATAGGCCACAAAAATGTAAATATAGAACTCTTCTGCATGTCTGCATGAAAGTGCCACCATAGTCGGTGAGCCTAGTCTTGATACAACTTGAACCCAACAGGAAGATCCTGGGATTCAGAAAGCCTGGTCTCCTGTTCTATAAAATTTAAGCCCCTCCAGGTACTTGAAGAAAAATGTGAAATATTGTTTGAAAAAGCATAATGCAGCTGGAGGCCCCACTCATACAATGTCTTTTCTACTATTTGATAAGCAAAAAAGAAAGCCAGTGAAGAGCTGGGAGAGGCTAGAACTGTCTGGGATGCTCTGCAGAAGGAACTGGACTCATGTAAGTGAGCTGGGACTCACTAGAGGTCTCCGCCATGTCTCAGGCCTCTCCTAACCCAATATTCCAAGTACTGAGCATCTTCATCATGGTCAAGGGTCCTACTATCTTTCCAGCCTTCTGCTCTTCCCATCCCTGCCTCTCCTAGTGGTGATGTTCTGGGATTGCCCTCTGCGTACACTCCTGCTCCCTGTGTTCTCTTACCACATTTCTCTTATACTACCATTTATCGCCAAGCTTAAATGTCTCCTTCTCAGAGATGCCTTCCCCAGTCACCCTACATAAAGACACCACCCTGCCCCCATCCTGGTCATAAAGCATTTTCTACTGCTTCTGAGCCCTAATGGGCATCACACAGGATCCTCACAAACTTTTTACAAATGTAAAGGTCCTTTTTGTTTACAAAGGAGTATGAGCACATAGGGAAAGAGGCTCACCTGGAGAACTCCACATTTAGGTTAGAGTCAAGGCTGTCAGTGCCATGGGTGATTGCTGATAACTAAACATTAACCATGCTTTCCAGTGTATGAAGAGAAAGTACGACTGAAGGAGATCTTGAGCAAAAAACAAGGTATTTTGACCTCCTCCATCGTCAGGCTGTTACTTGTGCCATTGTGCAGAAAGCCCCTCTTTCTGCAATTGAGAAAGGGCCTGAAACTTCTTCAGGTTGCAACCTTTCTCAGGAATAGAACAGACAGGTGTCCACAATCTGACAGGATCTGATCCTGTTCTCTCCCCTTAAATTGGATGCCTTGTCAAACACTTACCGGGACCCTGTTGCTCTCTCTCTCTGTAGAAACCCTGAGAATCCATCGGCTACATTGCCAAGAAAAGGAAAATGAGGCCCAGAGGTAAGAGACTAAGCACATACTGGTCTCCAAAATCTTCACAACAACCATGTTACAGATATGGATCTAAATTAGAGAGGGAAAACAATCCCTAGCTCCCCTCCAAGAATCAGTCAGAGAATGGCTAACGACTGCCTTTCTTCCCAGGAAACACACCCTGTTGCAAGAGTGCAAGGAGAGGATTTCTTCTCTGAACTCCCAGATTGAGGAAGAGAAGAACAAACAGAGACAGCTGAGGTAAACTGCAATACAGGAGGCAGGAGGCTACAAATAATATCTAGGATATATTAAAGGAGCTAGTCCAGCTGAGCCCTGGAGAGTCAAGGGGATAACGGTGCTCCTCATGGAGAAAAGGGTATGAATAAAGTCCCTCATGCATGAAGATGCCATGCTCAAACCAAGGAGCCAACTCATAACCTTCATGCCTGTGTGGTTGGCCTCCAGGTTGGACTTTGAGCAACAGCTGGAGTCTCTGATGGGCCAACACAAGGACCTCTGGGAATTTCATGTGAGTAATTCAAATTCATGTTCCCTAACTCCCGTATCTTGTCCATTCACAAGCCTTAGTCACCTATCATCACTACCACCCTGAATTCATTCCTCTGTTAAGTGTCCACATTGCTGATCTGAACATGTACCTCTGCTGCCCTGTGTGTCAATTGAGTGATCAGGAGGAACTCTAATAACACCAAGATTGGAGCCACCATTCCAGAACACTCATGGATGTGATGGGACCAACATAGGCACAGGGGAAACAGCAGGGAATAAGTGAACCTTTGGACCTTTCAGTCACGAAAAAAAAAAGCCAGAGAACCAGTGCCAGTGGAGAATGAGATTAGTGAGTAGGCCATCACAGGGAAGGGAGGAAGATAGGAACTATAGTGCCATGCTGATGAAGGGATCTCTGGGTAACAGACCAGAGTTGAGGAATCTTTAGATTTTTCTGTAATTAAATACTTGCCACAGCAGCTGTTTTGCACATGAGAGGTCCATGGGGTAAGGGTGGAGGTCAGGGGTAATAAAAAAAAAAAAAGACCCTAAAGCCGGGGCTTGGTTGGTGTGCACAGAAGAGCCAGAGTACTAAGAACTGAGATATTAAGGGGCCAAATGGACAGATCCAGACAGGCATCTCTGAGATATGGGGAAGCTAGGAGGTATGGACAGACTTTGGTTTTGTCCTCCTCAGAGACCAGAGCATCTAGCAAGGGAGATTTGTGCCCTGGACAGCAACAAGGAGCAGCTGCTAAAAGAAGGTAAGGCCAGGACAAGAAAGTGACTCAGCCCTGCCCTGATATTGCCTGCCCTGGCTGTTCACCTCCCCTTCCTTCTGCAGAGAAGCTGGTTGAGGTGAAGCTGGAGGATGTGAAGCATCGACTGTTCTCTCTGTGTGGTCATGAGGGGCCCTCCACCCTCAATGAGGGACTCTTCCTTCGAAGCCAGGAGGCAGCAGCAGCAGTGTAAGATATGCAAGAGAGGGGGGAGCAGGAGGAAGGAATGCATGAAACTAACTGATACCAACCCTCAGGGAAATGTTTAAGGAAGAGAACAAGAAAGCTGAGGAGCTCCTGGAGGCTGCAGCTCAGAATCACCAGCAATTGCAGCAGAGGTGTCAGCATCTGCAACAGAAGCAGCAGAGGTGGGCATGGAACCCTTGTGTCCACCCCCAACCCAAGGAGGATGAGTGTTTCTCTCCCACTCTCTTCCCCCTCCCTCTCCCTCTCTCTCCCTCTTTCTCCCTCTCCCTCCCTCTCCCTCCTTCTCTCCCTCCTTCTCTCCCTCTCCCTCCCTCTCCCTCCCTATCCCTCCTTCTCCCTCCCTCTTTCTCCCTCTCCCTCCTTCTCTCCCTCTCCTTCCTTCTCTCCCTCCTCCCTTTCCTTCCCTCTCTCCCTCTCCCTCTCTCTCTCTCCCTCTCCCTCCCCCTCTCCCTCCGTCTCCTTCCCTCCTTCCCTCCTTCCCTCCTTCTGTCTCCCAACATCCTTCTGTTCTACCTGGCATCTCTTTTCCTCTTCTTATACCTTCCTAATAGGATGAAGGAGGACTTGGAAAAGCATGGACCTCAGATCCTTGCTCAAGCCCAGAGTATGCAAGAAGGGGTCACTACACAAAAGTTGGTGAGTCCTGCCATTAGGTGACAGAGGGTAGAGACAATTCCTGAAGGGTGGCTAAGGAAGGAGTGCAAGAAGCGTACTGGGAGTTCAAAGAGGATGATCTTGAGCAAGAGCATTCCAGGATGGAATACTCACCCTGGACTCTGACCTCCAACAGGCCAGTCCTAAGTCTCTAGAAATCTGTGAGGAGAAAGACTAGGAGCCATTCACCAAGCAGGGCCTGATGCCCTTCTGAACTATGAAGATCCATCTCACCTCAATCTTATCCCACAGGGATACATAAAATAAAAATGTTGGTATAACCTATCTAAGGTGAGTCTATGCTAGATGGAAGGGTGGGAATGGGAGCTCCAGGGAGGATACAAATATGGATCTTCTCAAAAGGCTGAGAAGATCTGAAATCCACCCCTCCATGTAGATAATTTTAAGTCCTTCATGTACACCTGGACTACTCAGATGTTCATCAAAAAAATGAAGATAAATCAGCTAGGATTTAAAGCTAGCCAGTTTCATACTGTATACTTAACTATCATTTATAAAAAGTAGTGTGGTTAGATGCCAGTGGTTGACAATTATAATCCCCTCCCTTCAGGAGGCTGAGATCTGAAAATCATGGTTCAAAGCCAGTCCAGGCAAGACTGTTTGTGAAATGTTTATCTCCAATTAACCACCAAAAATATAGAAGTGAAGCAGTTGCTCAAGTGGTAGAGTTCAAGCTCAGGAACAATACCCAGGCTCTGAGTTCAAACTCCATGTGATACACATACCTCCACAAAGATAAGGAAATGGAGGGAGGGAAGGAGGGAGAGAGGGAGGGAGGAAAACATATCTGAGATTTGTATACTCTATGTTATCATGGACACAAAATATATAACCAGACCAATCACTGACAGGAACATACTATGTTATAAATGCTCATTGTATAAGGTCAGTTACTAGGACTTTTTCAGATCCACTGAGGTGCACCCAACCAATTAAGACCAGTGATAGGAGCTGTAGTCTCTGGCTCCTGGATCCATATACAATAACTAATAGAGATTCCTTCTGTTTAACATACTGGACAGATCAGTGACACCACACAGTGGGGAGAAAGGTTTATAGAGCTACCCAAACTGGATAGCACTGTTTCTGTGGAAGAATGGAGTTACATGGCAAGGTGTACAATCAGTCCAGAATCTTCAGCAGCAAATCTCAAAGCTCTACTTTAGTTCTTTTAACAGTAAAATGGGGTTACTCATACTTGTGGTATATGTGAACTGATGATAGACTATCAAAATGACTTTCATGTCAAATAGAAATTAGCAAACTGAACTATATGGTAATCAAATACCACATGTAAAAGTGCATTTAGATAAGCTCATGAATAGTAGGAACTTAGTAACTTCCGTCAGTTTGCTGCAAATAAAAATTTGATAAATATTGGCTTTTGATATTCAGTATCTCTTCATGTAAAACTTTCAGAAATTGCAGATAGAAAATGAATATTAACTTTGTAAATACTGGTGACATGATTAAAACATTTTGTTAGTAATAATGTCTAGCCTATACTCAAATACTATTCATCATATTGGGAGTACTTGGCAGTGAAATGGATAATAAAGATATTTATATGTGTGAGCTATAAAAGAATACAGATAAATTGCAGAGTGACTAAATAAAAGTACAAGTTAGTTTACTGAGTTCACATCCATTTTCAAAAATTTCTATGCATATTAATGTCCAGGACCAAAAATGACAATGCTTATGATTCTGACGTTTATTAAACAAAAAGAGACCAATCCAGCAATATCATTGAAATCAGTCTATGCATCTGGTAAGTACAAGCATTTCAGCCTCAGGCTGAATTCAGAGTGTGGTCCATAGAGGCAGGTTTTGGTTTTTCTCTCTGTAGGGCTATACCACAACATGTTCTTCCTTGGACATGTTCTACAGGAATCTCCATTTGGAGAGCAGGCAGGACTTCTCACAATTGCAGATCATATGGGCAGATTGTAACTTCAGAAAAGAACTCCACAGAAAGTTCTCCTGTGTCCTCACCCAGATGAAATGAGAACCTGACTAATCAGTTTTGTGTATATCAATAAACAATACTGAGAAGATGGCATGAACCACACCCACACTCAGCTCAGATCACTGTTAATATATTTTATACCTCAGTGCCACCCCAATAACTTAGCCCATTCCACTCCATCTGAGATTTGAACAGTCAGTATAAAAGAAATAGCAAAAACTGTATGTAGATTCTTCCACTATTAAAAACAAGTCACATTTTGTATTACTGACATTTAATTCCTCCCAAAGAAACTATTTAATTAGAAATTAAAAATAACCACATAAATGGAAAGACATTATGGTCATGAATTAGAAATTCTTGTATTACATTTATGCCCAACATGACAAACAAATTTATTATAAAGTTTCAGTAAACACTTTGCAGGTTACTTTTATGTAAATGTACAGCCCATTTAGAAAAATATGGAAATACAAAAATGAACAAGATGAGAGGACATTTCTGTGTGGTATCAGAACATTACATTAAACGTAAGAATGGTGAATGAAGCTTTGTAGTATCAATGGAGAGATGGACAAATGGCACACAGAGAAAGTTTAAGAAGAGGCCGGTACATGCTACATGACTACTGAATGAGGAAGGTTGCCTAAAGGAGCTGTTTTCTATTTTTTTTTGTCAGTAGGGAGACTTGAACTCTGGGCCTGGGTGTTCAGCTCAAGGCTACCACCCTACCCCTTGAGCCACAGTGCCACTTCTGGTTTTCTAGTGGTTAACTGAAGATTAGTCTCACGTTCATTAGTGCCCAGGCTGACTTTGTGCCCAGATCCTCAGATCTCAGCCTCCTGAGTACCTAGGATTGCAGGTGTGAGCCACCTCGCACAGTGCTTATTTCCAATTTTTGCATCAACATTGCTGGGCCAAATAGTTTAAGGAGGCGATACACCATTTGTCCCTTACACCATACCCAAGGGCCATAGATTTAACATTTTACAGTAATTTTGAAAAGAAACTTTATTTATTATTAGATCATTCTTAAATTGTAATTTTTAAAACATGTGTTGGCTTGTTTGTTTAGTGCAGGTACTGGGGCTTGAACTCAGGGCTCGGAACTATCCCTAAGGCTTATTTGTCCAGTGCTGACACTCTACTACTTGAGACATACCTCCATTTCTGGACTTTTGGTAGTGACCTGGAGATCAGCGTCTCACAGGCTTCCCTTGCCCTGCTGCAATTCTAACACTCCAGCCTCCTGAGGAGCTAGATTATAGACAGGAGCCATCAGCACCCAGATAAAGGATAAACTATAAAGAAAAAAGCTGATAAATTTACGTAAAGCCTACATTAGAATTAGAAATTTCTCTTCTATACCCCTTATATACTTTTGGAAGAAATATAATTTAGCCCATTCTTTATGGAGAACAGTCTGGAGATTATTCCAAGAGACAAAAATAGAACTACTACAGGATCCAACAATACCACTCCCAGGTATCTACAAGGGAATAAAAGTCAGAATACAAGGAATATACTTGCTTACAAGTGCTTATCATGACACTACTTATAATAGCCAAGTCATGGAATCAGCCAAAGTGCCCATCAATGGATAAATGGACAAGGAAAACAAGGTTGTAGGGCACACACACACACACACACATCCAATGAAATATCAGCCATGAATGAAATCCTGTCATCAGAAAAAATAAATGGAACTGGTAAGCCTGATGTTAAGCAAATAAGCCCAGACTCATATATCTCATACTTCACTCATAAATGGATTTTTTGTGCCAGTCCTGGGCTTGAGCTCAGGGCCTGAGCACTGTTCTTGGACTTTCTCAAGGTTAGAGCTCTACCACTTGAGCCTCAGCACCACTTCTGGCTTTTTCTATGTATGTGGTACCAAGAAATTGATCCCGGGTCTTTGTGCATGCTAGGTAAGCACTCTACCACTAGGCCAAACTCCCAGCCCCCATATGTGGATTTTTTAAGAAACATGATAGTAGAAATTGGAACTATTAAGGAAGTTATATTTCTAATGTTTATGACTGGTGGAAAGGGGGATGGTAAATTAGTCTGGTAAATGGGGGGGGTGAATATGATTAATATACTTGGTATACATCTATGAAATATTCACAATGGAATTCATTGTTTTCTACAATTAAAGGATGCCAAGATGCCGGGGCCAGCCAGCAGCAAACCAGGGTTTGCAGATTGGGATTCCTGAAATAGGGGGCAGGGACTAGGAAAAAATAGAAGAGAGACAAACAGATGGGGTTCAGAGGTCTGCAGCCCAGGTAAAGACTGCAGCCCAGTTTATTTCAAGTTCTGACCTTAAATACTCTTCTTAAAACTAGGGAACTGCCAGAGGCTACATTCATACATAATACTAATCAAGTCACAAATAGGATAAATGAGAAGTGATTAACATTGCCCAAAGTCATCTTGATAAGATGTGATTGACATTGCTTGAAATTATCATGATAAGAACTGATTGACATTGCTTGAAGTTATCCTGATAAGAACTGATTGACATTGCTTGAAGTTATCCTGATAAGAGTTACTTCCTTGTGTATACAGTTGTGTAGGTCCAAGGTCAGGTCCAAAGTCATTGACCCCACAGTCGGTCCCCAACACCAAGAAAATGTCACTAATAATGTACAAGGTAAGACTGTGAATAGATTTTTGTGGTGCATATTTATAAAAACGAACCTTTAAAATGTACATGAGGTATATGAAGAAAAACTATACAATGAAATGGAAAAAAAAAACTATCCACTTACAGGTTTTAGCCAGCACTTCATAAGTAAAGGGACAGTTAACTAGCAAATTTACAAAGATGTACAGATTCAATAGTCATCATTGAACCGAACTTTAAAAGCAAAAAATATTATTACTACATACTAGAATAGCAAAAACAATGTTAATAGAAGCAAAAACAATAACAAAAAAAACCAGTCTAACAAGGGCTGGCAAAAAAGTCAGTGATTTAGAATTGGGACACACTAGTGGTGACAGCGTCCACTGACGGGGCCACTTTGAAAATGAGTGGTTGGCTGCGTAGATCAGTAATTCCATGGTGTGCATGGGCGGGGACGTGAGGCCACGAAAACGGTGGGAAAAGGAAGCCAGAAGCGCTGCTTCTGGGGCAGGCGATGGGGTGTCGCGGCTCCCTGGGTGACGCTTCCTCGACCTGCACATTTTAATCCACTGTTTTGTATCTTTTTTTTGTTCCACAAAACTATAATTAAAACGCATGAGGAAGATAGAGTTGACCATGAAAACAGGTGGGAAAACACAAATCTCATAAGGCGAGTAGGTAGGCAAATGGTGAACTGAAAGGGATGAAACATCCTCCGACCCGGGCCGCGCGGGGAGCAGGAGCCGGGACTCCGGCCGTGCTGGGCGCAGCCTGGCGGCGGGGCGGCCGCGGTGGACGCAGATTCTCGCTGCTCGGCGCGCCGGGTCCCGGTCCGCGGCGCCTCGGCGGAGGCGGGCGGGCGGCGGGACGGGGCGGGGAGAGCGGCGGGGCCGGCGGGAGGACGCCCGCCGCAGGTCCCACGCCGCGCGCGACCCCCGCGCCCCGCTCCGGCCCGGAGCCTGCACGTAAACAGGTCCAGTCACGCCTGCCCGTGAGAAGCCGGCAAGCTCGGGGTCCCGGGGTCCCGGGGTCTCGGGGTCCCGGGGTCCCGGGTCTCGGGGTCCCGGGGTCCCGGGTCTCGGGGTCCCGGGGTCTCGGGGTCTCGGGGTCCCGGGGTCTCGGGGTCCCGGGGTGGTCTCGGGAAGGCGTCCAGTGGACGGGGTCGGTGCTTCCCCAAGGCCCTTCAGGAAGGCCATGGCCTGGACGTTTCTCTGCCTGACCTCAGACTGGAAGAGGGGGCCGTGGAGGACGAGGGGCTCACGGACCTGCGCTGGCCAGGACGTGGACGGTGACCCGCTCTGTCCCCCGCCCACTCCGGCCGCCCTGCGGCGCCGGGCGGACCCCAGCTGCCAGCCCCCTTCTCTTCAGCTGCCTCCCGAGCTTGGCCAGCCCTGCCAGTGCTCTTGGAACATCCCCGTCCCCAGCAAATGCGCCCACGGGGTGCAGGACTCGTCACTGACTAAGCGTTTTAAAAAAGCGGACCGAGAGAGGAGTCCGAGCACGGGGAAAGGTCATGGAGGGGCAGACCCAGAATCTAATCCAGGCTTTGACACCTTCCACCCACCCCCTCCCCAGGCCCAGCGGAGCCCACCGGGCCCACCAGCTGGCCAGGCAGCCCCTTCCTCAGGAGAGATGGGGCCCTCTGCAGTTCCTCCAGGAGGGGTGCAGAACGGAGCCAGGACTAGTCCCTCCAGCCGGATTAAAAAGCAAGACCTGATCACTTGTTGCCTACAAGAAAGGCATCGTACTGACAAAAAGCAAACTGGCTGTGGTGAAAGGAAGAATCTATCAAGAGAAATAATTATTAATGTAATTATTAACATATATGCACCGAATATCGGTATACCTCAGTGAACATTATTGTTCTTAAAAACACAGATAGGGCCAGGAGCTTGGTCTAGTGGTAGAGTGCTTACCTAGCATGCATGTAGGCCTAGGTTCCATTCCTCAGTACCACATACATAGAAAAAGGCACTGATAGGCTTCAAGACAACAATAGTAGAAGTCTGTGCCACATTGCTTTCACCAATCGATAGGTCATCCAGATGAAAAATCAGCAAAGAAACCTGAGACTTAAATGATACCATAGGCTTATTTTGGAAGGAGGAGAATTTATAAGGGAGATTTACAGGGGGTGAGTATCATCAAGAGGAAATAAACATATCTGGATATATCACAGCTGATAGATGCTAATAAAAATATTCACAAAATACCAGAAAGAAGTAAAATATTATCATCCTCAAAGATGAAGAAATGACACTAGAGAGTGTGATTAGCTGACACACTGTCAGCATTTATTTTTTTCTATATACTCTCAACTTCCTTTTTATTGCATTTTATTGTCAGGGTAATGTATAGAGGGATTACAGTTACATTCATTAGGTAATAGATACATTACTTCTTTTTTTTTTTTTTTGCCAGTCCTGGGCTTGAGCTCAGGGCCTGAGCACTGTCCTTGGACTTTCTCAAGGCTAGAGCTCTACCACTTGAGCCACAGCACCACTTCCGGCTTTTTTCTATGTATGTGGTACCGAGGAATCGAACCCGGGTATTCATGCATGCTAGGCAAGCACTTTCCGTCCTCCCACCCCCTCCAATCATCTTGTTTTTCCCCTTCCCTTCTCTATTTCAAACAAACAAACGTATATACAATATACCAGGCACCAAAGTCAGATACAGTAACAAGACTCTCAGCATTTATTACCAAACCAAGCCTGATCTGCCATGCAATAGTGTTTTATAATCTCCCACCCCACATCATAACTATATATATATATATATATATATATATTCCTTCAGGCTTGCTGGTGATCTCCTTCACTCTCAGAATCCAGGCAAGTCAATATATTTAGGGAAAAGAAATGTAAAAGGACAGAGGAAAAGGGGGAAACGATTTCAGTGAATTGTAGGCATAGTGCTAGTGGGCTAGGTAGCCTGTGATGGGAAAATGGTGATTTTTGTGTCTGGTTGGTACCTACCATGCTGCAGATTTTAGCCACTCAGAAAGGGCCATTTGCAAAAGGTGATGTAAAATCTAAGGCCAGATTGACTCATACTCTGATTGCAGACATACTGTGTTCTTGGAGGCCATCATCTGTGACCTGAAATCTGCCTCTACCTCCAAATCATCCCCCAAAGTTGAAATCTTACCACCAGCAGTCCTTTGAGGCTTAGTGTCCATGTATCATAGTGCTAAGACAGACCAGATTCAAGGAGCACAGAGTGTGTCCTCTCCCTGAGAAGAGACATGAAACCAGCAACAATCCACCTCGAATGGATTTGTGGTGAATGATACTTTCTCCCCAGCCCTCCAGATCCAGTCACCACCATTCACCACAAAGCCAAGCCAGTGCTGACATGTCCTCTACACAATATATAATTCAATTTGCATCACATTTTTACAGAGTTAACACTAAGAGTATTACTAATGAAAAAGCTAAACAAACCCTCTAACTCTACTTGCTTTTAGTGAATTTTAAATTTCTAATGTTGGAGATCCTAAAGTATTGCATAGGATATTAATTTCCCACTGGCTGGAATACAAATATACCTTTGACTAAAGCCACTGAACAGGTTAAAAACTCTTATCCAGCAAAAGCTACCTCCCCTGTGCTCACAAGGAATGTAGAATTTTCTCTCCCACAAGGCTTTGGAGGAAATTACTTGTTTGCTATTGTTCCCTATTCTCTAAGGAGAAATTAGCTATATGCTATTGTCCCTTGTTCTCTGGGGAACAAGATGTTTTTGACTGACTAATGATTAAATACAGAATTAAGTATTCCTAGGAAAAAGTACTAAAATGACATGTGTCATAAAACGTTATAATCAGTGATTTTCCTTTAGCTCTACAGATCCAGAAGATGTAGTGACATACAGATAGCAACAGACCACTTGACATTTGTAACTGCCTGTCTGATGTGCCCACACATCCATACATAACCTTAAACCCTAAACTCCAAAACAGGATGGTCCTTGCCAGCAATAGTCTCATCATCTTTGATTTTCTAGCTTTCCAAATAAATATTTTTTTTCCTCACTCCAACAACTTGTCTTTAGCCAACCTAGGCAGAACTGAGATTTGGTCTCAAAGCTTTATCCTACTTAGTAGGCAGGCACTACTGCTTAAGCCATGCTGCCAGTCCTTTTCTAACTTGTGAATTTTGAGATAGTCTTGCTTTATGTCCAGGCTAGTATGGACCATAAACTTCCCGTTTGTGTTTCCCTGTGTCATTGGGTAACGGCCATGTACCATGGAACACTGCCATTGGTTGAGGCAATTTCACAAACTGTTTTCCCAAATTGGCCTTGAACTATAATTCCCCCAATCTCACCAAGTCTCTCAGGTTAGGGTTACAAGCAAAAGATATTGCATATGGAAAATTACTGGCTTTTTTTTAAGTGGCATCAGGGAACATGCACCTTCCAGAACACAGATCAAGCTGGTGACTAAGGCTTGAAGGTGGGGATTACATCCTAACTGTAACAGGTGTAAAGAAATCCTGAGGTCCTAGAAATATGCTATCTTGACTATGGTGACATCTTCATGATAGTATACCTATGAAGTCTATCTCATTATATACTTAAAACTGATTACTTTTATTATTTATAATAATCACACATCATTAATGCTCATGAAAAGGGGGAAAATATGGTAATAAAGTGGGCTTGTCTTGGGGATAGAAGCCCTTGAATACTGTCCAAAGAGCTGAAGTCACTGCAGCATTTTTGTTGGTGGTGGTGGTGGCGGCTGGGGGACTTAAACTCTGGGCTTGAGTATTGTCCCTGAGCTCTTCAACTCAAGGTTACCACCCTACTCCTTGAACCAAAGTGCCACTTCCAGTTTTCTGGTGGTTAAGTGAAGATAAGAGTCTCATGGACTTTTGTACCTGGGCTGTCTTTGAACCACGATCCTCAGATCTCAGCCTCCTGAGTAGCTAGGATTTCAGGCATGAGCCAACGCACCCAGCAGGAGTATTCTTAATGGCTAGAATAATACTTTAAATGAGTGAATCTTCTGAGCATCAGAACAGAGAATATGAGGGAGCTGCCTGTTTTGGACATCTTCTATGGGAGATAACTTTAGTGCAGCAAAGCATGGCATTCTTGTTTTGCTTAGCCCTCTGAGCTCTCGATTATGCCCTTCCTCTTCAAAGGAAGACACTGAGACTACTTTGGCATGCCTTGATGCTTTGGTCTTTCCTACTAGACACTGCTACTAGTAGTACAGAACCAGAAGGAATCAAGGCCTGGCCTGCTGGGAGGGTCTAGTGGCCAGGGACCAGTAAATACATGTCGTATAGGATATTTACAGGTTTGTAGCAGGGAGAGGAGAGAATAATCAAAGACTACTCTGTGAATTCTCCTAGATGGCCAGGAAGAACATTGATATCGATGAAATTCTGGAGCCACAGCCTTGGTCACTCCTATTTGTTGCCTACAAGTGAAGCCTGACACAGAGTACAGAATAGAAACAGGATTAGAATGTATGTGCTGAGAGATGAGTCAACACACCATTCCAGTTCTGTATTCCAAGCTACTCATACAACTAGTACTTAGAAGATGCTTCAGTGAGTTAAACAGGGACCCTCAAAAGCTCCCACTCCCAACTCTAGCGTTTCCCCATCACCCTTTAGAACTTTGCTACTTGTAATCTATGAAGTTGAAGGTTCCCTGACCCAAAGTAAATTAAAATACGTTCGTATACACACTCTTCTGAAAGAAGTCTTGTGCTGTGGAGATACAATAAAGACAAATACATGGAGTGACTGTCCCTTCAGTCTGTTGAGAAATTTACCTGTTAGCTTTGAGCTTCAGTAGTACCCTCAAGAGGATGAGCTGGAAGGTGTGGTCTGCAGAACAGTGTCTCCCCCCAAAATGTCCATAACCTACTCCCAAGAACCTATTAATATGTTGCTTTGAATATGTAACTAAATTCAAGAACTTAAGATCAAGAGATCACCTTGAATTATCAAGGTGGCTCACTCTTCTAGGTGTTAAAAGATCAATCCATATACTAATATGCCTCATTACCAAAATTGTTTGAAAGGTTTTCTGTTCTTGTGATCAACGTTTTTTAAGCATGGAGATTCTGGTAAGTTCTGTTTTCATCTAAATCTTAAGTTTTGCCTTATATTCTAGTTGACATTGCCTGTTTTTTTTTAAAGCATTGACCATGTGGTTCTATGTTCCATCCATACTAGACATCTATAGTCCAATTATATGGACATTCCTCTTTACCTGTGATGCTCCAAATTAAAAATTTTTTGCCTTGTGCCCAGGGTTTGTCTTCCTGTGTCATTCATATCAACTAGTCCTGCCACCTTGTCAGCTTTTTGCCTGGTCTCACCTTTTCCCTGCTCTCACTCTTTTCAAGTTTCTCTTTAACAGGATAACAGCCCTCACTTGGGACACTAACTGGGAGCACATCAAGGCCTTCTGATTACTGCAACTAGAGGCTTCACTTACAATGCCCTGCCCTGCCCTGCCCTGCCCGGTACAGACCTGGGCCCTGAAGACCCTAGTCTCAGTAACTCCTTGATGCCCCCATATCAGCAAGAAGTAGCCAGAAAAGACCATAACGCCTTTCAACTTTTTATGCTCCTTCAGGCTTTCGAATGATGGGAATCTGCTTTGTTTGCATAACTCCATGTTGCTCCTCTCTTACCAAATTCTTTCTATGTATCCGAAGATGGAATATGAAGGATTGTCCCCCACACACCTCCTGTTTTCCCAGGTGCATACAGATACGAGGCAAGCCACTAAAGGTAAGCGTGGACTCCCTGAGTGGAGTAAGGCAATCTATCTAAGTCTGGCTGTAAACATTCCATTAGGGGCCCAACCTCAAAGCCCCTCATCTATTTTAACTTTTTCATTAACCTCTGCTCCTGCTCAAACCTCAGAAAAACCCATCTCCTGTCCCAGCTCTTTCACACAGTCTCCAAGACCCTGGGAAGGCTGCATCACTCATTGCTATGTCTCAATAAATAGTCCTTACCTGTGGAAGACTGAGTCTAGTCTGTTTCCTTCCTTTCTTCCCCATTTTCCTAACAAAGTGTATTTGTTGGCTGCTGGTCTTTGAGACAGAAGTCCACCATGTAATCACCGTCATTTTAATAAAATCTCCATGATTCAACTGTGGCTTGCTTGTTTTCTCATCTTGCAACACTATATGTGCTACCCAACAGGGTCAAGATTCCTATTACCAACAATTCTTCAATTTCACATTAGCATTTATTCATTTTACTTTTTATTGTTTCATGTGAGGGAACTACAGGGTAGAATTATTTTTTCAAACCACAAAGTCATATATTAAGAATTAAGGGATCATTGCAAGTGGTTGTATTGAGTTTTCATGCATATTTTACCTTAGGATGTAGGAGAGAGTATTAGTCACAGTGAAGCCAAAGGAATACCTTCTGCATTCTAAGGCAAAATGACTGGCTTTTGACAAGGTGAACTAATTCTACCCAAACCATATTACTTTTCCCCTTGCAACCTAGAATGTCCTTATTTCCTTTTTGTTAAATTTTTGTAGAAATTGACTGTGATGAATGGAATATTCCTCCTTTTCAGAAAACTGAGCTTAACTTACAGTGACGGGTTCTTAACTACCTGATTCTAGGAGTTCAACACAGCCTCAAGTATATTCATAATTTAGTTTAAGGACATCTACCTTGGACTTTGTATCACTGTTTGTGGAATGACTTTGGAAAGCATTTCCTTTGATCAAATTCATCCCCTTGCAGGTGCCTGTCTTGACTAAGAACCATCTTCCTGACACTGTAGTCCAGACAGGTCGTCTCTGGGGCACATTTGTCACATTCATGATCGAGGAATAACACACAGTTTGTAGTGTGGTGGGATGCTGCCAAAGCCAATTGTAATAGGGCTAAGGTTGATATCCTTTGGGTCAACCAGAGACTTCAGATTAAAATGCTGCAGGATAGCAGACAAGAGCAGAAACAATTCCATGCGAGCCAGACCTTCTCCAACACATACTCGCTTTCCTAGAAGCAACAATAATTGATGAGACAAGGAGAGACCCTATTACTAGTAGGGCTTCAAGAGGAGAGCAAGAGGAGGTGGTAGGCAAACTACACCCTAAAGCAGATGGCACCCTCCCAGCCCAGTGAAAAGCAAAAGACATATTTACAAAACCCAAGAATATTAGTAACACTGACTTATTCAAAGAACAGTTTGTATGCTACAATAGTCATGCAGAACTCAGCTGCAAGAACTAGTGTTGGAATAAATAAGTGCATATGTTATTGATAGATAAAATAAAAAATAGTAAATCACAATAAATATTTGTCAGATCAATTTAAAAAAAAACAAATAACCTAGTGTTAGATTGGGGAACTGGCTTCCAACCAGTGAAGAAGGAAACACCCAGTGCTTTCCTCAGGAGAGGAAATGAGATGAGGTTAAAGTCTGTTCAAATGTCAAGTGTCTGTCTATCAAGTTGGTTGTAGGCGCTTCCTTCAAGGAAGGAAGCACTGGGAAGGGAATAAAAGCCCCGGAGTCATATCAGAAAAGGCCTTGTTGCTTCCCGAAAAGAGACTGGGTAACCAAAGACTACAGGATTTTTTCTTTATTATTAATCCTCATTTAAAATGATAAGGAATTAGAAAATGTGGTTTTGAAATATTCTTACTAAGTCCAGTTTAACAATGAATGTAGAAAAAAATTCCAATCAGAACATCCCATTGAAAAATGATGAAATCTAACTTCTCCCAATCTGGAGGAACAGAACCAGATATTTGTTCCAAATACAAATAGGCTCACGACAGGACTGGGTGTGGTCCATGTCTGGGATGATAGCAAAACATACAAAGAGCAGAAATGAGCAATGAAGGATATGATCCAGGGACCCTGCTTACCTGCAGAAAATGGCTTAAAATAGTCACTGTATTTGAACTTCCCATTTTCATTCAAAAAGTGCTCTGGCTTAAATTTGTCTGGATCTGGAAATTCTTGGCTGTCAAACAAAAGTGAGTCCAGAGTTGGAATTACAACAGTGCCCTAGAAAAAGTAGACATTTTGGTCAGTCAATTTCACAAACTATGGTCTTCTCCTGGAAGCACCAATGAAAAAAAAGATTATTTGATTTTTATTATGCAAGATATTAACTATCTAGTTAGAAAAGTTGTTTGGCTAAGGACTAGATGGAAAACAACAAAGGGTCAAGTCTAAGTGAAAGAAAGGCCCTCGGCTGAGAGTGTAGCCGAGAGGAAGAGTGCTTGCCTAGCATGCACAAAGCCCGAGGTTCAAGCTAGAAGTGGTGCTGTGGCTCAAGTGGTAGAGCTCTAGCCTTGAGAAAGTCCACGGACAGTGCTCAGACCCTGAGTTCAAGCCCCAGGACTGGCAAAAAAAGGCCCTAAACTTTTCACAGGATTGTTGCTGGTTTTGCCTCCTGGTGTTAGCATGTGCTACAAATTCTAAGCTTCATTTAAGGATGTACTCTCCTAGTATGCCTGTTTCTTCAGTCAACAGGTCAGGCAAGAACTTCCTTCAGGGCAGTGGCACTCTGATAGATGGAAATGCTCATGTAGACCCACCATCCAGTCACCCAGCTAAACAGAGAGAAGTCCTTGAATTCCTGTCTGGCCTCCATCCGTCAAAAGGGGGAGCCCTTCATCAGGACAATGCTCACAGGAGGCATTTCATCTCATGACTGACCTTGGGAATCCGGTATCCTCGGAACATGGTGTCCCGAGTTGCTTCATGGGGAATGTTGGAGGGCAGAAGATTAACGAATCTCTGAATCTCATGCACCACAGCATCCATGTAGGGCATCTCCAGCCTGTCTTTGACAGCAGGGATGCGAGTTGGCCCAATAACCCTGTCAATTTCTTCATGAAGTTTCTCTGCCAAGAGAAAGAGATTGATTTAAAGAGCCGATCCTGAGCAAAGCAAATTGTATGCCTATATGGACATATCTAAATGAAATCCCTCAGTACAATTAATTAATGGCAATAAAAAAAGGTGGGAATAGATGAATAAGTAGTTGATTTTTCTAGCCACCATCCTCCCCTGTGTTTAAGCACCTTTTCATTTGCCTACTCATGTTTCCATTCATCTACCTGACATCCACTCACTCATCCACATGCTCATCTACCAGCTCATCTATATATACCTATCCCTCTATCTATGAACCACTCATTCATTCACACATTTATCCAATCACCATCTCACCCATTCACCTAGCTTATGACGGGTCACACTTATGGTGTATCTTAAATTTGTTACCCCAGGTAGTTCACAATCTGGATAATTTCCCCACAAATGTCAACAAGACCTTGGTCTCACCTTCTTGAAGGTGAGAGTAATCACAGTAATCAACCACAGTCATGCAACCACTTCTTTGAGGGAAATTGTTTCACATTGCACATTGGTTCTCAAGAACTGATGAATGGATGAACATAGAACACTGAAGGACGGCTATTTGCCTGTCAGTCCCGGCAGTTCCTGTCAGCAGCAAGTATGTGCCTGGTGCAGTGCTCTGGATAGAGACTGCACCAAGGCTAACGAGTGACAGAGCTACAGATCCGTGGGCTCCTTCACCCCGGGCTGCTGTTCCCCCTTGCTGTCTCTTTAACTTGGAGGTTAGCACCAACAAGCTATCTACATTGACGTGCCCTCACATTGCTTCCACCTGGCCCAGGCATGACCCTCTGTACACCAAGCCCAGGCCTCCATGCCTGCACCATGCCTGCACCAGACTTGAAGTCCTATCTGCCTATGTGCAGTTGGGAAGCCAGTGGAATAATGTGGCTCTGAGGAAGCTTTGGGTTGCTTCTCTCTAGGTTCCACCTTCAGACCCTGATGGAATAATATATTCCAAGACAACTCCAGCCTTGACCCAGCTATGCCTAGGCCCAGGCTCCCTTGGAGGCAGTTGGAATGCTGTTATTGCTATCATAACTAGGTTATTTATTATGCAACATACAAGCCTGTGGCCTCTCTCCTGTTCAGTGTTGAACTTCTCTTTTTTCCATATATTTTTATTGTAATTAACAGAAGGGTTACATGATATTCACCAGATAAAGGGTGCATTACTTCACATACATTGATACCCTTTCTCATGTCTTGGTCCCCATTTCCCTCTCCTCCGCCCCCACCCCTCATCTTGTTTTCCTCCCTTCCCTACCCAATTTCAAATAACCAAATATACATATATCAATATATCAGATAATAAGGTGAAATACTATAACAATATGAGATAACCAAGGGACAGCAAAAGAGAGTTTGGCCTAGTGGTTAAAGTGCTTGCCTAGCATGCATGAAGACCCGGGTTCGATTCCTCGGTACCACATACATAGATAAAAGCCAGAAATGGTGCTGAGGCTCAAGCGGTAGAGCTCTAGCCTTGAGAAAGTCCAAGGACAGTGCTCAGGCCCTAAGCTCAAGCCCAGGACCGGCAAAAAAAAAAGAGAGATGAGAGATAACATAGTACATTAAGGACAACAATCACTGGTTATATGGCTTTTGTTTCTATATCCTGGAGGTCCTTTCATTTGGCATCATACTGTATGAACTTCTCTTTTTTGTAACCACAGGCACTGGTGGGGCATGGGATAACCAGTGTTCAAAAGCAGCCCATGGACATCTCCCTTTAAAGGAAGTAATACCATGATCCTGAGAATGTTAACAAACAGCCGTAGACTAACAACTGAGGTCTAAATGAATAAGGCTAGCCATGTGGAGATTCATCCTTGACACACAGGCTTCTGGCTTGTTATGTACATACCTTCAATCTCTGGGTATTTCATTAGTATCAGGAGACCGTATCTCAGAGTGGTACTGGTCGTTTCTGTCCCTGCAAAGAACATGTCTGCCAAGGTCACAGCAATATCTTCCATTGTGTATATGGGCTCTTTGCTATGTTTTTCCTGTGAAGTAGGAAACAGAAAGGTACTGGTTGAAATGTCTCCAGTTGATGAAAAGTGATATCTTCTGCTCTTCATCAGAGTAAAGCCAAAGGTGTATCAGGATCTTATGGTTCTACTGGAATTTGATCATCTCAGCAAACAGAGGCTCCAAGAAAATAAACTACTAGGAGGACAAAGCTCCTCATCAAGGCCACAGATCAGTCTCCATCAATAAAGCTAGGGCTGTCCTGGGGGCACTGAGTCAACCTGGTCTCCTCTGCTAATGACCCTCCAGTTTCATGGGCTGGGGCAAGTCTTCTTCAGCCTTGAGCAGGGAGGATTGAACTAACAACAGGAATTCTCTGCCCCAGAATCCAGCTATGGGGAATTAGCAAAAATGTACATGTTGTAAGAAGTGTACTAGAGTCTTCACCAGTCTGAGCCGAAGCAGTCCTAGTGGGTTACAAAGACATAAAACTGGGGAGAACCAGAACCTCAGGAAGTTTGGCACTACTGGGGAATAAGTGCCAGCCAGGATGCTAAGGTCTTCTGAAAGGGATACAGCCCTATCAGGCCTGGAGGAAACTGAGGGAGGGATCCACCCCTCTCCATGCTTCCCATGAGTGGAGAGAAGAGTTCAGTGGTCATACTGAACCAAAACGTGTCTTTATAAATCCAAGACATCAAAAAAAACAACAACAACAACAAAAGCAGACTGTCTAGCTGGGCGTGATGGCTCACATCTACTCAGGAGGCTGAGATCTGAGACTCCCGGTTCAAAGCCAGCCCAGGCACTAAAGACCATGAGACTCTTATCTCCAAATAATCGCTAGAAAATGGGAAGTGGGACTGTGGCTCAAGAGATAGGGCAGTAGCCTTGAGTTAAAGAGATCAGGGACAATGCTCAGGCCCAAGGGTAGGGTAGTAGCCTTGATCTGAAGCGCTCAGGGACAGCACCCAGGCCTGAGTTCAAGACAGTCTAGATGCCAGCAAGTGGGTCATAGGCTCAATCTGAAAAGTGAATGTTCCCTATCACATTTACCCTTTAGTCTATGGCAGATACCTTCTCCATTTCCAAGAGTAGGCAGTCAGTCACATCCCTGAGGCAGTTGAAATCAACTGACTGAAGATGTTCCTTGGCTTCTTCCAGTGCGTACTGTTTTATTTCCGACACATTCTTAAGCAATTTTCTATGACTTCCAGGCAGGAAGTGTAGGTAGCCCGATAAATTGTTATAAAGCTAAAAAGAACAAGACTATGTTACTGTGTCATGATTTTATGTGCTGGGCTAGTAACCTTCAAACATAAATGCATGGCTGAGATCACCATACAATTTAGAATATTTTGTGCAACATTGTCTTTGTGGGGACAGGGTGGGAGAGTACCATTCTCCTAGGTGTTATATTTTCTGTGGTGAAAACATGCTCACTTGTGAATAGAAAAGCATGTCTAGGTTAGGAAAAAGATGCTCAGGGCTCCATAGATACCTCTTGAAAAGCAACTGAAGCTATCTAGTCAAACACCCAAACACTTTCTGACAGGCTCCTGTTCTTTGATTTGTCTAGGCCTGTCTATCCCATATGACCTAAATTGTCCCTCTATTTCTAATATAAACTGTACAGCCACAGAGTAATGAAAAAGGAGGCAAATAACTACCTGGATCCAAGGAGTGCTTAGCAAGTAGAAGTTTTCATTGAACAAACTCATGAGCCTATGAACCTTCTTGTCATTATAATCAAAACGTCTGTTGAACAGGATGTCTGCTATGACATTGCAGGGTGCACAACCAATGAGAAAAGTAGGGTCAAAGGGCTGGCCTGAAAAACAGATGAGATGTTAGCGTCCATGTTGGGGTGAGGAGTGTGACAACACTAGCCATAGCCTATTCTAGCCGACAGCTCAGGCTCCATTGAGTCCTTACAAGTTCCTTCTACACAGTCTTTATTTTTCAGTGTTATCTAAAGGACAGCAGCCACACTTGGTGGTCACTCTTACTCCATTAGAAATGAGAAAGCTGTACATGAGAATAAACATAACTCTCTCTTGAGGAAAGGCCAACTTCCAAACACTTACAGGTTGTTCAGTGACTTCTGGGGGCCTGTCCAAGACCCCCCTCCCTGGTTGTCTGCCTGAGAATACTCACCCTGGGTACTCCTGAGCTCCTCCACTAGGAAGCGAGCCTCTCTCTGGATACGTTCCTCGTTGCCCTGTTTCCCCATCCCGTAATCTCGAAGAATGCTCAGGGAAAACCGCCGGATATCCCTCCAGGTGTGAGAATTGTTGAAAACAACTCCTGAAATAGAAGAACCAACAAAATTCATTCCAATTGCCCAATTCTCAAAAAAACAGGGAGGATTGAGGAGTGACCTCATCATAGCCTTAGGGTACCAACTAGGATGTGTAAATATAGAACAAGTCCACAGGAAGGGAAGGGACATGCCACATTCAAACCCTCTTGGATGTCTTCATCATAGCAGCAGTTTATTTCCTCTGGTTTTACACTTGCCACTAATCTTTTCCATGCTAAATAAAAACATACACAGCCACATCCAGAAAGAACTAAAGAACTAACCAGTTTTCAGCCTACTGACAAAATTCTCTCTCTCTGTGTCTCTCTGTGTCTCTCTCTCTGTGTCTCTCTGTGTCTCTCTCTCTGTGTCTCTCTGTGTCTCTCTCTCTGTCTCTCTCTGTCTCTGTTTCTGTCTCTGTCTCTCTATCTCTCTCTGTCTCTCTGTCTCTCTCTCTGTCTCTCTCTGTCTCTCTCTGTCTCTGTTTCTGTCTCTCTCTCTCTGTGTCTCTCTGTCTCTCTCTCTGTCTCTCTCTGTCTCTGTTTCTGTCTCTCTGTCTCTCTATCTCTCTCTGTCTCTCTCTCTCTGTCTCTCTTTCTCTGTCTCTCTCTCTGTCTCTGTCTCTGTCTCTCTCTCTGTCTCTCTGTGTCTCTCTCTCTGTCTCTCTCTTTCTCTGTCTCTCTCTCTGTCTCTCTCTGTCTCTCTCTGTCTCTCTCTCTGTCTCTGTCTCTGTCTCTGTCTCTCTCTCTCATTAAAAGGTCCAAGACCAGCACTCAAAGTCATTACCTGATACTTCATGTTGCTAACCACAACCTAAGGCAGCACAACAGGATACCAGGCCAAAGAAAATTAGAAAAGGCAGAGATCGAGAGATAAGATATGAGCGAAGAGCATCCGTGGGTATCAGGGGTCCCAAGGTCCTCTGGCATTCGGGCCCTGATTTCCCACAAGCAAGCATCTTAAGTTCACACAGGGACGGTTACAGTGGATTCATGCAAAGAAAACCCCAAAGCATCCACATTATTATTACAATCAGAACTGAAAGAGTTTGTAAGAGATACCAGTTCCCTTATTATCTTGAGACAGGACAGTGTAGCCCAGGGAAAGTCCATGCACAGTATCCACATATTTATCCCAAGCCCAGGCCCAGCTGTCAAGTCAAGGAAAGGGGTGGGGTGGGGTGGCCATCTTCTCCCTAACCCTCTAACAGAGCTGCCTGCTTTAACCTTCCATAGCCGGCTCTCCATGTTCAAGTGCTGTCAGGGCAGGGTTCTGACCACTCAAGCCTTTTCCAGGTTTCACAGCTCACCTTCCGAGTTCCTTTCCGTTTCACTCATTGGGTAGTGCTCCACCAACTGCGCCAGGCCTCCAGCCCTCTTTCTGTCCTTCTAACTCCATACTGTCACTTTTATTGTTTGTGTAGGACTTGAGAGGGGCATGTCACCGTCTCTATGGGCTTATCCATACTTGCTGCCTGGGAAGTAGACTCACCCTTGTTCTTATACTCCTGGAATACAGGGACATCTCCTCGGCCAGCAAAGTCATTCTTGTGGTTCAGCAGCACCTCCTTCACAGCCTTATAGCCATGCAGGACCACAACACGTCGAAAACCCAGATGCAGAGTGAAGACTGGCCCAAAGCGCTCTGCCAGCTGTGGGGATCCTCACACAGAGTGGTCAGGAAGTACAAAGTCAGCCTTCTCTAGACTGCCAGGCATTGCTACCACTACTGGCTGCAGAGGGATCCCAGGAAAGGCCACCTGTCTAGCCTGATGTGGGGACACTCTCCATCAGAGGACACCCTGGACACTGAATCTGGGGACACTGGCCCCTCACATCTCTTCCCTGTGGCCATTTTGCCAACACTTGTGCTCATCACCCTACTGTTTGTTTCTGAAATCAAGGCAATGCACTGAAAGATGCTGCCAGCTGACCTAGAGTGTCTAGTCCCACGCCTGTACCCAGTGTGTAGTGCTGAATGATGCCCCTAAAGCAAGCCTCAAATGCCAGGTCTGCTTGATGGCATGTTGGCTTCAGTCAAACTCACACAACGTTCCCAGGACATAGGTTTGGACATTGTGATGAAACACCAGAGTCCAGCACTGAACTGTTGTCTTTTCTTTGGCATTTTATGGTTTGACACCAGCCAAGATGTAGCTGGTTTTATATCACAAGTGGCCAGCTATCTCATCATCCTACAGTCATCTCAACTCCATACATGGTCCCAGTGTGGCAAGGCCATTTCTGAGTGCCCCATGCCCGAGGTGTACCACTGGTCATTACTCTTGGACACTACTATTAATTCAGTCCATTTATAAAGCCATTTCTGGGTGCCCCATGCCCGAGGTGTACCACTGGTCATTACTCTTGGACACTACTGTTAATTCAGTCAATTCATAAGAGGTTGGTATTGGAAAAGGGAAAAGAAAGAGGTTGGTATTAAATAACAATTGACAACTCTTATATGAGATATAATCCCCAATGAATTGTCCCTAAAATAACAATATTTCTCTTACCTTGGTGAAGGATTTAGGAACATTCTTCAAATCCACATTGAAAAAATTCCCAACAATGGGAAGTGGGAAAGGCCCTGGGGGCAAGTTCCAGCTGTTGTATATCTGCTTCCAGACAGATATGAGCAAAAGGGTGGCAAACCACACCAGCAGGGCAATGGTGATGCCAAGAGCAGCCATGATGCATCTGGACTCCCAGGCTGACTTGTATGGATGATCTGGAGGAAAAGCAAAGTTTTTATAATGCATTATTGAGAAGGAGGGTGATTCATCAACCAATGCCACCTTCTTTTCCCCTTGGCCCCAGATATTGGCTCATTGTTAGCTGCCCTTAGACAATACTTCAAAGTGCAATCCCTAAAGTAGCTGCCTTTTAGAAGTTTCATCTAGTGATCTTGCAGTGATAAGACTGGGTTTGTCAATATTCTGGTTTGAAATTCCCTGGCTCATTCCCAGTAAACACATCAATCATTCACCATCCCACAGGCCTGGGGATGGTAGACTGTCCTTATCCTTGATATAGTGAGGACCTTCAGATTATGTTTCCATGGTTTTATTTGGGGGTAAGGTTCATGGAAAACAACACTAGCCATGTACTGGTTATTCCAAGCAGGTTCCAGCTTAAGTGGTGCAAACATCACTTAACTTCTAATCAAGAGGATTGTATAAGCAGCCCTAGTAACTTGGATCGCCATGTGGAAATTATTGAGGAGGGAAAATTAATTTCTGATCCCTATTCCACTTTTCCAAATCAACTTAAAAATTCATTGAGAAAAATAGCAAAGAAAGAGTTGACTAATCTTTTAGAGTTGGTTTCTATTTAAAAAGGTACACAATTATTTGCCTTTTGTTGAATAAATACATGCATATATATGCATATATATATATATACATAGGAATGTTTGTGTGTGGACAAAGAGTATATACTGAGGACCAAAACCAGAACCTTGTACAGGGAAGAAACTTGTAAAGGTCATAATTTTGTTGTAGAAAATTAGGTGGAAATTATTTTTCATTATTATTTTTTTTCCTGAGTGTTACTGCCTCTGGAATGGAATCCTAGCTACTCAGGAGGCTGAGGTCTCAGAAATCAGCCCTGGTAGATAAATGTGTGAAACTCATACCTACAACTGATCAGAAACAAAGCGAGAAGTGGAGATGTACTTCAAGTGGTAGAGCAACGAGCCTTAATGGAAAAAATAGAAGAGAGAGAGGCCCTGCGTTCAAGCCCAGTACTAACACATGTGCTCTGACACGTGCGCTCTCTCTCTGTCTCTCCATAGGTATATATATATAGATATATGTATGCATTATATTTTGTTAAGCTCTTTATTGTCAATAAATCAAGTTTGTATGCTTTTATACATCTTTACATACATTAGAAAATAAACATCACAATGCATTATTTATAAATATTAGAATTTTTGACTTCATGCATTCAGCATGGGAACTTTACCTCTAAGTCACACCCCAGGTCCTTTCAGGTTTAGCTGTTTTGGGGATAGGGTGTCATGATTTATCCTTGCTGGCACAGACTGCAGTCCTCCTATTTATGCTCCCCCAAACATCTAGAATGACAAGTATATGTAACCACACCCAGATATTGACTTGGTTGACATGGAGACTCACTAACTTTTTCCCCAGTTGTTTTTGAATTATGATCTTCCTGGTCTCTGCCTGCTGAGTAATCAGGGTTACTGGTGTAAGCCGCTATGACTCTCTAGAAAGTTACTCTTAATTGGGAAAATACAGCATCCAAACAATACTGAAATGAATGAAGCACAAAGTGAGTCCCAAACTCACCTCATAGAGTTAGCATCCACATTTAAACTCCATTAAGAAAAATAGTATGTTGCTAATTCGCTACCACTTTGAATTTTATTGTATGCCTTCTAAAATATTTCTTTTGTAATTTCATTCTGTGTATTGTCAGGTTAAATTGTTGTCCAGTGACTTTTTGACCAAAGAACTTCTTTAATGTTTCTTATCAGACAGGACTGCTCCTGATGTATTCTCAGTTTTGTTTATCTGAAACTATACTTCTCTTCTTTGAGGAGCATTTTTTGTGTGAACTGATTTTTTTGGTTGGCAAAACTTTTCTCTCTGTGTTTTGAGTGCATCATCCTTACCTTCTGGCCCCAGCAGTTTTTAAAGATAAGGGTTCATTTGTTTATAGCCAGTTTAAAATAAGGAGAAATAGAGAAATAACTTTCTGTTTAGGAAATAGGAGTTGAAGACTCCCTCAGCAATACTTCTGTGAATATGGTGCTGTGGGAAATGAGGTTTGCCATGATGTCTTTCTCTGCTCTGCCTCTTTCCAGAGTTTTTTTTTAATCTTCTTATGGTTGACTATTATCCATTTATCCTATGTGAGGTTTGCTAAGACTCTTAGACGTATAGATCAATGTTTCCTATCAAATGTGGCAAGTTTCAAGCGCCATTTCTTTTTAGTTTTTAAGAAATTAACTATAAGTAGTGTACAGAGGGATTTAAATTCAACACACCAGTTCATGAATACAAACCATCTTAAAGTCACCTCTTCCATTATTCTTTCCTGTCTCTCCCAACCCCATACATCCTGCCAAGTTATCTGGTTCCATTTTCACATATGTAAATCATGACTGTATTTGCCCATCTTCCCTCTCTCCATTCTGTCCTCCCCTGTCTTTCTCCCTCCTGATAACACATTTCATTTTGTTAAACCATAAGTTAGTAGTAAAAAGAAATTATCCCATGGCAATTTTCCCCTGAAAATACCATACTTTCGAGGATATATTTATTTACATATATGCATATGACCCATATATGTTTCTATATCTGCTTGTAATTTAGAACTCCCACATATCATAGAAAACTTGCAACCTTTGTCTCTCTGAGCCTGACTTACACACATACACATACATATATATGCATATATATCACATTTTCTTAATCCATTATTCATCTATTATAGTCAGTCACTATTGTTTTTTAACCAGGCCTGGGGCCTGAACACTGTCCTTGGACTTTCTCAAGGCTAGAGCTCTACCACTTGAAAAACAGCACCACTTTCGGCTTTTTCTCTGTATGTAGTACTGAGGATTTGAACCGGGTCTTCGTGCATGTTAGGCAAGTACTCTACCACTAGGCCAAACTTCTGGCCCCAGTCACTATTCTTTAAATACTTTTTCTATTTTCTTCTTTTCTCTCCTCCTTGGGTTGGATATTATTGAGGACTTTCAGGTCTCTGAGACTCTGTTCTTTTTTTAACTTATTATTTATTTTTGCAATGGCGTTCACAACAAAAGCCATATAACGAATGATTGTTGTCCTTAATGTACTATGTTATCTCTCATCTCCTTTGCTGTCCCTTGGGTATCTCATATTGTTACAGTACCTCACTTTGTTATCTGATATATTGAATTTATTTGTATTTGGTTATTTGAAATTTGATAGGGAAGGGGGGAAAACCAAGATGGGGGGGGCGGCAGGGGGGAGGGTAAAGGGTACCAAGACCTGTGAAAGGGTATCAATGTATGTGAATTAATGCACCTTCTATATGGCAAATATCATGCAACCCCTTACTAATTATAATAAAAAATATTTTTAAAAAGTTAGCAGATGATAAATCTGAGGCTCTGTTCTAAGGTTTATTTTTACTTAAAAAATGTTGGTGGCGGGGCCGGGAGTTTGGCCTAGTGGTTAAAGTGCTTGCCTAGCATGCATGAAGACCCGGGTTCGATTCCTCGGTACCACATACATAGAAAAAAGCCGGAAGTGGTGCTGAGGCTCAAGTGGTAGAGCTCTAGCCTTGAGAAAGTCCAAGGACAGTGCTCAGGCCCTGAGCTCAAGCCCAGGACTGGCAAAAAAAAAAAATGTTGGTGGTGTTCCCATTTCTCATCTAGAGGGAGAGACTCCAGAGCTTCTTCCTCTACCTTTCTGGAAGGATTTTCCTTGCCTGTCCTTTTCATCTGGAAGATGAGAGCACTTATAAGGAAGCTTCTAAATTCTGCGATTTTTTAAAATATTGGTTATAACTTGGTCTTTCTTATCTGCAAAAGTTTGAAAAGTGACATTGTCATGTCATCATCATTGATCATTATAGCCATCACCACTAATCACTACAGCCACAAGCTGTCACCGCTAGTCACCATAGCCACAGCATTTTCTGTTTGAAAAATGACATTGGTAATGTCATCATTACAGCCACAAGTGTTGTCTGTTTCTAGAACTTTTCTGGTTAACTTTTGTACTTAATTCCTACATTATTTTCTTGGTAAATGTTGACAGCTTTGAAATAACTAGAAAGCTTTTTCTTTAAACAGAACCAATCATATTTGTCATGATTCCTGGTAAAACTGGTGCACTGTTTGTGTGTGTGTGTGTGTGTGTGTGTGTGTGTGTGTGTGTGTGTGTGTGTGTACACGCAGACATGTGAGCCCCTGAGCACATTTCCTTCTCTATCTTTTTCTGGCTTAATTACATTTTATTTCTTCCTTCTCTTTCTTGATTTTTGGAATTATAACGACTTTCTACTAATCTATTAGTAACTACTGTATGATTGAACACTATATAAGTTCTATTTTACTATTTATGTTCATAATTGACTGGAATGAATAGTTTCTGATTTGAATAAGATATTTTCAGAATAAAAGTTGTGAATCTGTTTAAATATATTTTTCTACATTGTTAATTACATTTTACAAAAATATTAATACTTATAGCCAAGTGATTATTTGTGCTTTACTGGTATTTAGTCTTGTCTTCTACATCATTTCTTGTCTGACTTGGATGCCTGCTCACAGGTATGTAGACTCTTCTCACTTAGAACCAGATTTTATGGGGAGAGGACAAGCACCACAAGGAGACATAGGAAATATTTATTTTCTTGACCCCCCCCCTGGCTTATTTCACACAGTCAAGTTCTTTTACAGGAGAGTCAATTGTCTCCCTTCCTTCAAATTCACAAGAAGTATGAAATATGCCCAAAATTCTCTAAGCAGATACTCAACAGCCATAACGCCTTAGTTATGATGGAAGGTATAGGAATATTAAACTTCTGGGCATCTAGAAGGCTACAGAGTAAAAGCAGCAGGGTCAGGGTTGAAAATAGTTCAGAATAGTTGATCTGAGTACTCTCCTCTAGGAATATGTCCTTGCTTGGTATGGTAAATGGAGTTTAGCCTTGGAAAGCTCTTATTTCTAATTTTTTTTTTGCTAGTTGCGGGGCTTGAACTCAGGATCTGAGCACTGTCCTTGGGCTTTTCTCAAGGTTAGCACTCTGCCACTTGAGCCACTTCACCACTTCCA
Organism: Megascapheus bottae; assembly: GCF_031878675.1. Taxonomy (NCBI): domain Eukaryota; kingdom Metazoa; phylum Chordata; class Mammalia; order Rodentia; family Geomyidae; genus Megascapheus; species Megascapheus bottae. Next base: position 101,802 of record NC_143523.1, read on the forward strand.
GCTTTTTCTTTTTTTCATATATTTATTATTGTAATTAATAGAAGGGTTACATGATATTTGCCAGATAGATGGTACATTAATTCCCATACATTGATATCCTTTCACATGTCTTGGTCCCCATTTCCCTCCCCCCACCCTCACTCCTCATCTTGTTTTCCCCCCTTCCCTATCCAATTTCAACTTCCAGCTTTTTCTATGTATGTGGTACCAAGGAATCGAACTCGGGTCTTTATGCATGCTAGGCAAGCTCTCTACCACTAGGCTAAACTCCCGGCCTCTTATTTCTAATTTTAAAAAAAGATTCCAGAACAAAAATTTGTTGAACCAGTATCTAATGTTCAATATGATTCCTCATTATAAATAATGGCATTCACAGAGCCAAAATCTTTCCAAACACAACAAAATCTTCAAATATACAACATCAGTGTCCAAAGAGCAAGCCAGCTTGGCCTAGGAGCCAAGTTTTCCACATCAAAGAATTACATGATGTATCCTCTTATCTGTCATTTGGTTCTTCCTCCAAGTCTGAGCTGCTGTGTAACATTCTGGGAGCAAACAACATTGTTTTCCTACAAACAGTGTCAAGAACTGGCCTAACACAGAGTGTAGAAAGCAGACTCCTGGGCTCTAAACAGGCTTCAGTTCACTGAGAAACCCAAAAGAAATGCAGAGCACCACATTGGTGATGCTTGACTACCAAGAGCAGGAATCATGAGAGTGAGACAAGTGCCACCTGAAGTCTTTAATGTCGTGCTTGGTTTATAAAGCAGAATGCTATAGTGCTTCCCTTGTAAATAATAAAGAATGTGAACAGAATGAGCACCAAACACCTATTTCCCAGCCCAACACTGACATTGCACCAGCACCTGCTCCCCAGGATCCAGTTACATCACATCCCGTGCTGATGGCTATTCTGAAATTTGCTCAGAATCTTCCATGTGGTCTTCTTTCTTTATAGTATTAATCAGATGGCATTTGCATTCCAAAAGACCTGAATGTCCCCATTATTACCTTTGCAGGCTATGTCCAGGGTAAGATATGTAGCTCTGGCTTACTGACATCAGTGTTTCTCTGTTACTCACCTTGTCAGCACTTGGCACTCACACGTTTCACCCAGCAACTGTGAAATGGTATTTTCATTTCTCTGATTATGAACAAAGAAGAGCATACCTTATTGATTTTTAGGGTTGCTTTCATGAGTTTTTCCACTTTGCAGTTATTTCTGTGCCCTCCCTTCCCTCCTTACCCCTCCCTCCCTCCCTCCCTCCTTCCCTCCTTCCTTCTTCCCTCCCTCCCTGCCTCCCTCCCTAACTTTCTTCCTTCCATCAGATAGTCTCAAATACCCTGTCTTAACTACGGGATTCACACTTTGGAGGGGAATTTGAAGATTTTTCTGTACCCTAGAAAGATTAATTGCCTATCTTCTTGATAGTTGCCTATCTTCTTGATTTCCAGATTCCATGTAGAATTGACTTTCATGTATGATGAGGACAAGGATATAATTATGTAGATATGAATATTCTAAGGCTTCATCCATGGTCCTCAGTTCCTCCTTACGCACGGATCAAGTTTGCCTACAGGAAACAGTTATTAATAAATATTTACAAAAAGTCTTGAAGTTAAACACGCCAAGTTCTACCACCAAATATATTTTTTCAAGAGTGATTTGACCCATATAAATTTCTAGACAAATTTCTTCAAAATCACTTCTGGGATTTTGATTTGGAGTTATTCTCTGAAGTAAATACTTTTAAATACTCCTCCTTCTGTTTATGGTATATATCCACTACCACTTATTTAGGCCATTTAATTGTTTTCAATTAAATTTTATAATTTTCAACATCTAGATTTACTCTTGAAGAACTGATGTTTCTTAAGCAGAATTCTTTATTAATTATATTTTCACAACTATTTATTACTTGTATATACCAATACAAATGGTTTTGAATTATTGACCCAGAGGCCTGACATATTTCTAATAATTTCTGTGAAATTATTATCATTATTATTCTGTGAAGTTTCTTTTGAGGTTTATCAGCAGATAAGCCTTAATCACTAATAAGATTAATGTGACTAATGAGAGTTTTACCTTGTGTTTTCCACACACTCAGTATACTGTTGCTCAGATTTTAATGAAATGTTTTTTAAGCACTTCTTTAAGAATGGAATTTTTATAAGATTTTTTACAACAAAAATGTGATTTTCTGCAACTAACTCAAGAAGATATATTCTTTGGGGGTTTAAATTAAGTACTTTTATTTCTAATACACAAAGTTTGTAGTTGATGTTGAATTGTATTTATGATAAAAACTTTTCCAAGTTATAGAGAATTTATATTATGTGGTATGTAACATTTATACATCCCCAATGTTAAAAATTATAATAAGCTCAATTTAGATATGTCACTGCCTTTTTCACATATTGGTCAACCTATAGCCCAAGAGAAGACCAGCCCAATAGCTGTATTTGGCTAGTTTATGCGGGTTTTTTTGGACTTTTGCATCTATATTCAAGATAAAACATGACCATGCTTTTCATCTAGGACCATTTTCTGCTTTTATAGCAAGATCATTTAGGTATCATAGACTGATATCATGACTACTGATTCATTTCTGATCTTTTAGAAGAGTTTGCGTGAGATCAGGATGATTTTTGGAAGTTTGAAAGAACCCATGTGTGAAATAACCTGACATTTTAAAAATAGAAACACGTAGAATTCATAAATAAACTTATTTAAGGACAATACAGTTGTTCAGGCAATAGATAGATAGATAGGTAGATAGATCTTCTATGTTCAGTTGCAGAAAATTACATTCTTTGGAAAATTTGTGATTTCTCCTGAACTTTCAAATTTATCATATATCATAGTTCATTTTGGTATTATCCTATATTTTTACCTTTTGTGGTTTTATCATATGTACTCTGTCGGTAACTTTTTGTTGCTACAACAAAATGCCTGAGAAAATTAACTTTAAAGCAAGTCACATTCTTCCAACATACATTTATAGGAAGAATTAGACACAAGCAAGAACAAATAACAAGGCAAACATTAGTTTTACATCTAGAATTTGACATATGTGGTGGCATAAGAAAGTTCCAGAAAAGTTGGGCAGCTGATGATAACAGATTGGGCCTACTCAGAGTTACACTGTGATATGTAGCCATTCCACTTTCAGTGTAAGAGCCAAACAAGAATGGCTTTACATCTGGTTGTGCACATAAACAATTACCAGCAAACTCAGAGACACAAATATTTACTTATTTTACTTTATTTAATTTATGCCAATAAATTACTACACTGGCAAATCTATCAAATCATATCAGAAACACCAGGCATGAACTTAAGAAAGATACTAGACAGAGTATTGAAAATATTCCCTCTCCTGAATTACATAAAAGGAGAGACTCCCAGCACGGGAACACTGGGCACTTATTGAGTTAGGACAGGAACATGTACTCTTGGCTTCATAAGCACTTTATTGATTTGACTGCTCTTTTTCAAAGAACAAGTTTGGTTTTGTTTCTGTTTATCATTGTTTGCATTTCACAATTTCTGTCTTTATTTTTGTTATCATTTGGCTGTCTTCCTCTCTTCGGATCCATTATTTTGTAAACATGAGCATTAGTGTCATTGCTCTTTACACCTAACATTTTAGACACAGGCACTTATTATTTCACCTCATCTCCAATTCCTACTTTTATGCTTCCCGAAGTTTTATATTTGATATGTTCATTATTAATTGGGCTCTAAATGTTTCCTTAATATCCTTTTTAATTCACACTGTAGAAATGAGATACTATTCAAAATACATAGAAATCATCATTGTAGTTAGAAAAGATTTCAAATGTACAAAAATAGTGAGAAAAGTACAATAATGTATATATCATTCACATTTGACAAAGATCAAAATATGTCAACTTTGTGTTGCGTCTGTGGAGTTTTAGTTTTTCTCAATCTGTAATACCAACATCACAGCAATAGAACCATATTTCACAGTGATTTTTATTTCCTTTATATTTTTGTTCTCAGTATATACCTTTCTCTTATTTATTAGAATGTTGCTCATGTATATACCATCCTTTAGAGGGCACTGGACAGGTTTCGTGAGTTGATGCATGGAGTATGACATTGTAGGAATGGTACAGACCTGTGAAAAGGCTAGGACAGAGGCTACCGGGAGTAGAGACACAGTACAATTCTACATCACTATCCTTTCCATAACATAGTCCTACTTCTACCAATCTGCTTTTAAATGGATGTTTTAAAGAATTACTAGCTCATAAAAAAAGCAACAGAATCATCAAAAAAAAACAAACAAACCCTGAAACTACTACAGCTAGTATGAGAATCATTGACCTCAGTTATCTTTATGGTTTAAATTTGTTTGGAAGGCTTTATCATAATTGGTTTCTGCTTGTGATTATTCAAAGAAGGTCTGACTAATACATCTAACACATTATCATTCAGAAAATGTGAATTTTTCTTTAGTGGCTAGTATTTCTCTCAATCTTAGCTTTCAGCTTTTTGGAAACCCTTTCAGATTGGCGCCCTCAACCTTTATCTTCCTGGGGGCACTTTACTACTCTCCAGTGCTGTAAAGTTCCAGGCCTATCTTACATTTACACTGATCATGCAAATAGCCACATATCATATCCAGGGCTCCTTTCAATGAATAACTATATTTAAAAGTCAACCAGGCATGGGGAAACATGGCATCAATCACAGAACTAGGGAGGTAGAGGCAGGAAAATTTCCAGGCCAGTCCAAGCTACAAAAAATACATGAGGGGCTGGGAGTTTGGCCTAGTGGTTAAAGTGCTTGCCTAGCATGCATGAAGACCCGGGTTCAATTCCTCAGTACCACATACATAGAAAAATGCCAGAAGTGGTGTTGAGGCTCAAGTGGTAGAGCTCTAGCCTTGAGAAAATCCAAGGACAGTGCTCAGGCCCTGAGCTCAAGCCCAGGACTGGCAAAAAAAAAGAAAAGAAAAAATACATGAATAGAAAGATAAGCAAATGCTGTGACACGAAAAATATATGAATGGAAAAAAAAAACACGAACAGATGAGCAAATTCTGAGATTTGACCACTGGTAATGCTCACTAGCACAATGAGCTCTTCTCAACAATCTTAGCAGACATAACTAAGAAATACAGACCAGACCTATGCTTGCACACCTACTCACACTCATGTACATGTGAACGTAATCCAGAGACCACACAATCATACGCTGAGGATTTGATCTATCAAAATGGCCTAAGGCAGAAAACATACTTCACACTAGTGGATAGGTTTAAATAATTTAAACATTTTACAACAAAAGAAACTACTTAATTAGCAGTGATATTTAATTAAATACGTTAAAATTACATCTTGATGTTCACCACAATGTCAATTCAGCTGATACTAGGAGTATAGCAATGCACAATGCTTACTAACTCTCAGAGGAATAAAAATATCAGATATTCTGTGACACAAGACATGGCATTGACCTACACATGCTCTCAGACAGACAGACAGCCCCAGGAGACAAAAACGACAAATTCCAGATTCAACATATGAGAAGGGTCAGGCCCTCTCCGGCCACTTTCCAAGTTCCTTTCTTACCTAAGGTCACCTCACAAAAGACAGGAGCTTTCTGCAGGATGCCTTGAATTCTTTGTTTCTCAAGGTATAGATGAGGGGGTTGAGAGAAGGAGTGACAGTGGTGTACACCACTGCAATGACTTTGTCCACGAGCCCAGTGGAACCCATGGCTGGCCGGACATAGGTGTAGAGCGCCGTGGAGTAGTAGAGGGTGACTACCATGAGGTGAGCTGAGCAGGTGGAGAAGGCACGCCTCTTGCCCTCAGCTGAGCGGATGTGCAGAATGTTGGTGATGATGCACCCATAGGATGCCATGGTCAACAGGAAGTTAAGGCCACTCAAGAACATGTCTGCAATAACGGTCATGATATCATTGATGAAGGTAGGGCTACAGGAAAGCAGAAGGACGGATGGAATCTCACAGAGGAAGTGTGTGATGAGGTTGGGGCCACAGAAGGACAGACGCAGGACCAGGCAGGTGAGCACCAAGGAGTTGAGGGCCCCAGTAGACCACACAAAGGCAGCCAGGGACACACAGGCCTTGACATTCATCAGAGTACCGTAGTGCAGTGGCCGACAGATGGCCAGGTAGCGGTCATAGGCCATGGCAGAGAAAAGCAGCAACTCAGATCCAAGCACCCAAGTGAAGACAAACATCTGCATGAGGCAGCCCCCAAAGGAGATGGTGTTCTCAGCCACGAGGCTCTGGAGGAATTTGGGCAAGACAGTCACAGTGCAGATGAGATCCATCAGGGCCAGGTTGACCAAGAAGAAGTACATGGGAGTATGGAGGTTGGGGCTGCAGAGGATGGCTGCAATGATCAGGACGTTGCCGAGCAGAGCCATCAGGAACAAGAGGAATAGGACACAGAAGAGGGTGTCCTGGAGCCAAGGCTCCTCCACAAACCTCTGCAGGATGAACGTGGTCACCACAGACTGGTTTCCAGGGGCCATGCGTACCCCGCGCAGGACCAGAGTGGGTCTGCAGCTTGAGCTTCCTTCCTGAGCACAGATGAGCTTTGCTTTTACCTAAATGTCAATGTTTCATATGTAAAAATCAAGCCCATGCAATGAGCCACCTGTCTGGTAGAAAAGCTGCTTATTTAAATTATCAGACAAAAAGTTTAAAGAAAAAACAACTCCTGGTTCTCTAAGTAAAGGGAAGGGCAGGTCAGTGAGAAATTCCACAGAGACTTGTCTGGAAACACAGACAGTCACTGGGGGCTCTACTCAACACACTGAGCAAACAGGGCCACATTTTCTCCACTTTTTCACTCCACACGTGGGGCAGCGATGGCCAGGAGTCAGTGAACTGGTTGTGATACTTCCTCTACAGTATAAATGGCTGAGGGGAGGGTGGAAACTGGGGTCAAATTGTCAATAGGCAATAGGTCTTTCGGGAAGTGGGAGCCAGTCATAGGCATGCTTTACCTCCAACAGCCAGTCCCAGGCTGTGATGACAGACAGCAGAGTCTACAGCAGTTACCTCCGTGGTTCTCTATGCCTCTGCCATCCTGGAGATTCAGCCATTGGGACCACACTACTGGAAACTCTAGAGTCACATAGCTCTCCCAGATTCATGCCATTAATCTGTCCAGGAAATGGCCTTGCGGGGTGATCCAGCAAGACCTGTTTACATTGTACTGGCTATAGTCACAGTTTCAAACAAGCAATCCAAAGCTCAAAGTGATAAAAAGCATCAGTGTAGCTTCAGCCCCCACTCCCGTACCCTCTTCCATGAACTGCTTCTCATTCCACTGGCTTTCCAACTGCCAGCCCACAGACTCTCAGTCACACTTGGCTCTTGTTCAGTCTGTGTCGCACTAACAGCCCTCCATTACACAAGAGTACCGCGCGTCATTGGTCACCTGGCTTTTCTGAATGCCACATGTTTCAAGCCTTATGCTAGATCCAGCAAATAAGCTGCAACATGTCCAATTAAACCTGAATTTCTGAAGTGGGGTATGGTGGTTCATGCCTATAATCCTAGCTACTCAGGAGATATCTGATATCTGAGGATCATGGTTCAAAGCCAGCCCGGGCACTAAAAAGTTTGTGATACTCTTCTCTCCAGTTAATCACCAAAAAAAATGGAAGTGGCCCTATGACTTAAGGGGTAGACCTGAGATGAAAGGCTCAGGGATAATTCCCAGACCCAGAGTTCAAGGCCCACTACTGACAGAAATAGCAACTGAATTTCTGGTAATTACGGTGATTATTTTACAAGAAGTTTCTCCCAAATCCTGGGAGAGCAATTCTTGAAATGGACATCCTGTGTTTTCTCTGAGCATCTGAGCCCAGACACACCAGGCACCTTCTGTTCTTCTCTATCAGGATGCCAGTGGCTCATACCTGTAAACCTAGCTACATTGGAAGCTGAGATCTGAAGATCACAGTTCCAAGCTGTCCTGGGTAAGGAAAGTTAACATGAAACTCTTATTTCCATTTAATTACCCGGAAAGCCACAAGTGAAGCTGTGACTTGAGTGGTGGAGTGCTAGCCTTGAGCACAAAAGCTCAGGGACATCACTGAGACCCCGAGTAGAAACCTCAGGACACACACACACACACACACACACACACACTCACAGAGTTGGCAGAGAGAGAGAGAGAGAGAGAGAGAGAGAGAGAGAGAGAGAGAGAGAGAGAGAGAGAGAAGCGAATGACCATGTGTGAATGGCTATCACCACAGCTCAGCACCAACATTACAACTACTTTCCTTTCCCAAGCACCACACTCACCTCCAATACCTCTCTGAACAAACCAGAGTTGCCAACCCAGAGTGATTATACAAAAGCTGCAGCCCCAAACCCATTTTGGGGTTCCTAACAAGGTGGAGGTGAGCCATGTCAGAAGCAGTTTCTCCTCCCTAGGGAAGGGAGGTGTCCTTTCTCTGTCCTGTCCACCTTTTGGATGGATTTGCCATGGAAAACATTTGCAGATGCCCTGGGAACAAGTACAGAGGATGGCTACTGCTGGGGCTGGGGCCACAGTGTGGCTGAGAGGCCACCCGAGCAGGAGCCCTTCCACCCTGTCTAGCTTCTGTGGTAGAATTCAGCTCCACATACTTCCCAGTCACGAACGCTATGCAATTATCTTGTTTGGGGGCATGTGTGAGAAAGACTCATAAACTCTACAGAAAACATCATGCCTCCGTTTCTGAGAAGCAAGTAGAATGCATGACTATGGAGCCCACCACCTGAGGCAGTGCATAGGCTTTGGCTCCTGGTGGCATCAACAAGGAGGAGGCTAGGGAGAGGACTGTCCGTGACTGCCCACGAGTCTGCTCATATTCCTGTGATATTTACCAGAGCACCCTGAGCTCCCTTTTCCTGGACATCGGAAGTCCTCACAGAATGGAATCCATGTCCTCTTGACATGGGAGCCTCTGGGGCCTGCAGGGGCCTACAACAGCAAGTGACCATCCTGACTGAACAGAGGAAAGGGCTAAGACGTACCGCCTACCTGTGAGCAGCACACCCGTGCATCTCTAGACATGTGAGCTATTCCAGATGAACCCTAGGGGACAGATGGTGCCACGGCCCAGATGCACTTGCCCAGAGAGAGCGTGGACAGATATTATAGCAGGGGTCAGCTCCACATGTCCCCCCTGTGCCATTCAGGCTCTGGGGCTATGATCCTGCTGTGTGGAGTCCAGAGGAGGCCGCTGGCTGCAGGTCATCCTGGTTACATAAGATTGTTTTGGCTGTGTGATGCAACCCAAGCCCTAAGGAACCGGGCCCTCGGGGTCACACTGAGATGGCCTTGAAGCCTGCCTGTGACGTCCACAGTAGAGAGTTACTCAGAAAGCCATCTTCAGAGTGAAGAAAGCCACTTGCCCCCAGAGACAGAAAAGATAATCACAGGGGTCTTGCTGCTGCATTCTGGCTACACATGGTAGAAAGCCAGATGCTAGCCCGGATCTTGTTTAGTCATAGGCTTTGGAGACGCAAGGCAGTAGAGGGATCAGATCAAGAGGGAAAGGATCTTCACTTTCTGACCTCACTGCTCCATTCACAGTTGAGTGCTTGCAGTGTTTGATCCTCTAATGACAAAATGTGTATGGGAAATGGTCAAATCTATTTCCTCTCCTGTGATTGACACAGAAGGCCACCTGGAGAGACTACTGGGACCTCAACATGAGAGAGGGGCCAGAGAAGAGTCCTCAGGCCAAGGGCTGCCCTGGCTCAGTCTGTGCCCTTAAGACAATGCCCCCCTCTGCGGAGGCTTGAACTTCCTGCTCTCACGCTGTCCTGTGGCTGTCTCCTCCAGAGCATCCTGTGCACACGTTCAGCTGAGGGGAAGCCCAAGGCCTTCTCCTCCTGCTCATCCCACCTCCTCGTGGTCTCTGTGTACCTCTCCTGGTGTTCTGTGCTTACATCAGCCCTGCCTCCAGCTACAGCGCAGAGAGCGGCCAAGTGTCTGGTGTTCTGTATTCAGCCCTGAGCCCCACTGCGAATACCTTCATCTACCCTCTGAGGAGCAAGGAGGTCCAGGACGTGTTCAAAAGATTCTTGTTCTTTCTCCAGCATTAGATGGACATATGTGATCTGTTCTTCCCATGTGTTCATTGTAATTAATTTTATTTGTATATACTAACAAACATCTATGCAAACACTAATCAATACCACCATTTGCAATAACACCAAACAATATTTATTGATATAGAAAAAATTGTCAAATTCATTTGAAATCCTACGATCCCCCCAAAATACTAATCTTGAGAAGAAAATTCAAGTTAGAAATATCAAGCTTTTAAGTTTCAAACTATCTTACCAAGGTTTAGTGATCAACATTATAAGGTACTAGTATAAATACACACATGGACCCTTGTAACAATGCAGAAAGCCACACATCCACAGGGAATTCATCACTAACAACAATGACGAGAATAAACCTGTAGATGGAACAGTCTTCGAATGCATGGAGTGGAGTGGGGAAAACTAAGAGATAAGAGGAATGAAGTTGAAATTTAACTGATACTAAGTACAACATTAACTCTAAAATATGTAGATTGTGAATCCATAAAAATCCACAAAGGAGTCATACAGAAATAACTCCATGACATTTTTAGCTACAATTGTATATTCAATATAAAAAAGCACTAGAAAAAGTAAATTTAAACAAGGATACTCCATCAAATGAAAAGATGTCTGCTTACCTACGTGGAAACAATCACTGAAATGAAAATGCACGTTCCAGGTGTTGGTGGCTCACGCCTATTACCCTAGTTTCTCAGGGATCTGAGATCTGAGGAGCTTGGCTCAAAGTCAGCCAAAGCAGGAAAGTCTTACCTCAAATTAATAGCCAAAAAGCCAGAGTGGGGCCAGGAATTTGGCCTAATGGTAGAGTGCTTGCCTACCATGCACAAAGACTGGGGTTCAATTTCTCAGTACCACATACATAGGGGGGAAAAAAGCCAGAAGTAGTGCTGAGGCTCAAGTGGTAGAGCTCTACTAGCCTTAAGAAAGTCCAAGGACAGTGCTCAGGCCCTGAGCTCAACGCCAAAAATGGCAAAAAAAAAAAAGCCAGAGTTGGAGCTGTGGCTCAATTGATAGAGAAATACCCTTGAACAATAACAACAAAAAAAAGCTCTGTAGCACTGTGAGCTGCAAAAGAATCCCCAAGACAAGAAGAAGATGAGAAGGAGAAGGAGAAGGAGGAGAAGGAGAAGGAGAAGGAGAAGGAGAAGGAGAAGGAGAAGAAGAAGAAGAAGAAGAAGAAGAAGAAGAAGAAGAAGAAGAAGAAGAAGAAGAAGAAGAAGTGGAGGAGGAGGAGGAAGAGTAGGAGGAGGAAGAAGATGAAGAGGAGGAAGAAGAAGATGAAGAGGAGGGAGGAGGAGGGGGAGGAGGAGGAGGAGGGGGAAGAAAAGGAAGAGAAAGAGGAAGAAGTGGAAGAGGAGGAGGAAGAGTAGGAGGAGGAAGAAGATGAAGAGGAGGAGGAGGAAGAAGATGAAGAGGAGGGGGAGGAGGAAGGGGAGGTTGAGGAGGGGGAGGAGGAGGAAGAGGAGGAGGAGGAGGAGGAGGAGGAGGAGGAGGAGACCTTATAGCTTATAAGTGGTTAATATCCTAAAATATAAAAACTAGACCAAACACCTCAATGGATATTTTTGCAAAAAGACACAAATATCTTGAAATGGATTTTGAAAAAATAGGTCTGATACAAAAACTCTCAACAGCACTAATCACCTACAAGTTGCACATTAACATCACAGTCAATATCACATCACATCTCTAAGAAGGTTATTATCAGTAAAACAAAAATAACAAGGGCTAGCGAAGATGGGGAAAAATGGAAATTTGCAAACTAAGGTTGGGTACTATCATTATGCAAACCAATATGGAGGCCAAGGTGGGGAAAAGGAAGTAGGAGGAGAAGGTGGGAGGGAGCAACAATATCCAAAAAGAAACGTATTCTCCACATTATGTATGTAACTGTACCCTCTGAACATCATCGTGACAATAAAATTAAATTTAAAAAAATAAAACAATTTAGGGCCAGGAGTGTGGCCTAGTGGTAGAGTGCTTGCCTAGCATGCACGAAGACCCGGGTTCAATTCCTCAGTACCACATACATAGAAAAAATATCCAGAAGTGGTGCTGAGGCTCAAGTGGTAGAGCTCTAGCCTTGAGAAAGTCCAAGAACAGTGCTTAGGCCTTGTGCTCAAGCCCAAGACTGGCAAAAAATAAATAAATAAAACAATTTAAAAAATGACTCCATATGAATGACTACCCCTATCTTTGGGTATATATTAAGGCCAATGAAATCAGTGTCTTGAAGAGATAAGTCCACCCTGATATTCACTACATAATAATCACAATATTCAATAAAAAGACAATAAATGTTCATTGATGTACAGATACAGAAAATGTGTCATGTATGTATGCATATATAATAGATATATCACAATATATTTACTGTTACTCAGCCATGTAAAGGAAGAAAGTCCAAATTATAATAAGGACGAACCTAGAGGATGTTATGTACAGTCAAAGGAGCTAAGCTCAAAAAGACAAATGTCACATTCCTCATTTTGTACAGAATCTAAAATGTTGTACTCATAAATGGCGCAACTAGCTGAGTGCTGGTGGATCACACCTGTAATTCTAGCTACTCTGGAGGCTGAGATGTAAGGATCATGGTTGGAACATAGCCTAAGAAGTCCCCACGAGACTCTTATCTCTTATTAACCACTCAAAAGCCAGAAGTGGAGCTGTAGCTCAATGAGGTAGAGTGCTAACCTTGAGCAAAAGAGTTCAGGGACAGCTCCTAGCTCCTGAGATGAAGTTCCACAATCATACAAAACAAGACAAAATAAAACCATGCAGACTGTTCCGGTGGTAGCAGGAGAAGAGCCAGGGGTGAACAGGAGGCATGGGTCAGGAGCAGGGGTCACAGTCACTGGGACAATACAGTATGAGTAGCCAGGGTGGGGCACATCCAGCCCATAAAATCATCTGGTACATGGTGAAACAGCTACATTTACGCCTCATGTGCTCCTTAGGTGCCACGGGACTTCACCCTCTATGGATCCTCTTTGTATGGCCTACAAACCATGTTATAAATACTCAAATACTGCCAATGGCAGAATCACTATATGAAATGAAATTGCTTAAGAATGGTACATTAAGCTGGGTGCTGGTGGCTTACATCTGTAATCTTAGGAACTCAGGAAGCTGAGGATTGCAGTTTAAAGCCAATATGGCAGGGAAATTTAATGAGACTCCCATCTTCATTTAAAAGCAAAAATCCAGAAGTAGAGCTTTAGCTAAAGTGGTAGAGCAATAATCTTGAGGGTAAAAAATCCCAGGGACAGTGTCCAAGCCCTGAGTCAATCACCAGAACCAACATCAAAACAGGCAAACAATCATACAATGACAACAACATCCCATAACCAAACAAATGAAACAACACAAACAAAAAAGAACAAAAAAAGCCTTGTCCATTAAAAGATTCTATACTTATGAGTAAAGTGATTAAATTAGTACATCTAGTTAAATGAATCAGAGGCCTTAATGTTTAAGAGGACACAATGTACACATATAAATTGTAAGGTACGAGGAGTATAGCAATGCACATTGCGTACTAACTTTCAGAGGAATAAAAATATCAGATATTCTGTGACACAAGACATGGCATTGACCTACACATGCTCTCAGACAGACAGACAGCCCCAGGAGACAAAAACGACAAATTCCAGATTCAACATATGAGAAGGGTCAGGCCCTCTCCGGCCACTTTCCAAGTTCCTTTCTTACCTAAGGTCACCTCACAAAAGACAGGAGCTTTCTGCAGGATGCCTTGAATTCTTTGTTTCTCAAGGTATAGATGAGGGGGTTGAGAGAAGGAGTGACAGTGGTGTACAGCACTGCAATGACCTTGTCCACGAGCCCAGTGGAACCCATGGCTGGCCGGACATAGGTGTAGAGCACCGTGGAGTAGTAGAGGGTGACTACCATGAGGTGAGCTGAGCAGGTGGAGAAGGCACGCCTCTTGCCCTCAGCTGAGCGGATGTGCAGAATGTTGGTGATGATGCACCCGTAGGATGCCATGGTCAACAGGAAGTTAAGGCCACTCAAGAACATGTCTGCAATAACGGTCATGATATCATTGATGAAGGTAGGGCTACAGGGGAGCAGAAGCACCGGTGGAATCTCACAGAGGAAGTGTGTGATGAGGTTGGGGCCACAGAAGGACAGACGCAGGACCAGGCAGGTGAGCACCAAGGAGTTGAGGGCCCCAGTAGACCACACAAAGGCAGCCAGGGACACACAGGCCTTGACATTCATCAGAGTACCGTAGTGCAGTGGCCGACAGATGGCCAGGTAGCGGTCATAGGCCATGGCAGAGAAAAGCAGCAACTCAGATCCAAGCACCCAAGTGAAGACAAACATCTGCATGAGGCAGCCCCCAAAGGAGATGGTGTTCTCAGCCACGAGGCTCTGGAGGAATTTGGGCAAGACAGTCACAGTGCAGATGAGATCCATCAGGGCCAGGTTGACCAAGAAGAAGTACATGGGAGTATGGAGGTTGGGGCTGCAGAGGATGGCTGCAATGATCAGGACGTTGCCGAGCAGAGCCATCAGGAACAAGAGGAATAGGACACAGAAGAGGGTGTCCTGGAGCCAAGGCTCCTCCACAAACCTCTGCAGGATGAACGTGGTCACCACAGACTGGTTTCCAGGGGCCATGCGTACCCCGCGCAGGACCAGAGTGGGTCTGCAGCTTGAGCTTCCTTCCTGAGCACAGATGAGCTTTGCTTTTACCTAAATGTCAATGTTTCATATGTAAAAATCAAGCCCATGCAATGAGCCACCTGTCTGGTAGAAAAGCTGCTTATTTAAATTATCAGACAAAAAGTTTAAAGAAAAAACAACTCCTGGTTCTCTAAGTAAAGGGAAGGGCAGGTCAGTGAGAAATTCCACAGAGACTTGTCTGGAAACACAGACAGTCACTGGGGGCTCTACTCAACACACTGAGCAAACAGGGCCACATTTTCTCCACTTTTTCACTCCACACGTGGGGCAGCGATGGCCAGGAGTCAGTGAACTGGTTGTGATACTTCCTCTACAGTATAAATGGCTGAGGGGAGGGTGGAAACTGGGGTCAAATTGTCAATAGGCAATAGGTCTTTCGGGAAGTGGGAGCCAGTCATAGGCATGCTTTACCTCCAACAGCCAGTCCCAGGCTGTGATGACAGACAGCAGAGTCTACAGCAGTTACCTCCGTGGTTCTCTATGCCTCTGCCATCCTGGAGATTCAGCCATTGGGACCACACTACTGGAAACTCTAGAGTCACATAGCTCTCCCAGATTCATGCCATTAATCTGTCCAGGAAATGGCCTTGCGGGGTGATCCAGCAAGACCTGTTTACATTGTACTGGCTATAGTCACAGTTTCAAACAAGCAATCCAAAGCTCAAAGTGATAAAAAGCATCAGTGTAGCTTCAGCCCCCACTCCCGTACCCTCTTCCATGAACTGCTTCTCATTCCACTGGCTTTCCAACTGCCAGCCCACAGACTCTCAGTCACACTTGGCTCTTGTTCAGTCTGTGTCGCACTAACAGCCCTCCATTACACAAGAGTACCGCGCGTCATTGGTCACCTGGCTTTTCTGAATGCCACATGTTTCAAGCCTTATGCTAGATCCAGCAAATAAGCTGCAACATGTCCAATTAAACCTGAATTTCTGAAGTGGGGTATGGTGGTTCATGCCTATAATCCTAGCTACTCAGGAGATATCTGATATCTGAGGATCATGGTTCAAAGCCAGCCCGGGCACTAAAAAGTTTGTGATACTCTTCTCTCCAGTTAATCACCAAAAAAAATGGAAGTGGCCCTATGACTTAAGGGGTAGACCTGAGATGAAAGGCTCAGGGATAATTCCCAGACCCAGAGTTCAAGGCCCACTACTGACAGAAATAGCAACTGAATTTCTGGTAATTACGGTGATTATTTTACAAGAAGTTTCTCCCAAATCCTGGGAGAGCAATTCTTGAAATGGACATCCTGTGTTTTCTCTGAGCATCTGAGCCCAGACACACCAGGCACCTTCTGTTCTTCTCTATCAGGATGCCAGTGGCTCATACCTGTAAACCTAGCTACATTGGAAGCTGAGATCTGAAGATCACAGTTCCAAGCTGTCCTGGGTAAGGAAAGTTAACATGAAACTCTTATTTCCATTTAATTACCCGGAAAGCCACAAGTGAAGCTGTGACTTGAGTGGTGGAGTGCTAGCCTTGAGCACAAAAGCTCAGGGACATCACTGAGACCCCGAGTAGAAACCTCAGGACACACACACACACACACACACACACACACTCACAGAGTTGGCAGAGAGAGAGAGAGAGAGAGAGAGAGAGAGAGAGAGAGAGAGAGAGAAGCGAATGACCATGTGTGAATGGCTATCACCACAGCTCAGCACCAACATTACAACTACTTTCCTTTCCCAAGCACCACACTCACCTCCAATACCTCTCTGAACAAACCAGAGTTGCCAACCCAGAGTGATTATACAAAAGCTGCAGCCCCAAACCCATTTTGGGGTTCCTAACAAGGTGGAGGTGAGCCATGTCAGAAGCAGTTTCTCCTCCCTAGGGAAGGGAGGTGTCCTTTCTCTGTCCTGTCCACCTTTTGGATGGATTTGCCATGGAAAACATTTGCAGATGCCCTGGGAACAAGTACAGAGGATGGCTACTGCTGGGGCTGGGGCCACAGTGTGGCTGAGAGGCCACCCGAGCAGGAGCCCTTCCACCCTGTCTAGCTTCTGTGGTAGAATTCAGCTCCACATACTTCCCAGTCACGAACGCTATGCAATTATCTTGTTTGGGGGCATGTGTGAGAAAGACTCATAAACTCTACAGAAAACATCATGCCTCCGTTTCTGAGAAGCAAGTAGAATGCATGACTATGGAGCCCACCACCTGAGGCAGTGCATAGGCTTTGGCTCCTGGTGGCATCAACAAGGAGGAGGCTAGGGAGAGGACTGTCCGTGACTGCCCACGAGTCTGCTCATATTCCTGTGATATTTACCAGAGCACCCTGAGCTCCCTTTTCCTGGACATCGGAAGTCCTCACAGAATGGAATCCATGTCCTCTTGACATGGGAGCCTCTGGGGCCTGCAGGGGCCTACAACAGCAAGTGACCATCCTGACTGAACAGAGGAAAGGGCTAAGACGTACCGCCTACCTGTGAGCAGCACACCCGTGCATCTCTAGACATGTGAGCTATTCCAGATGAACCCTAGGGGACAGATGGTGCCACGGCCCAGATGCACTTGCCCAGAGAGAGCGTGGACAGATATTATAGCAGGGGTCAGCTCCACATGTCCCCCCTGTGCCATTCAGGCTCTGGGGCTATGATCCTGCTGTGTGGAGTCCAGAGGAGGCCGCTGGCTGCAGGTCATCCTGGTTACATAAGATTGTTTTGGCTGTGTGATGCAACCCAAGCCCTAAGGAACCGGGCCCTCGGGGTCACACTGAGATGGCCTTGAAGCCTGCCTGTGACGTCCACAGTAGAGAGTTACTCAGAAAGCCATCTTCAGAGTGAAGAAAGCCACTTGCCCCCAGAGACAGAAAAGATAATCACAGGGGTCTTGCTGCTGCATTCTGGCTACACATGGTAGAAAGCCAGATGCTAGCCCGGATCTTGTTTAGTCATAGGCTTTGGAGACGCAAGGCAGTAGAGGGATCAGATCAAGAGGGAAAGGATCTTCACTTTCTGACCTCACTGCTCCATTCACAGTTGAGTGCTTGCAGTGTTTGATCCTCTAATGACAAAATGTGTATGGGAAATGGTCAAATCTATTTCCTCTCCTGTGATTGACACAGAAGGCCACCTGGAGAGACTACTGGGACCTCAACATGAGAGAGGGGCCAGAGAAGAGTCCTCAGGCCAAGGGCTGCCCTGGCTCAGTCTGTGCCCTTAAGACAATGCCCCCCTCTGCGGAGGCTTGAACTTCCTGCTCTCACGCTGTCCTGTGGCTGTCTCCTCCAGAGCATCCTGTGCACACGTTCAGCTGAGGGGAAGCCCAAGGCCTTCTCCTCCTGCTCATCCCACCTCCTCGTGGTCTCTGTGTACCTCTCCTGGTGTTCTGTGCTTACATCAGCCCTGCCTCCAGCTACAGCGCAGAGAGCGGCCAAGTGTCTGGTGTTCTGTATTCAGCCCTGAGCCCCACTGCGAATACCTTCATCTACCCTCTGAGGAGCAAGGAGGTCCAGGACGTGTTCAAAAGATTCTTGTTCTTTCTCCAGCATTAGATGGACATATGTGATCTGTTCTTCCCATGTGTTCATTGTAATTAATTTTATTTGTATATACTAACAAACATCTATGCAAACACTAATCAATACCACCATTTGCAATAACACCAAACAATATTTATTGATATAGAAAAAATTGTCAAATTCATTTGAAATCCTACGATCCCCCCAAAATACTAATCTTGAGAAGAAAATTCAAGTTAGAAATATCAAGCTTTTAAGTTTCAAACTATCTTACCAAGGTTTAGTGATCAACATTATAAGGTACTAGTATAAATACACACATGGACCCTTGTAACAATGCAGAAAGCCACACATCCACAGGGAATTCATCACTAACAACAATGACGAGAATAAACCTGTAGATGGAACAGTCTTCGAATGCATGGAGTGGAGTGGGGAAAACTAAGAGATAAGAGGAATGAAGTTGAAATTTAACTGATACTAAGTACAACATTAACTCTAAAATATGTAGATTGTGAATCCATAAAAATCCACAAAGGAGTCATACAGAAATAACTCCATGACATTTTTAGCTACAATTGTATATTCAATATAAAAAAGCACTAGAAAAAGTAAATTTAAACAAGGATACTCCATCAAATGAAAAGATGTCTGCTTACCTACGTGGAAACAATCACTGAAATGAAAATGCACGTTCCAGGTGTTGGTGGCTCACGCCTATTACCCTAGTTTCTCAGGGATCTGAGATCTGAGGAGCTTGGCTCAAAGTCAGCCAAAGCAGGAAAGTCTTACCTCAAATTAATAGCCAAAAAGCCAGAGTGGGGCCAGGAATTTGGCCTAATGGTAGAGTGCTTGCCTACCATGCACAAAGACTGGGGTTCAATTTCTCAGTACCACATACATAGGGGGGAAAAAAGCCAGAAGTAGTGCTGAGGCTCAAGTGGTAGAGCTCTACTAGCCTTAAGAAAGTCCAAGGACAGTGCTCAGGCCCTGAGCTCAACGCCAAAAATGGCAAAAAAAAAAAGCCAGAGTTGGAGCTGTGGCTCAATTGATAGAGAAATACCCTTGAACAATAACAACAAAAAAAAGCTCTGTAGCACTGTGAGCTGCAAAAGAATCCCCAAGACAAGAAGAAGATGAGAAGGAGAAGGAGAAGGAGGAGAAGGAGAAGGAGAAGGAGAAGGAGAAGGAGAAGAAGAAGAAGAAGAAGAAGAAGAAGAAGAAGAAGAAGAAGAAGAAGAAGAAGAAGAAGAAGTGGAGGAGGAGGAGGAAGAGTAGGAGGAGGAAGAAGATGAAGAGGAGGAAGAAGAAGATGAAGAGGAGGGAGGAGGAGGGGGAGGAGGAGGAGGAGGGGGAAGAAAAGGAAGAGAAAGAGGAAGAAGTGGAAGAGGAGGAGGAAGAGTAGGAGGAGGAAGAAGATGAAGAGGAGGAGGAGGAAGAAGATGAAGAGGAGGGGGAGGAGGAAGGGGAGGTTGAGGAGGGGGAGGAGGAGGAAGAGGAGGAGGAGGAGGAGGAGGAGGAGGAGGAGACCTTATAGCTTATAAGTGGTTAATATCCTAAAATATAAAAACTAGACCAAACACCTCAATGGATATTTTTGCAAAAAGACACAAATATCTTGAAATGGATTTTGAAAAAATAGGTCTGATACAAAAACTCTCAACAGCACTAATCACCTACAAGTTGCACATTAACATCACAGTCAATATCACATCACATCTCTAAGAAGGTTATTATCAGTAAAACAAAAATAACAAGGGCTAGCGAAGATGGGGAAAAATGGAAATTTGCAAACTAAGGTTGGGTACTATCATTATGCAAACCAATATGGAGGCCAAGGTGGGGAAAAGGAAGTAGGAGGAGAAGGTGGGAGGGAGCAACAATATCCAAAAAGAAACGTATTCTCCACATTATGTATGTAACTGTACCCTCTGAACATCATCGTGACAATAAAATTAAATTTAAAAAAATAAAACAATTTAGGGCCAGGAGTGTGGCCTAGTGGTAGAGTGCTTGCCTAGCATGCACGAAGACCCGGGTTCAATTCCTCAGTACCACATACATAGAAAAAATATCCAGAAGTGGTGCTGAGGCTCAAGTGGTAGAGCTCTAGCCTTGAGAAAGTCCAAGAACAGTGCTTAGGCCTTGTGCTCAAGCCCAAGACTGGCAAAAAATAAATAAATAAAACAATTTAAAAAATGACTCCATATGAATGACTACCCCTATCTTTGGGTATATATTAAGGCCAATGAAATCAGTGTCTTGAAGAGATAAGTCCACCCTGATATTCACTACATAATAATCACAATATTCAATAAAAAGACAATAAATGTTCATTGATGTACAGATACAGAAAATGTGTCATGTATGTATGCATATATAATAGATATATCACAATATATTTACTGTTACTCAGCCATGTAAAGGAAGAAAGTCCAAATTATAATAAGGACGAACCTAGAGGATGTTATGTACAGTCAAAGGAGCTAAGCTCAAAAAGACAAATGTCACATTCCTCATTTTGTACAGAATCTAAAATGTTGTACTCATAAATGGCGCAACTAGCTGAGTGCTGGTGGATCACACCTGTAATTCTAGCTACTCTGGAGGCTGAGATGTAAGGATCATGGTTGGAACATAGCCTAAGAAGTCCCCACGAGACTCTTATCTCTTATTAACCACTCAAAAGCCAGAAGTGGAGCTGTAGCTCAATGAGGTAGAGTGCTAACCTTGAGCAAAAGAGTTCAGGGACAGCTCCTAGCTCCTGAGATGAAGTTCCACAATCATACAAAACAAGACAAAATAAAACCATGCAGACTGTTCCGGTGGTAGCAGGAGAAGAGCCAGGGGTGAACAGGAGGCATGGGTCAGGAGCAGGGGTCACAGTCACTGGGACAATACAGTATGAGTAGCCAGGGTGGGGCACATCCAGCCCATAAAATCATCTGGTACATGGTGAAACAGCTACATTTACGCCTCATGTGCTCCTTAGGTGCCACGGGACTTCACCCTCTATGGATCCTCTTTGTATGGCCTACAAACCATGTTATAAATACTCAAATACTGCCAATGGCAGAATCACTATATGAAATGAAATTGCTTAAGAATGGTACATTAAGCTGGGTGCTGGTGGCTTACATCTGTAATCTTAGGAACTCAGGAAGCTGAGGATTGCAGTTTAAAGCCAATATGGCAGGGAAATTTAATGAGACTCCCATCTTCATTTAAAAGCAAAAATCCAGAAGTAGAGCTTTAGCTAAAGTGGTAGAGCAATAATCTTGAGGGTAAAAAATCCCAGGGACAGTGTCCAAGCCCTGAGTCAATCACCAGAACCAACATCAAAACAGGCAAACAATCATACAATGACAACAACATCCCATAACCAAACAAATGAAACAACACAAACAAAAAAGAACAAAAAAAGCCTTGTCCATTAAAAGATTCTATACTTATGAGTAAAGTGATTAAATTAGTACATCTAGTTAAATGAATCAGAGGCCTTAATGTTTAAGAGGACACAATGTACACATATAAATTGTAAGGTACGAGGAGTATAGCAATGCACATTGCGTACTAACTTTCAGAGGAATAAAAATATCAGATATTCTGTGACACAAGACATGGCATTGACCTACACATGCTCTCAGACAGACAGACAGCCCCAGGAGACAAAAACGACAAATTCCAGATTCAACATATGAGAAGGGTCAGGCCCTCTCCGGCCACTTTCCAAGTTCCTTTCTTACCTAAGGTCACCTCACAAAAGACAGGAGCTTTCTGCAGGATGCCTTGAATTCTTTGTTTCTCAAGGTATAGATGAGGGGGTTGAGAGAAGGAGTGACAGTGGTGTACAGCACTGCAATGACCTTGTCCACGAGCCCAGTGGAACCCATGGCTGGCCGGACATAGGTGTAGAGCACCGTGGAGTAGTAGAGGGTGACTACCATGAGGTGAGCTGAGCAGGTGGAGAAGGCACGCCTCTTGCCCTCAGCTGAGCGGATGTGCAGAATGTTGGTGATGATGCACCCGTAGGATGCCATGGTCAACAGGAAGTTAAGGCCACTCAAGAACATGTCTGCAATAACGGTCATGATATCATTGATGAAGGTAGGGCTACAGGGGAGCAGAAGCACCGGTGGAATCTCACAGAGGAAGTGTGTGATGAGGTTGGGGCCACAGAAGGACAGACGCAGGACCAGGCAGGTGAGCACCAAGGAGTTGAGGGCCCCAGTAGACCACACAAAGGCAGCCAGGGACACACAGGCCTTGACATTCATCAGAGTACCGTAGTGCAGTGGCCGACAGATGGCCAGGTAGCGGTCATAGGCCATGGCAGAGAAAAGCAGCAACTCAGATCCAAGCACCCAAGTGAAGACAAACATCTGCATGAGGCAGCCCCCAAAGGAGATGGTGTTCTCAGCCACGAGGCTCTGGAGGAATTTGGGCAAGACAGTCACAGTGCAGATGAGATCCATCAGGGCCAGGTTGACCAAGAAGAAGTACATGGGAGTATGGAGGTTGGGGCTGCAGAGGATGGCTGCAATGATCAGGACGTTGCCGAGCAGAGCCATCAGGAACAAGAGGAATAGGACACAGAAGAGGGTGTCCTGGAGCCAAGGCTCCTCCACAAACCTCTGCAGGATGAACGTGGTCACCACAGACTGGTTTCCAGGGGCCATGCGTACCCCGCGCAGGACCAGAGTGGGTCTGCAGCTTGAGCTTCCTTCCTGAGCACAGATGAGCTTTGCTTTTACCTAAATGTCAATGTTTCATATGTAAAAATCAAGCCCATGCAATGAGCCACCTGTCTGGTAGAAAAGCTGCTTATTTAAATTATCAGACAAAAAGTTTAAAGAAAAAACAACTCCTGGTTCTCTAAGTAAAGGGAAGGGCAGGTCAGTGAGAAATTCCACAGAGACTTGTCTGGAAACACAGACAGTCACTGGGGGCTCTACTCAACACACTGAGCAAACAGGGCCACATTTTCTCCACTTTTTCACTCCACACGTGGGGCAGCGATGGCCAGGAGTCAGTGAACTGGTTGTGATACTTCCTCTACAGTATAAATGGCTGAGGGGAGGGTGGAAACTGGGGTCAAATTGTCAATAGGCAATAGGTCTTTCGGGAAGTGGGAGCCAGTCATAGGCATGCTTTACCTCCAACAGCCAGTCCCAGGCTGTGATGACAGACAGCAGAGTCTACAGCAGTTACCTCCGTGGTTCTCTATGCCTCTGCCATCCTGGAGATTCAGCCATTGGGACCACACTACTGGAAACTCTAGAGTCACATAGCTCTCCCAGATTCATGCCATTAATCTGTCCAGGAAATGGCCTTGCGGGGTGATCCAGCAAGACCTGTTTACATTGTACTGGCTATAGTCACAGTTTCAAACAAGCAATCCAAAGCTCAAAGTGATAAAAAGCATCAGTGTAGCTTCAGCCCCCACTCCCGTACCCTCTTCCATGAACTGCTTCTCATTCCACTGGCTTTCCAACTGCCAGCCCACAGACTCTCAGTCACACTTGGCTCTTGTTCAGTCTGTGTCGCACTAACAGCCCTCCATTACACAAGAGTACCGCGCGTCATTGGTCACCTGGCTTTTCTGAATGCCACATGTTTCAAGCCTTATGCTAGATCCAGCAAATAAGCTGCAACATGTCCAATTAAACCTGAATTTCTGAAGTGGGGTATGGTGGTTCATGCCTATAATCCTAGCTACTCAGGAGATATCTGATATCTGAGGATCATGGTTCAAAGCCAGCCCGGGCACTAAAAAGTTTGTGATACTCTTCTCTCCAGTTAATCACCAAAAAAAATGGAAGTGGCCCTATGACTTAAGGGGTAGACCTGAGATGAAAGGCTCAGGGATAATTCCCAGACCCAGAGTTCAAGGCCCACTACTGACAGAAATAGCAACTGAATTTCTGGTAATTACGGTGATTATTTTACAAGAAGTTTCTCCCAAATCCTGGGAGAGCAATTCTTGAAATGGACATCCTGTGTTTTCTCTGAGCATCTGAGCCCAGACACACCAGGCACCTTCTGTTCTTCTCTATCAGGATGCCAGTGGCTCATACCTGTAAACCTAGCTACATTGGAAGCTGAGATCTGAAGATCACAGTTCCAAGCTGTCCTGGGTAAGGAAAGTTAACATGAAACTCTTATTTCCATTTAATTACCCGGAAAGCCACAAGTGAAGCTGTGACTTGAGTGGTGGAGTGCTAGCCTTGAGCACAAAAGCTCAGGGACATCACTGAGACCCCGAGTAGAAACCTCAGGACACACACACACACACACACACACACACACACTCACAGAGTTGGCAGAGAGAGAGAGAGAGAGAGAGAGAGAGAGAGAGAGAGAGAGAGAGAAGCGAATGACCATGTGTGAATGGCTATCACCACAGCTCAGCACCAACATTACAACTACTTTCCTTTCCCAAGCACCACACTCACCTCCAATACCTCTCTGAACAAACCAGAGTTGCCAACCCAGAGTGATTATACAAAAGCTGCAGCCCCAAACCCATTTTGGGGTTCCTAACAAGGTGGAGGTGAGCCATGTCAGAAGCAGTTTCTCCTCCCTAGGGAAGGGAGGTGTCCTTTCTCTGTCCTGTCCACCTTTTGGATGGATTTGCCATGGAAAACATTTGCAGATGCCCTGGGAACAAGTACAGAGGATGGCTACTGCTGGGGCTGGGGCCACAGTGTGGCTGAGAGGCCACCCGAGCAGGAGCCCTTCCACCCTGTCTAGCTTCTGTGGTAGAATTCAGCTCCACATACTTCCCAGTCACGAACGCTATGCAATTATCTTGTTTGGGGGCATGTGTGAGAAAGACTCATAAACTCTACAGAAAACATCATGCCTCCGTTTCTGAGAAGCAAGTAGAATGCATGACTATGGAGCCCACCACCTGAGGCAGTGCATAGGCTTTGGCTCCTGGTGGCATCAACAAGGAGGAGGCTAGGGAGAGGACTGTCCGTGACTGCCCACGAGTCTGCTCATATTCCTGTGATATTTACCAGAGCACCCTGAGCTCCCTTTTCCTGGACATCGGAAGTCCTCACAGAATGGAATCCATGTCCTCTTGACATGGGAGCCTCTGGGGCCTGCAGGGGCCTACAACAGCAAGTGACCATCCTGACTGAACAGAGGAAAGGGCTAAGACGTACCGCCTACCTGTGAGCAGCACACCCGTGCATCTCTAGACATGTGAGCTATTCCAGATGAACCCTAGGGGACAGATGGTGCCACGGCCCAGATGCACTTGCCCAGAGAGAGCGTGGACAGATATTATAGCAGGGGTCAGCTCCACATGTCCCCCCTGTGCCATTCAGGCTCTGGGGCTATGATCCTGCTGTGTGGAGTCCAGAGGAGGCCGCTGGCTGCAGGTCATCCTGGTTACATAAGGTTGTTTTGGCTGTGTGATGCAACCCAAGCCCTAAGGAACCGGGCCCTCGGGGTCACACTGAGATGGCCTTGAAGCCTGCCTGTGACGTCCACAGTAGAGAGTTACTCAGAAAGCCATCTTCAGAGTGAAGAAAGCCACTTGCCCCCAGAGACAGAAAAGATAATCACAGGGGTCTTGCTGCTGCATTCTGGCTACACATGGTAGAAAGCCAGATGCTAGCCCGGATCTTGCTTAGTCATAGGCTTTGGAGACGCAAGGCAGTAGAGGGATCAGATCAAGAGGGAAAGGATCTTCACTTTCTGACCTCACTGCTCCATTCACAGTTGAGTGCTTGCAGTGTTTGATCCTCTAATGACAAAATGTGTATGGGAAATGGTCAAATCTACTTCCTCTCCTGTGATTGACACAGAAGGCCACCTGGAGAGACTACTGGGACCTCAACATGAGAGAGGGGCCAGAGAAGAGTCCTCAGGCCAAGGGCTGCCCTGGCTCAGTCTGTGCCCTTAAGACAATGCCCCCCTCTGCGGAGGCTTGAACTTCCTGCTCTCACGCTGTCCTGTGGCTGTCTCCTCCAGAGCATCCTGTGCACACGTTCAGCTGAGGGGAAGCCCAAGGCCTTCTCCTCCTGCTCATCCCACCTCCTCGTGGTCTCTGTGTACCTCTCCTGGTGTTCTGTGCTTACATCAGTCCTGCCTCCAGCTACAGCGCAGAGAGTGGCCAAGTGTCTGGTGTTCTGTATTCAGCCCTGAGCCCCACGATGAAAACCCTCATCTACCCTCTGAGGAGCAAGGAGGTCATGAATGCCTGCAGAGACAACTCTTTCCTTCTCTCCAGCACCACATGAAGGTGTTTTCAGCCAAGCTGGGTCTTCCCAATGTTCTGAGAACTATAACTCCTCCCAGCAGAAACCCTCTGACTTGGTTTTACTTCAGTGGAGGAGTATTTTAGAACTATCTCAGCTCCCATTCAGGTCTTACTGATGGGATATTAGCTTTTTGCACTTCTGATTCCCAGCTGTAGGATATATCGGAGCCTGATCCTCAAATGAACTCTCACCTGTGTAATAGGGCAGAGAAAACACTGGGACAAAACAAGGAAGAAGTAATTCTGTTCACAAAGTAATGTACTCAGTACCTGATTATGTAAATTTAACCCCTCTCTACATCACCTTTTCAATAAAAAGTTTAAACACAATCATTAAAAAAATATTTTCTAAGAATGACCAGGAAATGCACTGATGCTGGAGGGCCTAGCAGCCCCGGAATTACTTGTAAATCATGTGATACCAACACTTTACTGTAGTCCAGGGTCACTACTACATCCTGTGTTCCTTCAGCTGCCAGCAGAAGATGATTTCAAACATTATCCCTTGAGTCCGAGCTGTAAAAGTTGGTCAGTTAATGTGCACACACAGTCCTTCCAGAAAGAATTGACATACCTACGGTTAGCCAGAGAAAAGGCCTGGGAAATGCCAAGCTCCTGCTCTACATCTGGTGTGGGGCATGTCACATCAGGGAAATGGAAACCTGTGCTGTAAAAGGAGGCCTAACTCCTGGCCCAGTGCTCACTCCCTGGTCTTGGGACCGCACCTGGGTGAGATGGTGCCTGCTGCTGGGTTGGAAAGTGTGGCTGTGGTTTGCAAGGCCACCTCTGGGATGGAACCCTGCCGCCCTCTTGACAGCACAGGCATCCTACTTCCTCAATGAGAGGACCTCCCCCGCCCTGCCCACCTTGGTGCTGATGGGCTCCTGCACCCTATATGAGCTGAATGGACTTCCTCAATAAACGAGTTTCTGCCTTGATGAGTCTCCCTGATGCGTCTGATCGTCCTCCAGCGAGGGAGGGCTGGGGGGCGGTCAGTTGGCCCTCTCCTTTCTAGGTTCGTCCTGGTCGGGGCGTGTTCTCCCTCTCCCTTCTACAGGTCAGGAGGGACTGAGGACTGAAAACTCCGACAATCTGGGATCTATAGTTAGTATTTCAGTTTACTCTCTGACATGGACTACTTAGAAGCTCCATCATCTGTCATCCATCATGAATAGGAATTCTCTCCATAGATGTTAGAAGTAACTCCTCAGTAGTTTTATCAAAAACACCTTCCCAACAAATGCTTACATGTCTAATAAACTGACACTTTGAGCTTGGGGAGGTGTTGTTTTTATGTTATCTTCAAGCAGTTGCTCAAAGGAGTTTCAACTCAGCATGTTAATTTATGAATGTTAGGCAGTTTGATCATTGTTTCCTCTATATCATTATCCACCCCTGTCTATTCCAATCCCTTAGATTCCCTCATTTCAAACTCCACATATACACACATACATGTGCAGTGAGTGTTGTGAGTGGATTCACCCACCATTCCTCTCTCCATTCACAAATGATGTATTTGTGACAACTCTATCTCAAATTCCAGCCTTAGGTAAACGATGGTCTGAATCACACCCTACGTGTCAGCTAACCAAAAAGGTTCATGAGATCCCACCTCAATATGGAGCCTAAACTTGGAGTGCCAGGTGGGTGTATTAGGTACAAGATACTGGCTATAACACACCTGGCAGCCAGGAGAGTCAGTCAAGCCACTGAACTGTTGGAGATGAGGACCTGGCTATGAGAAGCAGTTGAGGTGAGAACAGAAAGCAGGAGTGTCTACTGGGACGGGCTGAAGTTCATGTAGTTGCACAAGAAGAGAGCCAAGCAAAGACATGTCAGGGTTCCCAGGTGTCATTTCTACTCGAATCCCTCCAAGACTCAGTCCTGGAAGGAATGAAGGTTAGCATTGAGGACTGGATGCATGAGTTGGGACTGCTGACTAGCTCCATTGGTCTCTCTCCATTCTGGCTCCTATTTTCTTCAGAATAAAGCTGAATCTCCTCTGCCCATTGTACGTGTCCTTTGAACCCAGTGCCTGCCATATGTCTACTGAGGTGTGTAGGCCTCTCATGTGTAAACCAGGTAAAGGGATGTTTCCCCTAGCCCTGAAAGAGGGCTCTGTCCCAGTACTTCAGGAACAAGCACGATCACGAGGGAGTTGTGCATGACCTTAGGGTTTGCTTAGTTGCAGGTGCTTTGACATGGTTGTAGGTGTAGTGTTGACAACTAAAAGTATGTTGACATGATTGCAAGCATGTTGAACAGTCATAGATGAATTGAAAATAAACATAGCCAAAGAAAACACATTTCAAGAAGATGCTCAGATGCAGTAAGGAGGATGTGCAGCCTTGTACAAATCAGGAAGTGGCAATGGAAAGGAGAGGAATTCTGCATTTGGCCTACATCTCACTCTCACTTGTCAGAAAGCGTTAGGAACAGGGCCCCCTTCTTTGTAAGAGATCTGGTGACCTCAGGAAGTATCTGTGGTGGTCCTGAGGTCAGAGTGTGGAAGCCCAGTATGTTCACTGCACCCCCACCACCAGCACACACGCAGCCACAGCCCACCCTCCCTCTCCCTGACTTCCCCATTGATAGGAATAATCATGGAAAACTGTCAACAGTTACATTACTTAATGGCAATAAGTCAAATCTAGAATAGGGTTTCTTGTCCTCAGGATTAATCAAGTTCAATTTTTGCAAAGTTCACTAATTTTACAGAATGAATTTCTTCAATAGTACTAAAAATAACAAAAGAAAAAGGTCAATGATAAGAAATGGATACAAGGCTTGTATGGAATGCTCAAAATTTCAAATGGCTGTGAAATCTGCTACAGAGCCAGCTGCAGCCAGATGTGGAAGCAGAAAGCAGCTTCCTCTGGCATACTCCTTGATGTCTCACATCAGTGAACTGCATTCCTTTTTTTGGTGTGTGTGGATTTTATTTGGGATTACTTTAAGTTCACTCACTTCTTTTTTTTTCTTTTTTTTTAACCAGTTATGGGCCTTGAACTCAGAGCCTAGCCACTGTCCTTGGGCAAATCAGGACCTGGGCACTGTCCTTGGGCTTTCTCAAGGCTAGAGCTCTACCACTTGAACCACAGCACCATTTCTGGCCTTTTGCTATGTATGTGGTACCGAGGAATCGAACCCAGGTCTTCGTGCTAGGCAAGCACTCTACCACTAGACCAAACTCCTGGCCCCACTCGCCCCTTCTTTATTTCACTAATTCATTGTTAATCTTATTCAGAGAGCCACTTTAAGAGTTTATATTTGCTCTTGTTTATTTCTCTACTGAGTCACCATCTATTCCATAATTACAAATATATTTCTCTTAAAGCTCTTGAAAATCATTACAACACCTACTTTAAGGTAATTATTTGAACATGTTGGTCAACTGAAAGACTATCAAATATTTTCTGTATTTGGTTCACATTTTCCTGTTTCATTGTCTAGTAGCATTTATGGTTAGACTTCGTGAATGGATGTATCATAAAGCATTCTTCTAAGAGTGATGAATTTGTGTTCGTGTAGACATTCAGGTGGCCTGTGGACCTAAAGAAATGTGGTTTTATACCTTTGTTAAGGGCTTAATGTAAGATTTTGTTAACATGTTGACCTTAGTATAAGGACAAACACCCAAGTCTTGTGACTTGGTCTAGTGATGAAGTATGGGCCTTTCTGGTTGTACTAAACATCATGGGTGTTTGCCAAGCCCTTCTCAGGTGTAACTCAAACTCAGTCCCTCTCATGGGAGGAGGCAGATGAAACTTATCTGTGGTCTCTGAGCCTTCCAGAAGTATCTTGGCCTTATGTTTTTGAGAGGATCAAAAAGAACAGTGCCTGGGAGACCAAAATATCCATGAGAAGAGAGAACGAGCTTGTTAAGATGTTTGTTTGAATTTCAGTAACACTAAACTTGATTAAATATGGGAATCCACACAAAG
This sequence comes from Megascapheus bottae, assembly GCF_031878675.1. Taxonomy (NCBI): domain Eukaryota; kingdom Metazoa; phylum Chordata; class Mammalia; order Rodentia; family Geomyidae; genus Megascapheus; species Megascapheus bottae. The sequence continues at coordinate 132,332 of NC_143523.1, forward strand.
AAGTAGCTCAATGTGAACCACCACTACTGTAATCCTAGCTACTCAGGAAGCTGAGATCTTAGGATGGTGGTTCAGGGACAGAGTTCAAGCACCAGCAAAAAAGAAAAGAAAAAAGAAAAAAAACGAGCCTTGAGAACAGACAGGAAAAAAAAGTGATTGTTCATTAGAGATTCACAATGAAATTGACAGCTAACTTCATAGCAAATCAAATCTTGAAGATAATGGCCAGGAGTGGTGTGCTATATTCATAGTGCTGTGAAGAAAAATGTGACAGCCAATGCTACCCTTCAAAAATAAAGGAAAAACTAAAATATTTCCAGTAAAATAAAAGCTGAGGTGTTCATGAGGAGCAAAGAGGCCCTCGAGGAAATACAACTAGAGTCTCTCAAGTCAACATGACAGGATTTAGGCAGTAATCTTGAAGACATATAAAGTAATAAAGACACCTGGTAAGATAACAATATGAATAATAAAGATGCTAGTATTTCTGTGTTTTTGAAGTGTAATTTCTTTCTATCCTGCACTATTTTAAAGACCAATATATAAATCTACATTGTATGGTACATAAGACGAGAAGATGTAATTTCTGAAACTAAAGGTTAAGTAATACAGCCAATAAGGCTAGATAAGAGTAGAATTTAGAGCCAGATGCCTATAGCTCATGCCTATAATCCTAGCTACTCAGAAGGCTGAGATCTGAGGATTGTGGTTCAAAGCCAACCTGGGGTGAAAAGTCCCTGTGAGACTCTTATCTCCAATTAACCACCAAAAAACTGGAAGTGGCACTGTGGCTCAAAATGCTAGGGCTCTAGCCTTGAGTAAAATAGCTCAGGGACAGCACTTAGTTCAACATTCAGCATCAACCAAAAAGACAATAGAATTATACAAATAGTTTAGTTTTTAAGACAAACTTATTTACTCAAAGCATATTGTCATAAATTTAATGTATGTTAAAATCAAAATATATTGTTAGCTGGGAGTTTGGCCTAGTGGTAGAGTGCTTGCCTAACATGCTCGAAGACCCGAGTTTGATTCCTTGGTACCACATATATAGAAAAAGCTGAAAGTGGTGCTGTGGCTCACTAGCTTTGAGGAAAGCCCAAGGACAGTGTTTAAGCCCTAAGTTCAAGCCCCAGTACTGGCAAAAAAAAAAAAATATATATATATATAGTTATATATTTAATTAATAATATTTTATTATAAGCAATGCATTATTTAAATAAGCAATAAGTCATATTATTTAAATATGTTAAACTCATTTAAATAATATTATAAATTAAATGAGTGATTTAAAATATAACATAAATTTAGATCAATCCCCAGTTACCTATGAAAATAATTTTAAAGCATAATACATCTACATTCATGGTATATATACCCAATGGAATTTTATGCTGCCATTAGAAAGAATCACATTGCCCCATTTGTAAGGAAATGGAAAGACTTGGAAAAACATCGTACTAAATGAAGTAAGTCAGACCCAAAGGAACACAGGCTCCATGGTTTCCTTCATCTTTAATAAATTAGTATGCATCTAGGCCTTAGTATGGCAGTTCCTCAAAAAACTAAACATAGAGCTCCCCTATGACCCAGCAATTCCACTACTTGGCATTTACCCAATCGTTCAGAAACAAGGACATACTAAATCCACTAGCACAATGATGTTCATTGCAGCACTATTTACCATAGCGAAGATATGGAACTAACCTAAATGCCCCTCAATTCATGATTGGATCAACAAGATGTGGTATTTATACACAATGGAATTCTATGCTGCCATGAGAAAGAATGATATCGCCCCATTTGTAAGGAGATGGAAAGACTTGGAAAAAAATCATATTAAGTGAAGTAAGCCAGACTCAAAGGAACATAGGCTCAATGGTTTCCCTCATTTGTAATAATTAGTATAAACCTTGGACTCTCCTAGCAGAGGATTACAATAAGGCAAAACCTAGATACACAAGGCCATATAGGATGAGGCTAAATGAAAGGATCTCAGGATATAGAAACACGAGCCATATAGTGTGTGATTGTTGTTCTTAATGTACTGTTATTTCTCATCTCTTTTGCTGTCCCTTGGTTATCTCATATTGTTACAGTATCTTACCTTGTTATCTGATATATTGTATATATATTTATTTGAAATAGGATAGGGAAGGGGGAAAACAAGATGAGGGGAGGGGGTGGGGAAGGGAAATGGGGACAAAATCATGAGAAGGGGTATCAATGTTTGTGAAGTAATGCACCTTCTATCTGGTGAATATAATGTAACCCTTCTATTAATTACAATAAAATATATTTAAAACATTTTGGAAAAAAAAAGAAAACAGGCTTCCCTCAATCCGCTGGTCTTCTCTATCCTGCAGAGAGGGATCTTGTCCCATGCTTTGTCATGTAGAGAGCCACCCTTCACCTGTGCCAGCTCTGCACTTGAAGATGCTGGGTGAGAATCTGGTGTTGGACACCAGGCTGAACATTCCCTGGATATTTCTATTCTGTGTCTTGGAGGTCAGTGTTCTCTTTTTAGAATAAAAACTGATTTCATTCCATATAAAATCGTCACATAGTGTTGTCTTGTAATATATTAAGCTTTAAGAAGGCAGATGGGAGAGTATAGAATTAGGAAACATTGAACACAATCAAAGCATGGATACATGCCTCATGGAAGTAGCATGAGGCATATTCATTCGGGCAATTTGCATGAGTTAATTCTTAAAACTTTTTAAGTGTCATGGTCTTTCATTGAAGGTACTGAAAACGCTAGATGGCCTCATGGAAACAGAGAAGATGACTTATCCAAACATTCAAAAGAACAAACTAATGTTGTGGCTGATGGTGCCCCACAGAAGACCACACTAAAATTCCAGGCTCAACTCCCCTGAGCTGAACCTCCACGTGTCCTGGAGAAACAGCAAGTGAGCAACCAAGATTACGACAGGCTCCCTGCAGACCACTGGAATGAAGAGACCCAGAGACTGCCACGGTGCAGGAAGAACCAGGACTACCCAGCTCAGCCTGTCCAGAGGGCCAAGAGGCTCTGAAGAGACAATGCAGGACTTGGAATTAGACACCAAAAGCACAACAGTAAAGCAAAAACCAGGTCCTGTAATTAATCCAAATTGAAATAAATGTCTATCAAGGGGCTTTATGGTAAAGTGCACTTTGGAACCACAGGAAATAGAATCATGAGTTTATAAAGGTCAACCACAACCACACTGAATATTCAAAAACATACAATATCATCACATAAAGACAAGCATTCTGTTCCTGAAATGAGTGACAGATAGGAATAGATATTTCTCTGAAGAGAAATATGGTGAACAAATACATGTAAAGCTCAAGAAAAGGGAGAGAACTGGAGGCCCAGGAAATCTCACTAACAGAGTTGCCATGACCCAGCACTCTGCCACCATCACAGCCCAGTCATTGAGACCCCAGACTCTCCCTCCCGGGCCAGTGCCCCACTCACTTTCCCCTGAGCAAATGAGCACCGCGTCCTGGCTGTGTGCTCACTGGTGCCCGGCTCCCTTGGACAGTGGAACCACTGTGACTCACAGCCCACACAGTGGAATGCCTCTGTCCACACAGGCCCTGATCCCTGGCCGAAGTTGGCACCCCCAGGAGTGGACACTGCCACTCCACACCTCAACTCCTGGCAAATGATGTGGGCTGTGGTTAGGTCCAGGTCAGCATCACAGACAGTGCCCCAGGTCAGGCCCCGCAGAACCTCCAGGCGCCTGGCACAGGGGTGCTCACTGCCCATCGGTCGGGCTTCCACGTGTCCTAGAGGAAGACATTGAGCTGTAACAACCAAGGATAGGGAGGCTCCCTGCTGACTACTGAGGACAAGTGCCCACTGTCCACCTCTGACATGGTTATGCCCCAGGGTCCAGAAGCCCAGGGGTAAATCAGGGGTCTGCAGACTCCAGGCCTTGCCACCTCCTTCAGCTCTCCCTTGAAATCTCACATGTGTGCTAAGATCACCAAGGCCGCCATGGTTCTTGGCCTGTGGAAGGACATGGCTCCCTGGGAGCACACAGGCAGAGTAAATGGACACTGCTCCCTCTGCCCCAGAACACAGGCTGGTAGAAACCTGAGCTCTGCCCACAGGAGACTGCTGCCCAGAGCGTTCCTGAACTGCAACCCAGTAGAAATGCAAAATCATGCCAACACCCATCCTCAGGAAAGGTTTCATTGGCCATGTCCCCATGTGATGAGGCAGACACCTGGATGTCCGCCCAGCATACACAGACACCAAAAACCCAGGGTGTCCCTACCCGTGCACACCACTTGGGTATAGGTTGGACGGTAACACTGCTCTAGGAAGTTCACATTGATCTTGCACTGGAAAATGTTGGCCTCTGTTCCCTGGCAAGTTAACAACTTCTGCTCCTGACTCTCAAGGTTCCCTTCAGAGTAGGCTTTCGACCACTGCAAAGCAGTGCCACATTCCAACTGTCTGCAAAAGACACTCGCCTCCTGCTGCTGCAAGTCACACCACAGGACAAAGCCGGCCAAGTTCACTGACTCTGGGATCACAGCACAAGGGCTTCCACCACCGAGCAGTCTAATTTTTCACATGGTACTGCCTAGTAGGATGGAAGAGAAACTGAGACCTGAAAAGTTGGCCAGGGCTGCATGCATAGATTCTCAGTGGTGGTGTGACCAGCCTCACTCTGCAGCATCTGTGCTGGTTCATCACCCAGGAAACCATTCCAGAACACCTTGGTCTCAGCCCCACCCCCAACACCCTCAGGGTGTTAGGCCATGGTCTAGTTGTACAAAGCACTAAGAAACACTGGCAGAGGAACCCATGACAGGACATCTGCCCTGAGTACCCAAATGGGTAATTGCCCCATAGAGCTGTACTCAGAGCACAGCAAGAGCTGGTGAAGATACTCCACTGAGGTTGCCCATGACAAAGGAAAACATAGCTTTGGTGGCTGAGTGTAGAATCTTGGGAGTCCTTTGAAAAGTGATCAAGGAAGAGCGCATTAGGACAAAGAGGAAAGCCCCTATCGTGCATCAGGAGGGAACCCCAGAGCTCCAAGAAAATGAGGCACTCACATCTGGTCCAGACCCGTCTTCCTCCCCCTCTGGATCTTGAACAAAGAAGGAAGTCCCAGAACTAGAAGGGCTTAGGAGACCCAGCTGACCCACCTGAGCAGATAATTGCCACCACACAGTGGCACTTGCAGTGGACGAGGGGGATCCAGCTTCCCAGTAAGCACTACCAGAGGGTTGTCTCCTCACCCTGGCATTGGGTACCATACAGCCATGGCATCCTCGTCTCCTCACGCCTTAAAACAAACTGAGGGGTAGCTAGAACATGGCCACAGCCAAGTTGTCTGCAGGTTACTGTGGCCTCCTGCAGGCCCCAGTGGTCCCCGCACACAAAGCCCTGCTGGCCCTGATGCTGAAGGTGTAGACGACACTCACAGCGGTTTACACCATCCAGGAGACACACAGACTCCCTCCAGCTGGACCTTCAGGAAAAGAACACAGCATGACATGGAAAATTCTGGAATTTTTGTCCAGAAGCTTCTATGTGAGAATGCTTGCCCAGAACTCTCCCTTTTTTGTTGTTGTTGTTGGTCTGGGCCTGAGCACTGTCCCTGAGCTCTTCAGCTCAAGGCTACTGTCCCACCCCTTGAGCCACAGCACCACTTCCCATTTTCTAGTGGTTAATTGGAGATAAGAGTCTCATGGACTTTGGTTCCCAGGCTGGGTTTGAACCACAATCCTCAGATCTCAGCCTCCTGAGTAGCTAGGATGACAGGCCTGAGCCACCACGCCTGGCAATCCCTCCTTTTTCTCTTGGGAATCAGGATGGTATCAACACAGTCCCTGGGGTAAAATGGAAGTTAACAAAAATGAGCACAAAGAACTGAGGTATCCAAAATGTGTCATCTCTAACTCCCCACCCTGTGCAAATTGCACACCTGTGTGCCTGACTACAGAAACTGCACACAGCAGCCAGACACACTCACCAGGAGGAAAGGTCCAGGAGGCCAGAAAACTGGCCCACAGCCCCAGAGAAGACAGTGGCATGCCCACTTGCCTTGCAGCTGCAGCTTGTCAGGCTGATGGTCTGGGGGAAGACTACTGTGCTCTGCCTCAGAAGGAAGGCTGACTCTATTGTGGAGCAGATACTGTTCTGAGGCTGTAACTTGAGCTGTGGGGCCTCCCCCCACATCCAGGCCGTCATCTGCCACACTGTGCAGTGCTCACTCACTGTGCCTATGGCCAGGCAATGCCAACAGCTGGATTGTGAAACCAGATGGGCTTCCTGCAGCTGGTGTCACACATCTCCAAGTGTGACAGGGTACAGGATCCCCTTTACAGCAAGGCTCTGATGCTTGGCTGCCATGACCAAGACCATGCAGGAGAGCAGGGGACCTACATCTGCCTCACCCAGAAGATGGGGATGAAAGCTGTCCTTCCAAGATCAGTGGGCCGTGAAACAGGCAGCCTTAGCAATCTGATCACAACACTTAAAAGCACACATGTGCCTAGTGACCAGCCAGGATGGGTGGATGTCCCCTTGAGGTGGGCCCTTGAGGCAGCCACACAAGCCACACTCAAAGATGGGTGGAACCCTAAAGATCATCTGCACAAGGGACCCAGTGCCACATAAGATGTAATGATTGTAAGCTACTAGGGAGGACTGATTGCCAAGGGAAAATCATACAGGAAATCAAATTGGTCCAACTTTGATCAATTTTAATTGAGCCCATCACTACGCATTTTTTATAAAATTAAATCCAAGTGTTACTAAGGATTTCAAATTACATATTTCAAATTTCTAGTATGGAATAGAACCATTTGGGAACTGAAATGAACACTGCCATTCCTTGAAACTATAAAGGAAACAATTCCTCAAAAATATGGAACGCAGGGCCGGGAGTTTGGCCTAGTGGTAGAGCGCTTGCCTAGCATGCATGAAGAAGACACGGGTTCAATTCCTCGGTACCACGTACATAGAAAAAAGCCAGAAGTGGTGGCTCAAGCGATAGAGCTCTAACCTTGAGAAAGTCCAAGGACAGTGCTCAGGCCCTGAGCTCAAGCCCAGGACTGGCAAAAAAAAAAAAATATGGAACGCTTCACGAATTTGAGTATCATCCTTGCATAGGGGCCATGCTAATTTTCTCTGTATCGTTCCAATTTTAGTATATGTGCTGCCGAAGCGAGCACTGCTACGGATTTTTTAAAGTAGGGTTTCCTCAAATATATTCCATACTTAGATATATTTGTTTTAATGGTGAATGTTTTCTCTCCTTTGTGGAAGATAGATCTCAACTACAACTGGATACGATCATTTATACAGGACTCTAGGCATTCATACACAGTCAGATTAAAGGATACCCTTAGGGGAGGAAGTCAAAGGTATAACTCCTCTGAACATTTAAAATACCATTTATCAAAACAAATTCCAAAATATGGGACCACAGGGTTCTTTGTTTTGTTGCTGGTGGTAGTGATGGCGATGGTGGTACTGGTGGTATTCATTGTTGGGGTTTTTTTGTCATTTTAGCAGAGGCAAAGGGAGGCAAAGCAAGGGAGAATGAAGAGTGAATAAAGGCCGTCATGGTACTCAGCATACACTATATAGAAAATGAACTGTGCAACTTGTGAGCAGGGATGGGAGGGGAAACTGGGAAAAAGCAAAGGAAGAGGTAGAATTGTTCAAAAAAGAAACATATTCATTACCTCACTTATGAAATGGAAATCCCTCTGTACAACACCTTAACAATGACAATAAAATGGCCATACAATTTTGCAAACAAAATAATCTGTCAAAAGATATGTGGAGAGTCGACTACACAATTTGTTGAACCTAGGAAATGAAACCTTGGCCAACATGGCAGTGTGCAAAGCCACGTGGGACCCTGTGGAACCTCAGTCATCTCAGCAGGGTAGAGATGAGTGGGAAACTGCAAAGTCTTTGTCACACAGGAAGACAAGGGACCATGAACACATCTCGTGGCAGATGCAGACAAGGGACAGTGAAGACGCCTCATGGCTGGATGTTCTTGTCAGTCCAGGACCCAGGTGCAGGTGCAGACATGTATGTGGCAGGTGTGGGACCCAGGTTCTCTTAAGCAGGAAGGCCTCACACAGAGACCCTTCCTGCACTCACCACCATGCTGCTCCTTATTCCATGTTCACTCAGCCACGGCCTCGCCTGACCATGAAAAGGCCAGTCCCCAAAATGCAAGTCACCTTACCTGGTGTCCTCTTAGCTCACTCTACCCACCAAATGCCTACATAATTTCTCATCAATACAGTCAGGCATTTGAAATACTTCCAATTTTATTAGAGGAAGAAGTGGAACCCATCCTACTCGAGGGGGCCAGGGGACTTCCGCTGCTCCTGGAAAGAAGAGGTTCAGCCCTGAAAAGAAGAAGGGGAAGGGAGAGCAAGGCCTGGAGCCCATCACTAGGAGGAAGACCACAGAGCAGTTAGAAGTTGGATGGGGAGGTGGAAGGCCAGACTCTCTTCTGCCACTGGAATCTCTAGTAAACTATGACTTCTTCAGTTGACCTCACGTGCTTCCACACTGTCTTATACCAGTCCATGAAGGTCTGAGGATGTGGAGGATTGCATGGACAGCAGGAAGGCCACCAGAGTCAGGTCATCCAGAGAATGGAGGGCAGCAGTGTCCTACACTACCAGTGTTCTTAGCCCACAGACAGGCCCATCACCCACCAGAACACTGGTGAGCGCCTCGTATAAAAAGACACCACAGGATTCATTCTGCCTAGGATTCCAGTTCATGTTTCACTCCAAGATACCATTGTAAATGGCCCACAAAGAGGTTCATGTCCAACAAGAAAGCATGAGACACTTTCTATACAGGCTGTCGTGAAGATTTATTATGCATGAGGTTACCATGAAGATCTATTCTCCCTGAGCCACCATGGCTTATGCTATATCAGATCAGCATGATGGAATATTCTAAACCAGCTTACCATGAGGGTCTCCTGATGCCCATCCACCATGGCTATCTCTGTTCCACAATGATACAAAGAAGGTCCATTCTACATCAGAAAGGCATGGAATTTCATTGACTGGCAAGATGCCTAGAAGTCATCTGACCTGAGAACATGGCAAGGGCTTGTTCTACTCAAGGACACCACAGGGACTACTGATTACTGGGACCTCCCCATGTAGATACCACTGTACTGGAGAACACTCTAAGGTTCCTTCATCAATACCATAAGCGTATGTGTGGGCCAGCTGTCCATCACTGTGACAAAACACTTGAGACACTCATCTTATAGGAGAGAGTTATTTTTGCTCAGGTCTAGAGGTTTCAGTTCATGGTTGTTGCACCAGTTGCTCTGGGGCCTCTGGAGAGAGAGAGAACATCATGACAGGGTACACGGTAGAACACAGCTGCTCACCACATAGTGGCCAGGAAACATGAGAGAGGGGTAGGAGAGACCTGAGGACCAAATGCCCTTTCAAGGGCATGCTTCCAATGACCAAATTTGCTTTTACTGGATCCATTAGATCTAGACTGTCCCAGCACCTTCAAATAACCAGAGACACTAGGACCTTAGCCATTAAAACAAGGACTTTGAAGGAAATTTAAGATCCAGAGTCAACTGACTACATTCTACCCAAGGACATCATGTGAACTATCCAACAGAGCTTCACGAGGGCAATTATTGATGAAATTGTATTTCTATTCATTTGCAGACATTTTCCTGACCACACAGAGAAGAAAATGGAAAGACACCTATTTCCCAGAGGATACCTGGGTCTGAATATGTGTCGACTCAGGGCTAATCAAGGTGGGGAAGGCTATTGGCAGTAGTCACTAATGAGCAGGTAGTAGATGGAGAGAGATGTACAGGTGTGATCATGGGTTGGTTAGGAGAGAAAAGGGGTCCCGAGCTAGTCAGAACATGGAGAATATGGTCTTGGACGAATGAGGTCAGGACAGGTCTGTGAGGTGTGGTTGTGAAGGTACTGCATGCACCACCAAGCATCCAGTATGTATTGGGACCGAGAAACGACAGGTTGGATTCTCAGGTACATCTGCCTTGCATGGAGGAGCACAGGCCTGCCGGCACTGACAGGAGGTCCATAGGAATCCCGTGTGGCTCTCAGAAGAACTATGAGGATAAAGAAGGCCAGGAAACCTATAGGTTTAAACATGAGGACAAAAGTCTAAGAGGGGGGCAGAACAAGATGAGGACTGTGGCAATGTCCGGCAAGTTTCTAGGAAGGACTAAGGATAAATGGGTGGGTGGACTGATGGATGGATGAACTCAAAGAGATGATAACGTTAATAACATGTCTAAAGAATGAACACATGTTTAAAGAATGTTTAAAGATGATAATAATAACAGTTCAAAGAATGAGGACGAGGAAGGCCCCAGTCTCCTGGGTTTATTTATACCATGCTCTGGACAGGTTCATATCTCCTGTGGTCAGTGCAGGATCCTCACATGCTGGCCCAAGAGGATGCCAAGATCTTCTGTACTGGCTTGAGTGTCGGGGTCAAGGCTGCAAGGGGCCCCGTCTGTGTTTAATAAGAAAGATGCTCACTGCTATCACCAGGGTCTTCCCTGAGCACCAGGCACCCTCCACCCCTGCTTTCCCTCTGCAGAGTGAAGACACAGAGAGATAGACCCCAGTTGAACAGGATGGGTCAGGTGACAGTCACCACAACTCCAAGACACTGTCCACCCAGGGTCCCGCCTGAAGCCATTGGGCACTAGGTGCTTAAGACCCTCTGAGCACAGGTGAAAGAACACCAAAGAAAAACAAAGGCCTCCCTGACAACACATCTGTGCCTTACAAGACCCTACCCTAAGGAGCAGCCTTAAGACAAAAGGCCCTAGGCCAGAGATGCAATTAAGGCTCAGAGACACAGAAAAGCAATTCTTTGATTCTTTAAATATAGGTGCCAGCCAGTGCAGAGCTCCCTTCATGAGAGCAGTACAGGAGGAGAAGGGCAATGGAGCCCAGGGCACAGAGATGCACACCCGCTGGGCTCAGGAGGGACCCAGCCTCCTCCTCCTCATCGCCAGGGTCTTCCTCTGGGTCTCTTGCATTGTCATAATCCTCCTCCTGCACCGGGTCTCTTGATGCTATAGGCTCCTCTTCTTTCTCCTCCACAGAGGCAGCTTCAATATGCTCATAGATACCTTCAGATGGCCAGTGCCCAGACATTCCAGAACCTGCAAAGGCCACACCAGAACCTTCTAAGACAGAGCCCTCTGCTGGTGCAGTCCACCCTCCCTGGCCCCTGCACCCTCCATGGGTTAAAGAGCAATGCTCCTCCCTGCTGGACACACCGGCTCAATGTCCTGGGGTGGGATTGCTGGTCAGGTAATACACTATTCAAAAGATCCCCCAGCTGCAATGATAATGAGAGGACTGGAGGGCAGACCTAGTATTTCCAGAGCCCCAAGAATAAGGAATCTCTTCATCCAGCCCATCTCAGAAGAGGGGGGACTCCAGGCTCCCTGATAAAACTCAGGGATACATAGAAACTAACCCAATAGGGGCCGGCAGTGAGACGGGATAGTATACAGGGCAGGGACCACAACAAAGAGGGCTTGCTATGGCTGCAATCTTGGAGTTTCTCCCACTCTCTGTCAGCTCATTTAAACCCATTTTTGTCACATACCCATGCTGGCAACTCTGCCACAGCACCACTGAGCACCCAGGGCTAGGAAGACCAGGACCAGAAAGCAGCCAAGGACTAGGCAGAAGATTTCAGGCAGAGTCCAGACTATAGACACAGGTGGAGGAGCCTGAGAAGGGGCTGTGGGGCACAGAGAGAGGCGGGGCCTCCTGTGTGCCTGAACTGCCCAGGGCTTTGTGACCCTGGGCCTAGATGACCTCAGCCCCTTAGGAAGGGCGGGGCACCTACAGTGCCTCATTGATGTCTGGGCAGGCAGCTGCTGGGGTCACAGAGGAGTAAGGCCAAGTTGCCCATGTGGAAGACACAGGTAGGAAAATCTAGAAGGGGGTTCCCAAATGGACCTACGGAGACCACAAGGAGAAGGACCATATGGAAGCCACTTGGAAAGTCCCCATGGGAAAACCCAGGTGTGTGGACTCATGCAGGGGTGCAGGTGAAAGTTCTGGTATGGATGCGAGGGATGCGTCTCACTGCTGCTACTGCCCACTCCTCAGCTCTGCATTGGACATTAGCTATGATGCCCACGAGGCCACAGCGCACCTGGGCTGGACCCCACAGTTAGCCAAGGAGAGACCTAAGAAGTAGCAGCTGGGGAGCGAGGACCTCTGTCCCTCGCAGATCCCCTATTGTGCAGACATGAGGAAGGCAAGCATCGCCACTGTGCGCTGGGTGTCCATCACTAAAGGCCTGGACTAGCTAAAGAAGGTATGATTGGCCAAGATTCCTCAGGTGCCCAGGGCTGGGGAAAACAGAACTCTACCTCAGGCCCTCTGGGCACTGATGACTGATGCCATGGTCCTGGGGTATCTGCAGTAAAGATGCTGGGCGGAAAAGTATCCATTGCCCTCGGCAACATAGACCTGCCCCACTTACCCTGAACCCCACAGGACAGAACAGGAACCCTGTGCTATCCCACCCAACAGAACATCTGCCTCAGGCCTTGAGCTAGGAGATCTGGATGAGCAGACGGTAGAAACACCCCCCCCAACTCACTCTGTTTGCCCCTCCCTGCTGCCCCTTTCTACCCACTCACAGGAGCAGCGCACACCGGCATCCTCCTTGTGTGTGCAGTCTCTGCATCCCCACAGTTCTGCAGGGCAGCTCCACAGGGAAATCACTGCCATGGCACCCCAGATCACCTAGCCATACAGGCCTTGAGCCCTGCCCAAAGGCAGCCCCTGGCACTGCCTCCACGGCTTGACCACAGCCCAGCTGGCGACACACGACTTCTGCATCAGCCAGGTCCCAGGAGTCATCACACAGTGCCCCAGGAGCCCGTGTGCCAGACTTCCACGGGCCCAGAGCAGCCATCCTGGCCCCCGCTCACCCGCAGTGCTCCTTCCTCTGGAAAAGAGACTGGAGGTCATTGTGGAGCTGCATCTGGATGAGCAAGTACACTGGGATACAGACAGTTACCTTGGCAGCTGGGTGGGGATAAGCAGTTGAGCATTTCCCCAGAAGCTGGTGATACTGTCTGTGACCTTCCTATGGGAAACACACTTCATCTTACATCAGAGTGCGAATATCCAGGGACCTCCACAGAATCAAGCTGTGGACCACCATGACCCACAGGCAGGGCTTTGGTTCTGGCAGAGTGCTTGAGTGACCTGTCAGACACAGAACCCTTCTGGGACACCCTCTGGGACCACCAGTGCCCACCTGAACATGAAATCCAGGCCTCCTCTCCTGGGGCACAAGAGTGGGGGTGCCAGGGTACAGAGGGACACTGCCACAGAGTGGAGCTGTGTAGCCTGCGGCACTCAATTTTGTCCACCCAGGAGATGCCAGAGCCTCCCAGAGAGGATGGCCTGCTCTCCAGCCAGCCCTGGTCCCCACACCCCAGCTGCCAGCAGATGATGGTCAAGGAGACTTCCTTGAGGGCATTGCTGCACACTGCACCCCAGGACCCTTTGTAGAGCACATCCAGCCACCCAGCACAGTCTCTGCTACCACCTCAAAGCCTCAGTGCCACGGACTCTGTAGGACAAGCACAGAGAGGCACTGTTTCAGAAGGAGAAGTCCAGCAGAGGATGTCTCAGCTACCCCTCAGCTTCTAACCCAGCACACACTTATATCATTGACATATGGGTAGTTCCAGCTATTGTGGAAAGCAGTATACAAGGTCCTCAAGAAACTAGAAATCTGACAGGCTCCAGCTATCCCACGTGCATGCTCACGCGCAGGCGCGCGCGCGCACGTGTGTGTGTGTGTGTGTGTGTGTGTGTGTGTGTGTGTGTGTGTGTGTATTATGGTTTTAAAGCAATTTCTCCAAGAGGCTCACTGTTGAAGGCTCAGTCCTTGGTCTTCTGCTGGTATTGCTATTTGGGAAAATTCTGGAAACTTTAGTTGGTGGAGCCTAGAAGGAAGTAGATTGACTAGGGGCATGCTTTTGGAGACTACATCTTGTCCTGGGCCCCTCTTTTGCTCTCTCTGCTATCTGGCCACCATGAGATAGGTAAGAGTATTCCCCTTACGTGCCCCATGAGCTCTGCCTCATGGCCTAGAAACAAATGGACTAATGAAAAATCTAACATAATGCCCATTAGGTCAAAGATCCATGACTCTCTTTTCATTGCACTGTGACCCATTGTAGCAGACCAACATGTGTGTCCATTAGATGAATGACTATAACCCATAGACAGGAAAACAAATATGGACAGAGAACAATGTTAGCCTTTCAAAAAAAGAAATCTTAACCTGGTTATGAGGATGCATGCCAGTAATCCCAGCCACATGGGTAATACAAGTAGAAGGATTACCGTTCAGGCTGGCCTGAGCAAAAATAACCACAGTGGCAGTTGCACATTCTTGCAACCCTAAACACTCAGGTGGCTGAGTGGAGGTGGAGGAATAAAATGCAAAGTTAGCCCAGGCAGAAGCAAGTCTCCATCTCCTATGAACCAGTAAAATGACAGGCTGGAGGTGAGCAAGCACTGGGCACTCAGTTCGAGCTCTGGAACTGGAACTATACATCTCCAAAGTAAAAAGGGCCAAGGGAATAGCTCCAGTGGTAGAGCCACTGCCTGACAAGTACCCAGCCCTGAGTTCAAACCTCAATGCTTAAAAAATAGACGATGGAAGATGGAGAAAGAGAAAGAGGAGAAGAAGGAAGGGGAAGGAAGAGAAGTTTTTTTTGTGATTATAGACAAACCCAGATAATATCAGCCGGGAGTGTGGCCTAGTGATACTGTGCTTGCCTAGCATGCACGAAGACCCGGGTTTGCTTCCTTGGTATAACATATATAGAAACAGCCGGAAATGGTGTTGTGGCTCGAGTGGTGGAATGCTGGCCTTGAGAAAGCACAAGGACAGTGCTGAGGCCCTAAGCTCAAGCCCCAGCTCAAGGCTGGCAAAAAAAAAAAAACTAGATAATAATATAATTTTAAGTAAGGGACTCCAGGATAAGGAAACAAAAGCCATATAATGAGTGACTGTTGTCCTTAATCTACTATGTTATTTCTCATCTCTTTTGCCATCCCTTGGTTATCTCATATTGTTACAATTTTTCACCTTGTTATCTGATATATTTTATATGTGCTTAATTGGTTATTTGAATTGGATAGGGAAGGGGGGGAAATCAAGATAAATGGGGGAGGGTGGGAGGGAAATGGGGACCATGTCATGAGAAAGGGTCTCAATGTTTATGAAGTTATGCACCTTCTATCTGGTGAATATAATGTAACCCTTCTATTAATCACAATAAAAAATTGAAAAAATAGTAATATCATTTTAAGATAAACTAGACACATAATGGCAAATAATGTGAAATCTCTCTTACATGTGAAATATAAAAATGTTAAATGCAAAGAAACAAAATTACATTGTGGGAGGGAAACAGAGAAGTAGATCAAAGGAAGGTTAAGCTTAAGATTAAATGTATTGTAAAGAACTACAGTTGATATATTGTATTATATACTAAAAACATGCTAATAGAGAAGAGTTCACATTCTTTTACCACAGAAACGAGATTAGGTGAATTGCTAGGTACCTTAATTGACTCAATTTTGGTAATCATTCAAGCATGCATATGTATATTAAAATACCCCATACTCTCTAAATATATACAATAAAAAAATACCTGTAATCCTAGCTACTTAGGAGGCTGAGACCTGAGGATCACGGTTCAAAGCCAGCCCAGGCATTAAAGTCCATGTAACTCTTATTTCCAGTCAACCACTAGAAAACGGGAAGTGGCACTGTGGCTCAAGTGGCAGACGGTAGCCTTGAGCTGAAGAGCTCAGGGACAACACCCAGGCCCAGGAGTATGGTAGTAGCCTTGAGCTGAGAGCTCAGGGAAAGTGCCCAGGCCCAGAGTTCAAGCCCCACGACCCATAAAAATAAGTAAATATAAATAAATAAAAATAAAAGAGTAAGATGAGTAAAATGCCTGTTTTGGTGAATTACTGGAAAATTTTCAGACAGAAAGAAAAAGTATCCAGGTCCAGCCAGAGAAATCTAGATCCTAATGGACTTGATCTAAAAATATTCTCCAGGATACAGTAGAGCCACCAACACAACTATGTTTCTTGCAGCATTATTTACCATAGCCCAGGCATGGAATCAGCAAACAGACCCCCTCAATGGACAAATGGATCAAGAAAATGTGATATTGATATACACATATACACACACAGTGGAATTTAATCATCTCTTAGAGTGATACTTTACCATTTGTAAAGAAATTGAAAGACTGGAAAAATTATGTTAAATGAATTAAGTCAGGCCCAAAGAGACAAAGGATGTGGTTTTCCCTTATATGTGGTGTGGGAAACCAATATGAGTCTGGGGTCTAACAGAGTTATACTCGAAAGGCCTATATTGAGGACAAAGGGTGAAGAGTACAATCTGCCTGCCTTCGTGCAAGGGTGGAGTGACCTTTTTGCCTAAATTCTCACGGGTCATGACCGTGTGCTTTGATAGTATTCCCAGACTTGTTTGGTTACCCTCTCCCTCCAGGGGATAGATTTGTTGAGAATAACTTGATAGTTGTGACTAGATGATTCTTTATACAAACAATAAGTCTTCTAAAAATTCTTGTTATTATTCAAGTATGGAACTGTAGCTTGATTGCCAACATAAGCAATTGCTTTGTGTTCTTTTGTACTAAGGCATAAAATAAAGCTGTTTAATAAAGTTGTCAGATGCAGCAATTGCTCTAGCCCTCCTGAACCCCTCTGTCTCTGTCTTATTTTCCTTTTAGCCTCTCAGCCCTACTTTTCGAGGACCCTTGGCCGGCTGGCTCTGGCAATGTGGAAGGTAGATTTAGTTTGCAAACTCGTAAGCACATATACTGAATGGTCTGCAAAAATATATACAAACGTATTCGTTGAAACATGGTTAATTCAAGGCAGAACTTAAGCAGTATAATTCCTTAGGAATTATACAATCACTGTATGTGCCAGTGATTGCATATAGAGAATCCCTTCTTGAAAACTTGTTTGTTAAACGTGACATTTGAAATATGATGCAAAAATCAATGTTAATAAAATCTTTTTTAAAAATTAGGTGTCCCTCTTCTGGCTTGAATGTCCCCCCACCCGCAGAGCAGGGGCCTTGAGTTGCTGGCCCAGTCCTGGGAATGCAGCCCTGTGCAGCCAGGGTACCATAGCAGGGCCCAGGGTACTAGGAATTACTTGAGACTTGAGGTTCCCTGTCCCAGGACTGGAATGGCTGCACCAGACACCAGACTCCAGCAGACAAGGGAGAGATAACTGCTTGTAGGGAAGTCAGTTAAAGAAATGGCCCCACGAAAGTACCTACAACAATGAACACCTCCATCTTTGAGGCCTGATTCTGGCTCAGTGGCAAGTAAAGGGCTTTGGCCAGGCATTCACTCCTTGCATATCTCTCTCAAGGCATCTCTGTGTAGGTGACTTGATTGAGCCCCCTGCAGCTTCGCGGGTCTCGCAGCTCAGGTCTCGCGTGTGTTTTCCTGCACCTCTTCTGCCCAGTACCTGAAAGCCCCACCCAGACCCTTAGTGGTAGCACGGTGGCCCTCTTCCTATTGGCTAGCTTCCCAGTTCCCACCTTCCTACCCCGACAGTATATAACTAATTGTCTGACGCAATAAAGAATGAGAACGGCAGATCAGATCAGCAGAGATCAGCAGAGAGATCTGATGCGCTTCCATGGTTAACACTGCTTCTGACTCAGGCGTGGTTTTTTTCTTCCCCAGTAATTGGGGGAGGGCTGGGTCTTCTACACTTACCATCTCGCTCAGCTCCCGGGGGACTACAGGCTGGCCCTGTGTGTCCCTCCCTGTTCCCATGTTGCTGCCCCAGAGAGAAGCAACAACTGGTACCCCGTGTGAGGAAACTTTGCCGCCCGTGTGAGGGCTACATGTGCTCGAGAAACTCACCGCCGACGAGCCAATTGGACTGCGGGTAGTATACTCCCATAAATTATGGGAAAGATCCTTTCTAAGAATGACCCTTCCCTTGACTCTCTTAAGCTCTTCCTTAAAAGTCAAGGGTTAGAGATTTTAGCTACACAGACATCTAAAGTTTGGGATACTTTAATTAAAATCGCCCCATGGCTGCCAACTAGCAACTTGCTAGACTGGAATACTTGGGACAAAATTGAGCATCTAATCGGAAAAGCCCAGATTAATCAAGGCGAGATTCCCCCACTGGGAATTTATCCAGTCTTTGACCTTACGATTCCACTCTCAGATACATATATTGTTATGCCCAAGTCTCAGGATGACCACCAAGAGACCACCGAGAGTCAGACGTTCCAAAATGCAAAAGCAAGGTTTATTGCAAGTTATGAGCCAGGCAAGGAACTTGTCCATTCACACCCCAAAGCAGTGACGCAGTGAGGTGTGGGGGGGGGGGAGAAGTCGACAGTCAGGGTTTACACAGTCTTTTTAAAGGCAAAAATCACAGGTTTACACCCATCAGGTGGTCGAGTGAGATAAGATAGGAATTAGGGAGCTTCCCAGGCTGGTGGAAACTGACGGGAAGTTCTCACGCCGGCTGGGTCTCATTCAACTGTCAAAGAGTAGTTTTATGGTTTGGGAAACAAATGCTATACAATGCTATCCGTGCAGTCTAATTTTGACACAAAATAGGTTCGTTCCTGGAGCTTATGGACACCTGTGTGAACAATGCCTGACTAGGGTCCAGAAGTTCCTGTGTGTGCAGCCTCTGGGTCCTTGGTGATTTTTCGAATCAGAGTTTTCTTTTTATTCTGCTTATTGATGGGGGATAATTTTGGGTCTGGGGTAGTTATTTTCCATCTCTATACCCTGAACAGCTTACATAAACAACAAGATGGTTGCTGCCTCAGAATGGGGGCACTTTTTTAGTTCTTCAATATTTCCATGTTTTTCTAAGCTAAATGAAAATTTACGTCCACAAAAGAACATGCACAGGGATGTATGTTCACATCATATTGATTCAGAAAAAGTGAAAATGTATACAGCCCAAGTGTTCAGGAACTTGGGTAGATGGCAAAAAGCAATGTGGGCACAGCATGAAATACCATTCAGGGGCAGACTCACCTGAAAATACTTGCTAAACGAAAGGAGCCAGACACAAAAAGTCACACACTGTGTGTGATTCCTTTTATACAAAATGTCAAAAATAGCCAAACTCCAGTGAGAGTCTGAGGAAGAGAAAAGGTTCTGAAATTAGCTGTTATGAGGGCTACATAATTCCGAATGTAATGAAATCCATTGCACGGTACATTTATATAAGTTGCATTTGCACATAAAATTATACCTCAACATGGCCGGGAGTTTGGCCTAGTGGTAGAGTGCTTGCCTAGCATGCACAAAGGCTCAGGTTTGATTCCTCGGTACCACATACATAGAAAAAAGCTGTGCTGGGGCTCAAGTGGTAGAACTCTAGCCTTGAGAAAAGTCCAAGGACAGCGCTTCGGCCC
This sequence comes from Megascapheus bottae, assembly GCF_031878675.1. Classification (NCBI taxonomy): domain Eukaryota; kingdom Metazoa; phylum Chordata; class Mammalia; order Rodentia; family Geomyidae; genus Megascapheus; species Megascapheus bottae. Next base: position 151,884 of record NC_143523.1, read on the forward strand.
TGAGTTCAAGTCCCACAGCTGGTAAAAAAAAATATATCTCAACAAAGCTTTTACTTCAAGTAAATGTGTGTTCCAAAATATTACCAAAACAAACTCAGCAATAGCATGGAAATAACAAACGGTAGTGGTGAACTTGAGGATAAATCAAGTTTACTCAGAAGAAACAGCAGAGAGAAAGCTAAGGGAGCCCCCAAGAGTCTGTGGGACAGAAATGTAATGATACCTATCATTATGACCAATGGTATCTAATGGTATTTGGAAAAGAGAGAAGAGCCCAGGGGCTGAAAAAGATTGGAAAAATCATGGCTGAAAACTCTTCAAATTTTGTGAAAGACAGATCTACAGATTCAGGAAGCTGAGCAAACCCAAAAGAATAAATCCAAAGAAATTCATAGCTAGGAACATCAGTACCGAACTTTTAAACACAGAAGATGAAGGAAAGCTAGAGAACCCTCTGCACAGAAGACCACAATACTAATGGAAGGGCCAGGAATTTCCCACCAGACATGGAAGCCGACAGAAAGTGGAACAGCCACCAACACCAAATCCCACATCTGTTGAAACTGCCCTGCTAATAGAAGGAAACACTGAAATGAAAGTCAGCTGGTAGCTTGTTGTTCACAGATCTGTCCATGCTTCAAGTTTATCTTTTAAATAATTTAATTGTCCACATAGATTGGATGGTCTTTATATTGTGTAACTTATTGTGCTATTACTCTATTACATAAATAAAAAGGATAATAAAACTAAGTGAAACATAACCTAGGAATGAAAATCTGTGAACCACTGAAAATTGAATAATCCAGAAAATGAAAAAGAAAACATATGTCCATTTCAAGGTATGAAAGTACTTGACAAAAAAATATGACAACGTACTTGACAAAATTGGTCATCCATTTATTATAAAGCATGTGTGCAAGCTAGGAACAGAAGAAAACTACTTAATCTAACAAAGAATAACTAGAAAATCTATAGTCAAATCCACATTCAATGGCAAAAGTTCAATGCTTCCCCTTAAAATAAGTAAGACATGAGCTGAAGAGCTCAGGGACAACGCCCAGACCCAGAATTCAAGTCCCACCACCAACAAAAAAAAAGAAAAAGTAAGAAAGCAAAGATACCCACTTCCATCATTCTTCTTCAACATTTTGATATAAATCCTAGACAGTATAATAAGGCAAAAAAAAGGAAAGCTTATAGATTGGAAGGAATGAGATATTTTATACTCAGCTCAAATAATTATCTAAACAAAATCTCAAGGAACCTACAGAAAATACATCAAGTTAGCAAGATCAAAAGATAAGATCAAAACAGTGAAGAGCAAGTGGATTTCTATATGCTAGGAATAAACCATTGGAATTTACCAAATTTTTCTACTTAGCTGAGTTTCCTTTTATATAATGGAAAAGATTGGGGCTCAAAGTCAGAAGTTATCCTGAGTTCTTCGCTTCCAGTCACAGTGACTCAAGTATGTAACCCTAGTTATTGGGGAGTCTGGGATTGAAAGAACTAAACCAAAAAGTTAGTGAGCTCCATCTAGAAGGATTTAAAAAAAAACTTGGTAGAGTGGTACACACCTATCATCCTAAATGTGCAGGAACCCTAAATATGAGAATCATGGTAGCTCAGTGCCAGTGGCTCACATCTGTAATCCCAGTAACTCAGAAGGCTGAGATCTGAGGATCAAGATTCAAAGCCAGCCCACGCATGAAAGTCCATGAGACTGTTATCTCCAATTAACCACCAGAAAACCGAGTGGCACCGTGGCTCAACGTGATAGACTATTAGACTTAAGCTAAAGTGCTCAAGGAGAGGGTCCAAGACCCACGACTAAAAAAAAAAAAGAAAAAGAAAAAGAGAGCTGGGAGTGTGGCCAAGAGGTATACTTTTGCCTAGCATGCACAAAGACTCAGGTTCAAATCCTCAGTACTACATACACAGAAAAAGTGATAGAGCTCTATCCTTGAGAAAGCCTAAGGACAGTGTTCAGGCCCTGAGTTAAAGCCCCAGGTCTGGGAAAAAAAAGAGGATCATGGTCCCAGAAAAGCTTTGGCAAAAGGCAAGACTTTATTTTTTTTTGGCCAGTTCTGGTGCTTGAACTCAGGGCCCTGGCACTGTGCTTGCATACATTTGCACAAGGCTAGTGCTCTGCCACTTGATTATTAAATGGAGATAGTCTCTCCTCTGGTCTTGAATCTTGATCCTGAGATGTCAGCCTCCTGAGTAGCTAGAATTACGGGGCTATGCCATAGTACCTAAGCTTTCTTAGTAACTATCAAAAGTCAGTTTTCTGTAACAACTGATGACATGATAAAGAAAATGTGATGCATTTACACAATGGAATATAGTTCTGGTATAAAGGAGAATAAAGTTATGTCATTTGCAGGAGAATTGATTAACTACAGATCAGGGTAAATGAAACAAACCAGACTCAGAATGACAGATGTCATGTATTTCACTTGTATGTGGAATCTAGACCTCAACAATAAGATGTGCTTATAGCCAGTGGCTCTCTCCTGTAACCCTAGCTACTCAGGAGGCTGAGATCTGAGGATGGTGGTTTGAAGCCAGCCCTGGCAGGAAAGCCCATGAGTACTTTTTTTTCAAATACATAACTCTTTAATAAATCTAAATTCCTGATGAATGGCCAATTATTCTTAGCATAAGTATATCCTAAATAGTACATGAGACATTCTTATTTACAGGTCCATGAGACACTTATCACCAAGTAACCACAGAAAAAGCCAGAGATGGAGGTATATTTCAAGTGGTAGAGCACTAGCCTTGAGCAAAGAAAGTCTAGGAACAGAACCCAGGCCCTGAGTTCTTGCTGTAGGACTAGGGTGTTAGGGAAGATATGCTTATAAAAGAAGGGGTTTTAAGATAAAGTGGGTAGGAGGAAAGAAGGTGGTTGGAGAGAGAGCAAGAGAATGAGAATAGCATAAGACATAATTAAACCCACTAAAAACTTTTTAAAAGGAGGGAGGAGAGAAGCAAAGAGGTTAAAAAAGAGTAACACAGAGGAGGTGAATTTGATCTAAGTACATTATATGCATATATTTAAATATCTCAATTAAATCTTTTTAATTAAGTTATTTTATACAGGAAGTGGCACTGTGGTTCAAGTGGTAGAACACTATCTTTGAGCACAAAGAATCTCAAAAACAGAACCCAGGCCCTGTGTTCAAGTTCCATGATTGGAAATTTTAAAAGAATTATTTTATATGGTGGCCAGGAGTTTGGCCTACTGGTAGAGTGCTTGCCTAGCATGCACGAAGACCCGGGTTCAGTTCCTCGGTACCACATACGTAGAAAAAGCCAGAAGTGGTGCTGTGGCTCAAATGGTAAAGCACTAGCCTTGAGGAATGCCCAAGGACAGTGCTCCAGTCCTGAGTTCAAGCCCCAGGATTGGAAAAAAAAAGAGTCTCACAGACTTTCTTCCCTGGCGCTGGCTTTGAATTGAGATCCTCAGATCTCAGCCTCCTGAGTAGCTGGGATGGGCTTACAGGCATGAGCCACCAGGGCCTGGCTCCAGCTTTGTTCTTTTTACCATGTATAGGTCTTTGAGATTCCATAGAAATTTTAGAATGATATTTTTTAGGAGGGGGGGTCATGGGGCTTGAACTCTGGCCTGGGCGCTATCCCTGAGCTCTTCAGCTCAAGGCTACAGCCCTACCCCTGGGCCTTGGTGCTGTCCCTGAGCTCTTCAGCTCCACTTTCCGTTTTCTAGTGATTAATTGGAAATAAGAGTCTCTCAGCTTTATAGGCTTTGTATTGCTAGGGCTGGCTTTGAACCTTGCTCCTCAGATCTCAGCCTCCTGAGTAGCTAGAATGACAGGCGTGAGTCACCGCGCCTGGCTTAGAATTATATTTTCTATTTCTGTGAAGACTGTCATTGGTATTTTGATAGGAATTGCATGGAATCTGTGGGTTACTCAGGTAAACTATTTTGTGGTACTTGTGCTTGCTAAGTAGTGCTCTATCAGATAAACCACATCCCTAGTCTTAGACATTTTAACAATGTTAATTTTTCCAATCCATGAATGTTTTTCTACTGTTAGAGTGGCAGTTATAATTGACACTTTTTAAAAAAACAATTGATAAGAAAGTGAAACAGGGTCCATTGTGGAATGACTATCAGGAGAAGGGGGCAGGGAGAATAAGATGGATGAATGAGTGCTTTTTTGCCTCTCAAGTGTTGTCTATTTAAGGCAGTTGCATTTTATACTTAGTCTCCCCTTTTTCTGTAGACTAAGTAAATCAAAGTGAATGGTGACAATAGAAAATACTACTATGTATTATGGGGCTTTTAATACCTATAAAATTAAAATGTCTGATTTTTAAATGCCCAGTAATGGAATATACATCAGGATCCGGCCAAGAGTGGTCCTGTCCCCAGAGGGCAAAAACTAGAGCAGAGAGAAGGCAGTCAAGGGGGTCAGATGCAGCCAGCATGTCAGGGGCTGTGTCAAAATTCAACTATTCAATGCCATGACCAAAACAACTTGTGATGTGTTTGCTTTGTACACCCTGCTCTGGGTCTTGCTTCCCTGAAGGAGCAGCTTAGCTAAGAGTAAAAAAGTAGTGGATGTGGAGCCTAGAGGCTGTGGCTGACTGGAGTTTGCATCCTGTGTGCTGGAATCTCCGTGAGACAAATGAGGGCTTTGTGAGAGTGATGGTGACAAACTGCAGGACCTTTTACTCTCCGCATCTCCAGGACTTGTCCTGCTTTTAGGGGAGCACTAGGCATCCCCCATCCACATCTTCCCACCTGCACCTCTGCCCCACATCTGCCCTACAGAGCTGAACCTCATCGTTACTGTCTCCCTCGGACGAGAGGCCCCAGCTGAGGTTGTGCTAGGTCTGGAATTTAGGGAAGCCCCGACTCCCTAATGACCTCACAAACATGGCTGAAAGATGAGTGTCTTGAATTTGTAGGGTGACTTTGGAGAGGGATCCTACAACTACACTGATCCAGGAAACCCCCAGGACCAGGCTAGTGGGCTGCCAGTCCCCAATCCACCTCCAAGAGCCCCTCTGTTCCTCTGAAGCCTATGTGACTCCTTTTCTGGATGTGCACAGATTGGGACCAAAGGCCCCTTGTCAAACCCGACACCTTTCCCTGCGTCCCTCCCCACTTCCACCTACGTATCAGCCCCACCCCAAGGACCACTGTGGCTCACCGGGTGACACCCCCAGCAAGGTCACCTAGGAGGAACAGGGGATCTGGGGGGTCATATCTAGGCAGGCAGCCACTGGCCATGGGAGGAGGTGGTGGCAAGATTGCACTGCTCGCAGCAGCAGATGGGGAGCTTTGGGGGAACTGTGCTCCCCAGCCTAGGCCTGGGCTGGCACAGGGGGCTCAGATGGGAAGGTCAGGAGAACTGTGCTCCCCAGCCTGGGCCTGGGCTGGAGGTCAGGAGAACTGTGCTCCCCAGCCTGAGCCTGGCCTGGGACAGAGGGCTCAGATGGGAAGGTCAGGAGAACTGTGCTCCCCAGCCTGGGCCTGGGCTGGAGGTCAGGAGAACTGTGCTCCCCAGGCTGGGCCTGGCCTGGGACAGAGGGCTCAGGGGCCCCCTGGGAATTTGCTCCCTTGGCCCCTGCTGGGTATGTTGGTTTCCTTCCATGTCCCATATCACACCACTTCCATCTTCTCTGCCCCATAAGCGAGAGCAGGCTTGGAGGCAGGTGACCGCATGCCTCTGATCTAGCAAGTCTGGCTAACACAGTCACTGGGGAGTATGCAGAGGGTGTCAGGTGAGGGAACTGCCAAGAGCCACCCAACGGCAGGGAAGGGAGGGTCCTCTACTTCCTCCATCCCCTACCTGGAAGCTCCCACCTACACCCAAGGCGCCCTTGAGCTCATTGGAAAGGGAACTCACGGCCACCGGGAGAGCTTTCCACACACCTGCCTGTGTTGAGGAGCACACTTGGCCAAGTCAGGAGGGTGCATGGCCGCCAGCACTCAGAGGGGACAAAGCCTGTGAGAACCTGCCCTGCCCAGTGACCCTATTCCAACCCAACACTGGAAAGAAACAACACTGGAGGTGACACCAGCTTTGTCTCTGGCCTTTGCTTCTTGTCTCTGACATGAAAGTGTCTTTCTCTGGGGAGAGAGTCATCTATGTCACCAGATCCATCTGCATTTGCATTCTCCAAGTTCTGACCTTGTGGGAACACCTGGATGGTCACAGGGACCTTTCCAAGCACAAGTGGCACTCTGTGGGTGTCCTCAGCTCCAGCACCCACGCTGGTTTCAGTGGCGAGTGAGAGGGCTCCAAATCCAGTACTCTGGCCTTGGCCAGCCCTGCCCCTGGCCCTGGTCTTCACACTCCTCCAGAAGATGACCTGCTGCTTCTGCCACTGAGCCCTTTCTGAACCCTCAAGGACCAGGTAAGGAGCTGGCTTCAAATCTGCGTCTCAGAGCAGCACTGAGTCGTTGGGAAACCTGGGAGCTGCAGTTAGGTGCCTGGCCACTTCTCAGGTATAGAAGGGGATTTGTGGTCACACAACACATGAGGCTGAGCTGAGATTCTCATGCAGATTCACCCCCAAACTCTCATTAACCCCTACACAGGTGAGAGCTATGGGAGGAGTGCCTTGCATATGGATGCCATGTGCACGTCTGCGTACTTACATGCACTTGTGCATGAGCCTGCCCAGTATGTGTCTGTGTGTCTGTGTGTACCTGTGTACATCAGTGTGTATATATTTGTGTGTGCCTGTGGGATGCCTGTATGCACCTGTGTACGTCTGTTGGGGACTGACTGTGGGGTCAGTGACCGTGACTGTGGGGTCAGTGATTCCTCCCTTATTCCTATGGGGTCTGATAGCCGCCTGACAGGCGGCGTTGGCATTTTCATAGGCTATGTGTCTAACTATAATCCTCCTTAAGTTCTCATCTTGTACTAGGCAGTCTGCAGTCTCCATTAATCGAGACAAAAATTCTAGATAAGGTTCATTCGGTCCCTGTTTAACTTCTACTAGATTTTTTGTACGATTGGAATTGCATAACCTTTTCCAAGCCTCTCTCGCCGCAGCATTTATTTGCAAATAGGCCTCCTTTGCATAACCCAATTGATCTTCGGTGTTTTTATAGGTTCCCTCTCCTAACAACTGATCAACAGTGTAAGGCAGGTTCTTAGGCCTATTTGTTTCAATTTTAGCCCGACACTGTGCAGTGAACTCTGTCTCCCATAATAAGTACTCTCCTGCACTAAGGCATGCTCTGGCAAGTCGCTTCCAGTCATTTGGGCATGCAATACCAGCACACGCGGCCTCCAATATTACTTGAGTAAAAGGGGCAGTTGGCCCATATTGGGAGCAGGCACTCTTTAAATCCTGTAACAGTTTAACAGGAACAGGTTGATGGTATACTTGTTCATCATGATCAACTAAACTAGGGAAGCATCGAGGCCCTGAAATATCTTCCCTCTCTCTAGCAGCCTGAGTCAGGTTTAATTGCGATGCACTGTGCCTGGTTGTAGTGCCTGTTAAAAGGGACTTGTTGCTAGGGCCTTTAGGCTTGCCTAGAGGTTGAAAAAGGGATTGAGGTCGTAAGGCTGCAGCCGGTGGCGGTGGGTGTGAGGGGTAAGGTTTAGAATCAGACACCATAGTGGCCTGAGGGTCATCTTTCTTTCCTACTTCTGGGGGGGCTCTCTGCTCCATCCCCATTTTCAATAGAAAATGTAGCATTTCTTCTAACTTCTTCTCTATCGTAGCCATCCGGCCCTCCATTGACTCATCATAACTTTCCTCCTTGATATTCAAACCTGAATTCTGATACTCAATATCTACTGGTTGTTGTTCCCTTTTCAAGATATCACTTAGACTCTCTTGGGCTGCGGCATATGGCTCAGCCTCAGGGTTTTCAGAAGGGTCCTTTAATTCATAAAGTTCCCTTAATTCAAGATTAAGTTCAGCATTCTCATGTTGAGGATCTATGCATTCACTTACTAAATTCCATACATCAATAGCCTCTACTGGGGTCTTTTCGGGGCCATATACATTATAATATTCTTGAATTCTTTTTCCTATCCGCTGCCAGGTTTTTTGGAATTCCTCCTCTATAAACCTCGGGCATGCCTCCTCGACAAACTGTAGGAAGCTCTGAAGCACCCCTTTTTCCACCCACGTTCCGTGGGCTTCAAGTAGGCCTGTTAAGATCGGTAGAAATAACCTATGGCTATTAACTTGACCCATAATTTTTACTCCTGACTATACTCTCTTAATAGTCCTACGATGTGTTACTCACCACAGGGAGGGGTCCTTCACCTTCGTCCCAGATTTTCAGGGTCCCTGTTCGGGCGCCAGATGCCGGGGCCAACCGGCAGCAAACCAGGGTTCGCAGATTGGGATTCCTGAAATAGGGGGCAAGGACTAGGAAAAAATAGAAGAGAGACAAACAGATGGGGTTCAGGAGGGCTACAGCCCAAATCAGGAGCCACAGCTTAAGAAGCCTGTGGCCCAAGACCGTAGCCCAGTTTATTTCCAGTTCTCAATCTTAAATACACTTCTTTAAACTAGGGAACTGCCAGGGGCTACATTCGTACAAACAGTATCAAGTCTGAAATAGGTTGAATGAGAAGCTATCAAGTCCCAAACAGGTTAAATGAGAAGCTATTGACACAGCCCAAAATCATGATAAGAGCTTACTTCCTTGTGTACTCAATTGTGCGGGTCCAAGGTCACTGACCCCACAGTCACGGTCACTGACCCCACAGTGTCTGTATCTCTGTTCACCTCATGTGTCTGTATACACTTGTGTATGCCTGTGTGCATCTCTGTACACCTTGTATGCCTGTATGTACCTGTGCATGCCAGTGTGTATAAACCTGTGTATACCTGTGTATGCCTGTGTACCCGTGTGTGTGCCTGTGTGCACCTGTGTAGATCTACTGTGTGTGCCTGTATAGATCTACTGTGTGTGCCTGTGTACACCTGGGTATACTTGTGTGTAGCGGGGTAGACCTGTGTGTGCCTGTGTACCCCTGTATGTGACTGTATACATCTTGGAATCCTCTGCACACCTGAGTACAGTTTGTGTACACAAGTGCATGCCTGTGTGCTCCTGTGTGCCCCTGCCTATACCATGTGCACCTCGATGCAGCTGTCCAGTGTCTAACCCATGCTCCAGGAGCCTGTCTGGGCAGTAAGCCTAACAGGGTCTGCTGGTAACCATGCTCCTCTTGAAGGCCATTGTCTGTGATTTTGCTGTTACTGCTCTTTCAAGGTTTGTCCATTTGGTTGCAATCATGGGAGGATACGGGACTGTCCTGGCTGGGAGCTCCTTGTCTGTCTGAATCCTGCACAGGAGCACAGAGTCTGGGGGTGTCTGGGTGTGCTGCGGCTTCGGCTGGGCCATGTCTATGTGTCGGTGATGGGAGTCTTGTCTGTGCAAGGGACTGGCCTGGAATGTGGGGAGGGTGTGGAGGCAGCAGTTGCTTTGACATGGGCACCTTAGGGCTCTGTTTGGAGGTGGGCTATGTGATTGTGCAGGTGTATCTCCCCAGCCCCACACCAGTGGACAGTAGTTCTTGGAGAAAATGGTTGTTGTGAGTCACAGGGCCATGTCCAGGAGATGGGGGTCCAAGACTCACTTTTTTACCCATGTCCCAGGCAAGACACTTGCAAACAGCAATACTGGAGATCAGGTTGCACAAAATTGGGCCCCGGGCACACCATGACTGACTCTGCTCAGATTTTGCCACCTTTCTGCTATGTTTGTCTTTGGACACACTCAGGGACGGCATCTGCAGAACACCTGGGTCCCTCCTGTTCATCAGGGCACCACTGCCAGTCACTGATGGGTCTCCCTATCCTCAGAGCCTATCTTCCTTCCCTGCAATGAACAGTGGAGATGCTGTGTATGCTGTGAGGGGACCGTGTGTGTGTGTGTGTGTGTGTGTGTGTGTGTGTGTGTACGTGTGTGTGTACATGTGGGGGGGGTCGTGGGGAGGGAGACTATGTGTGTGTGTGTGTGTACGTGTGTGTACATGTGGGGGGTCGTGGGGAGGGAGACTGTATGTGTGTGTGCGTGTGTGTGTGTGTGTGTGTGTGTGTGTGTGTGTGTGTGTGTGTGTACCATGAGGGGGAACTCTGTGTGTGTGAGTGCGCGCGGGCTATGTGAAGACTGTGTGCGTGTGCTGTGTGAAGACCGTGTGTGTGTGTTGTGTGAGGACCATGTGTGTGTGTGCTGTGTGTGGACCATGTGCGTGTGCTGTGTGTGGACCGTATGCGTGTGCTGTGTGTGGACCGTATGCGTGTGCTATGCCGGGACTGTATGCATGTGCTGTGTGTGGACCGTGTGCGTGTGCTATGCAGGGACTGTGGGACCGTGTGTGTGTGCTGTGTGTAGACCTTGTGCTTGTGCTCTGCGGGGACCATGTGCATGTGCTGTGTGTGGACCATGTGCATGTGCTCTGCGGGGACCATGTGTGTGTGCTGTGTGTGGACCGTATGCGTGTGCTCTGCGGGGACCGTGTGTGTGTGCTGTGTGTGGACTGTGTGTGTGTGCTCTGCAGGGACCGTGTGTGTATGCTGTGTGATGACCGTGTGCGTGTTCTCTGTGGGGACCGTGTGCGTGTGCTGTGCAGGGACCATATGCGTGTGCTGTGCAGGGAGTGTGTGCATGTGCTGTGTGATGACAGTGTGCATGTGCTGTGCAGGGACCATGTGCGTGTGCTGTGCAGGGAGTGTCTGCTGTTGCCTGTCACTGAAGTCCAAGGCTGTGTGCTTACAGGGGAGTCTGTAGCACAGAGCGGATTTCTGTCCCAGGTCACAGACTAAACGAAGGTCAGAATTTTAGTGACGCCCTTGGCCAGAGCCCCTTCTCTGAGCTCTGCTTCCTCTGTGTTCTTTGGAGGGAAAACTGAATGCTGCTGCCAGCCTTGCTCAAGCCTTAAGCAGCCTACAGGGGGCTGTGATGAGACATGAAGGGCAGGGGAGGCAGAGGGGGCATCTGGGGAGCCCGAGGGCAGGGGATGGGGCAGAGCTGGTTGGAGCAAGGCTGGAGAGTTACATCTATGAGAGCCATCTGAGTGATTACCAACCCAACACCCTTCTCACTGGATGGAGGACAGAGCAGCTCCAAGGACTTTCTGCTTGCTGCCCGGATTCAAGTCCCCCACAGCCAAAGCAAAGCTCCCCTGCCCCCGCACATAGCTCCAGGCTTAACTCTGAGGTGAGGATCTTCTCAGCCCCCAGCTCGTGACACCTTGAGTGACATCTTGGCTCCTAAGGTATTCTGTGCTGGTCACAGTTCAGCTCCACCAAGGGCATAGTAGAAGCAAGGTAATAGTGGAGAAAGAGTCTGGCAGTTCACCCTCAGCCCCCCTGCCCAAATACATTCCTCACAAAATCACCCAGCATGTTTAGCAAATTGGCTGGGTTTTATTTAGAAAGTCCTTTTCTTTTTATAATTTTTAGCCAGTCCTGGGGCTTGGAACTCAGGGCCTGAGCATTGTCCTTGGGCTTTCTCAAGACTAGAGCTCTACCACTTGAGCCACAGCACTACTTCCAGCTTTTTTCTACGTATGTGGTACCAAGGAATCGAACCTGAGTCTTCGTGCATGCTAGGCAAGCACTCTACCACTAGGCCAAACTCCCAGTCCCTGGAAAGTCCTTGTGAGGGTGCACTGAGGTTGCTTCTGAGACTAACCACCCAGGAAAGTAGGCTGAGGACTGCCCCTTCAAGTGAATGCAAACAGGAGTCCCTGCTGGGCTCCACCACATTTCTAGAAGCCAAGGCTGGCCTCCGAAGTACCTGAGCCAAAAACCTTAGGAAAGCAAGGAGAGGAAAGACCGCCTCCATGGCAAAGCAGCTATAAGACAGTTCTGCTCTTTTCAGAGTATCTGAAAGGGCATCATTGGGAGGCAAAGCTAAATCCCTGTCCATCTGTGGGGCAACCTGGACAAAAATTCTACCATCACCAGTGTTCAGGCGAGGGTCTACCCAAGCCTCACCTCTCTGACCTCACAAACCCTCTGCTAACCCCATGGTCCTTATCTTGGCTCTTTTCCTGAAACCTGGTAAACTGGCTCCTGCCTCTGATATTCTCATATTCTATCCTATTCATTCTTTCTATCTGATAAGGGCCACAGTCTCTCCTGACTCTGAGGTCCCTGTCCGCTGTTGTAAGGGCCACAGTCACCCCTGCCTCTGAGGTCCCTGTCCACTGTTGTAAGGGCCATGGGCTCCACTGCCTCCGTTGTTTCTTGTCCACCTGTTCTGAGTGCCATGGTCTCTCCTCAACCAGGATAGACAGCTGAGTCCAGCACAGAGCCAGACTGTGACAGAGAGACCAATACTGGCATCCAAAGTGTTATTTGCAAGTTTCTGTAGCCAAGCAGGGGTGACTGCACGATCTGGGTGCCCCCTCTGGGACACCCAGCACTAGTTTGATGTCTGACAGGCTGGACCACCAGAAGGCCTAGATTCTACAGCCACACCTTGGCAGTCTAGGAGTCACAAGTCACCCAAGCAAGGCTTGCCTCACGGGGCCACTGGCCTCTCCCCACTGCCTCTCACCTTCCTCTGGTCCCCAGGCAGGGCTTGGCACCATGCCTGCTCAAGGTAACCACTCCGAGGTGACAGAGTTCGTGCTCATGGGCTTCCCAGGCTCCCTGGGGCTCCACCTGTTCCTGCTGGTGCTGTTCCTGCTGGCTTACCTGCTGACGGTCACAGAAAACCTGGTTATCGTCACAGTGATCCACACTAGCCCGGCACTGCACAAGCCCATGTACCTCTTCCTCAGCAACCTGTCCTTCCTGGAGGTATGGTACATCTCTGTCACCGTGCCCAAGGCGCTGCTCAGCCTGGCCGCACCCCGGTTCTGCCGCATCTCTTTTTCAGGGTGCATGGCACAGCTGTACTTCTTCTTAGCACTGGCCTGCACTGAGTGCTCGCTCCTGGGGGTGATGGCCTATGACCGCTACGTGGCCGTCTGCAACCCCCTGCGCTACCCGACTGTCATGAGCCCTGGCCTCTGCGGCCTCCTGGCTGCAGGCTCCTGGCTCTCTGGCTTCACCATCTCCCTGGGGAAGGTCTTCTTCATCTCCCGCCTAGGGTACTGTGGCCCCAATGTCATGAACCACTTCTTCTGTGATGTGTCCCCTCTGCTGAACCTCGCCTGTTCTGACATGTCAGTGGCAGAGCTTGTGGACTTCCTCCTGGCACTGCTCATCCTTCTGGGGCCCCTGCTTCTCACCATCTTCTCCTACGCAGCCATCCTGGGCACTGTGCTGTGCATGCCCTCTGCCGCTGGTCGACGGAAGGCCTTCTCCACCTGTGCCTCACACCTGGCCGTGGTGGTGATCTTCTACTCAGCCTCCCTCTTCATCTACGCCAGGCCACGTGCCATCTACTCCTTCAACTATAACAAGCTAGTGTCCGTGGTGTACACGGTGCTCACACCCCTTCTCAACCCAATCATCTACTGTCTGAGGAACAAGGAATTCAGGCAGGCCTTGCACAGAGCATGGCAGAGAGCAGCCCAGGCCCCGGGGCCTCCCTCCTCCTAGACAGACCCTGAGGGCCTCCTCCTAGACAGGCCTGGGTACTCCTCTTACACAGGTCCTGAGTCTACTCTACTCCCTGTGTGATGTGATGTAGGATCTGTATGCTCACAGATCCAGGGAGCACACAGCTCCTCCCGTGCTAGACTTCTGCAAAGAACTGTCAGATAGGGTAACAAAGCACAAAGCTGCAGCTGCATCTTCAGGCTGTCTGGGGTGAACCGGATCCTCATGACACACAAGGATCATGAGTGCACAGACCCTGCCATCACATCATATAAGGAGTAGAGGTCCAGTGAGCACACAGACTCCGCCATCCCAGTAGCGGTCCAGTGAGCACACAGACCCCGCCATGCCAGTAGCGGTCCAGTGAGCACACAGACCCCGCCATCCCTGTAGAGGTCCAGTGAGCACACAGACCCCGCCATGCCATTAGAGGTCCAGTGAGCACACAGACCCCGCCATGCCATTAGAGGTCCAGTGAGCACACAGACCCCGCCATGCCAGTAGAGGTCCAGTGAGACCACAGACCCCGCCATCCCGTAGAAGTCCAGTGAGCACACAGACCCCGCCATCCCAGTAGAGGTCCAGTGAGACCACAGACCCCGCCATCCCAGTAGAGGTCCAGTGAGCACACAGACCCTGAGTCCAGTCCTAATGACCTCTGCCATGTGGCCAGTCCTCCATCAAGGCCAACTGCACTTTCCCATCAGGACTGTCACAGGATACCAAGGGGTGGTGAGGCCTCACTCAGTGCACAAGGAGTGTGTTCAGGTGTGTGGAACAGACTCCATGATGACTGACAATTGACTCCAAGCATGCCACTAACAGCCCCCACCAGGAGCAGAGGACTCACTGAGTGCAGACACAGAAGGGCATCACAGGTACAGGGTCCTCCCAATCCTAGGAGGGTGAAGCCAGGAATCTGGGGCTGGGATAGGGACCAAAGATCTCACTGGTGTGCTACTTGTCTGGAAGAGATGCCTGCAGGAAACAAGGGAGGGAGGAGCAAGGCCAGGACATAGGCAGTATGGGCTTGAGGCCTCAGATGCAGAGACTCAGTAGCTGCAAGACCCATCTCTGCATCCACACCACACAGTGAAGGAGAGTGCAGACACGCCAGGGGACAGGCCTTTAAGGCAGGAACACACCTGTCTTCCAGAATAGATCTGCTTCTAAACCATCCTCCTGAACAACACACAGTGTAACTGATGTACAATTTCATGAGAGGAGTATAGGAAGCCAGCCCTGGATATGAGCACCCAGCTCCACAGAGACCAGGAGAACCAGCACTCATGGCCTGGTGTTGGCACCAAACACTGGGGTCCAGTGCTCATCCTCAGAGAACCACGTGTCACAGACACATACTGAGAGTTTCCATTCTGAGGCAGAGGGGAGGGAAGTCAGGACAAGACACAGATTAGAGAGGCCATGCAGGGGCAAAGCTGGACTGGGCACAGGAGACAAGGGCAGAGACACAGGAGGCTAAGGCAGAGACACAGGAGGCAAGGACAGAGACACAGGAGGCTAGGGCAGAGGCACAGGAGGCGAGGGCAGAGGCACTGGAGGCGAGGGCAGAGGCACTGGAGGTGCAGGCAGAGGCACAGGAGGAGAGGGCAGGGGCACAGGAGGCGAGGGAAGAGGCACAGGAGGTGCGGGCAGAGGCACAGGAGGCGAGGGCAGAGGCACAGGAGGTGAGGACACAGGCACAGGAGATGAGGGCAAGGCACAGGAGGTACAGGCAGAGGGACAGGAGGTACAGGCAGAGGGACAGGAGGCGAGGGCAGAGACACAGGAGGTGCAGGCAGAGGCACAGAAGGCAAGGGCAGAGGCACAGGAGGCGAGGGCAGAGGGACAGGAGGCGAGGGCAGAGGCACAGGAGGTGAGGACACAGGCACAGGAGGCTAGGGCAGAGGCACCGGAGGTGCAGGCAGAGGCACAGAAGGCAAGGGCAGAGGCACAGGACGTGAGGTCAGAGACACAGTTGGCGAGGGCAGAGGCACAGGATGTGAGGTCAGACACAGTTGGCGAGGGCAGAGGCACAGGAGGAGAGGGCAGAGGCACTGGAGGCGAGGGTAGAGGCACAGGAGGTGCGGACAGAGGCACAGGAGGCAAGGGCAGGGGCACAGGGGGTGAGGGTAGGGGCACAGTAGGCCCCAGTCACTCCCAGCCCAGATCCACACCCAGTCACCCCCGGCCCAGATCCACACCCAGTCACTGCCAGCCCACATCCACACCCAATCACTGGGCTGCTTCAGCCCTAGTGTGTGTCCTCATCTCAACACCACCAGCCACAGAGGACCAAGCCCCCACTTCTAGCCACTCTGGAGGCCACAGTGCTGAAGCCCCTCTACACTCACAACTGCTCCTACCCTCGCCCTTGTCCTCCTGCTCCTGCATGTCAGCACACCTGGGAAGGTCAAAGGGATGCACCTCAGCATCAAGGGTGAGCCAGGCCAGACCCCACCCCACCCCATGGATCCAGAACACCTCGGTCCTCAATTACAACAGAAGGCTAGCCAGGCATGGAGCGTCACACCTGTCACCCTAGCTGCTCAGGAGGCCCAGATCTGAGGGTCGCAGTTCAAAGCCAGCCCGACACTAAAGTCCATGAGGTTCTACTCTCCAATTGACCACTAGAAAACTGGAAGTGGGACTGTGGTTCAAGGGGGAGAACACTATTCTTGAGCTGAAGTGCTCAGGCCCAGAGTTCAAGTAGCATGACCAACAAAAATAAAAGGGCCGGGAGCGTAGCCTACTGGTAGAGTGCTTGCCTCACATACACACATACACACAACCCCGGGTTCGATTCCTTGGTACCACATACACAGAAAAAGCCAGAAGTCGCGCTGTGACTCAAGTGGCAGAGCGCTAGACTTGAGAGAAAAAAAAAAAAAGAACAAAGCACAGACTTTTAACTTAGATCCACAGGTTTAGACTTTCACATATATGTCAGAAAGAAGTAAAACCAAACTAAAGCATTCCTTCTAGGAAAGATAATTCAAAATAAGTACCAGTCATTCATCAAATTATTCTTCATGTACAGTGTTCAACACACATATGTAGTCAGGTATGTGGAGAAATCAAAAACAAGGTGTTGGAGTGATCATTATACTCATGAGCAGATGTTAAAGACTGGAAAACAGTTCTGTTCACAGACTCAAAAGTCAGGAAAAGTAGAAAGTCAGAAAGATGCAGATGGCTTGAGCAGCTCAATGGTGCTGATGTATACAGCATAGTCTACCTAATGACAGAATGAGCACATATTCTTCTCTATGACATGAAAGAAATCCTAGTAATTTTTTTCCAGTCCTGGGGCTGGAACTCAGGGCCTGAGCACTGTCCTATGGCTTTCTCAAGGCTAGAGCTCTACCACTTGACCCATGGTACCATTTCCAGCTTTTTCTGTGTATGTGGTACCAAGGAATTGAACCCAGAGCTTCATGCTTGCTAGGCAAGCACTCTACCACTAGGCCAAATCCTGGCCCAGAAATCCCAAATTTACAGTAATTAAAAATAATATAAAATTAGGGCTGGGGGCTGGGAGTTTGGCCTAGTGGTTAAAGTGCTTGCCTAGCATGCATGAAGACCCGGGTTCGATTCCTTGGTACCACATACATAGAAAAAAGCCGGAAGTGGTGCTGAGGCTCAAGTGGTAGAGCTCTAGCCTTGAGAAAGTCCAAGGACAGTGCTCAGGCCCTGAGCTCAAGCCCAGGACTGGCAAAAAAAAAAAATATATATATATATATATATAATTATACAGGACTCTATACATTCAAACCCAGTGATCAAATGAGGATATTCTTAGGAAAGGAAATCAGAGAAGCAATGTTTATGTGCATCTGATCATATAAAATACTATTTATTGAAATGAAAAAAAGTAACATAAGGCAAGTGCCAGTAATTCTAACTACTCAGGAGGCTGAGATTTGTGGATCACACTTCAAAGCCAGCCCAGGCAAGAAAAGTCCATGAGACTATTATCTCTGATTAAGCATGTAGGGGGAAAAATCTTCAAGTGGAGATGTGTCACAAGTGGTAAAGTGCTAGCCTGGAACAAAAAAGTTACAGGACAATGTCTAGGGACTTAGACTCAAGCTCCAGCACAAGAGAAAAAGTAATTTATGGTCTAAGCATGGTAGCTTACACTTTTAATCCCAGCTTCTCAGGAGAATGGAATCAGGAGGATCTCAGTTCAGTCTGTCTGGGAAAAAAAGTTTACAGGACCCTGCCTCAAGTAATAAAAAAGTTGAGTGTGGCCATCCACACCTATCATTCCACCTACATAGGAAGCACAAATAGGAAGATCCCAATTCTGGCAGCACAGGTAAAAAGCAAGGCCTTATTTGAAAAGTAAGTAAAGCAAAAAATACTAGAGGCATGGCTCAAGAGGTAGAGTGCCTGCCTACTAAGCACAAGGCCCTGGGTTCAAATCCCAGTACAACCAAACAGAAAAACATAATCTATAGAATATGACCTAACCATGGTAAAACTGACATAAAAATCAGTGACAGAGCCCAGCACCGGTGGCTCACATCTGTAATCCTAGCTACTCAGGAGGCTAGGATCTGAGGATCACAGATCAAAGCCAGCCTGGGAAGAAAGTCCATGCGACTCTTATCTTCAAATAACTACCCAAGAGCTAGAAGTAGAGGTGTGAATCAAGTGGTAGAGCACTAGCCTTGAACACAAAACCTCAGGGGTAATGTACAGGCCCTTACTTAGTTCAAGCCCCAGGACTGGCACAATTTTTTGGCAGTCCTGGACCTTGAACTCAGGGCCTGAGCACTGTCCTTAGGCTTTTTCCTTAAAGCTAGCGTTCTACCACTTGAGCCACAGCACCACGTCTGGCTTTTTTCTATGTATGTGGTACCTAGGAATTGAACCCAGGTCTTCATGCATGCTAGGCAAGCACTCTACCACTAGACCAAACTCCTGGCCTCCAACACATTTTTTTGCCTGTCCTGGGCTTGAGCTCGGGGCCTGAGCACTGTCCTTAGGCTTTCTCAAGGCTAGAGCTCTACCACTTGAGCCTCAGCATCACTTCCAGCTGTTTTTTTTTTCTATGTATGTGGTATCAAGGAATTGAACTCGGGTCTTCATGCATGCTAGGCAAGCACTCTACCACTAGGCCAAACTCCCAGCCCCCACATTTTTTTTAAAAAAACAAGGAAAGAAAACTATAAATTAGACCATGTTGCTCATGGATATAGATGCAAACTTTCTAAATAAATTTCACCTAGTAAGAACAAAGCACAATCCATCATGATCAAGGCAAGTCTATTCTGGTTATGTGGTGAGACCATGTCCGAGAAGAGACTAAACTTTGAAAGAGTAGCTCAGTGGCAGAGCACTTGCTTTGCATGCACAAGTCTCTTGTAGCACCACAGAAGAAGAAAATTTTAATTTTTAATTCATAAATTGTATTAAACTTAATTATATATAATGGAGAATGATAGAAGAGGTAACAATGACCAAGATGTATTGTACTCATAATCTGATTTGTTTAATTGAAACTCCTTTGTACAAGTACTTAAAGTGTAATTTTTTTAATAAAAAGATGAGCCAGGCACTGGTGGTTCACACCTGTAATCCTAGCTACATAGGAGGCTGCTCTGAGGATTGTGGTTCAAAACCAGCCTAGGCACTAAAATCCAGGAGATGGTTACCTCCATTTAGCCAACAAAAAGCCAGAAGTGGAGCTTCCACAAGTTGGCAGGCCACTCCTGGAGGCCGAGACAATTGTTTATACTATGAAGAATATGTGCACATAGCTCTGAACACTGTTGACATCACAAACTGAAACCAAACATGCAAGTATAGATGACCACTGTTTCTATCCAAATGAAGCAGAATGGACATGTACCAATGGGTCAAAATTGTACTCTTAAACACAGTGCCTAACAGAAATGCATGGACATCTTTCCCAATTACCTAAGAGTGATCAGAAAGTGTTAAGTATTATAGACCCAAACTGGAAACAATGCGACTGCTCCATAGTCTTGGAGACAAACAAGCCATGATCTGACAACTCAATACGTGGAGTAGGTGGTAGAAAATGCCAACACTTCCCGCAGGCCCCTGTCAGAGCTTCTACAGACAAAAGCAAGAGAGAGGCCAGATCACAATCTGTGTTAAGACCAAACCAGGAAACTGGTCAGCACCTAGGTGTAAAGTGGTGGGGACCCTCCTGAGTCCAGTACCTAGGTGTGAGGTGGAGGGGACCCTCCTGAGTCCAGTACCTAGGTGTGAGGTGGAGGGGACCCTCCTGAGTCCAGTACCTAGGTGTGAGGTGGAGGGGACCCTCCTGAGTCCAGTACCTAGGTGTGAGGTGGAGGGGACCCTCCTGAGTCCAGTACCTAGGTGTGAGGTGGAGGGGACCCTCCTGAGTCCAGTACCTAGGTGTGAGGTGGAGGGGCTCATTCTGAGTCCAGAACCTAGATATGAGGTGGAGGAGCTCATTCTGAGTCCAGTACCTAATTGTAAGGTGGAGGAGCTCATTCTGAGTCCAGTACCCGGGTGTGAGGTGGAGGGGATCATTCTGAGTCCAGTACCTAGGTGTGAGGTGGAGGAGCTCATTCTGAGGCCAGTACCTGGGTGTGAGGTGGAGGAGCTCATTCTGAGGCCAGTACCTAGGTGTGAGGTGGAGGAGCTCATTCTGAGGCCAGTACCCGGGTGTGAGGTGGAGGGGCTCATTCTGAGTCCAGTACCCGGGTGTGAGGTGGAGGGGCTCATTCTGAGACCAGTACCTAGGTGTGTGGTGGAGGGGCTCATTCTGAGACCAGTACCTAGGTGTGTGTTGGAGGGGCTCATTCTGAGGCCAGTACCTAGGTGTGAGGTGGAGGAGCTCATTCTGAGACCAGTACCTAGGTGTGAGGTGGAGGGGATCATTCTGAGGCCAGTACCTAGTTGTAAGGTGGAGGAGCTCATTCTGAGTACAGTACCCGGGTGTGAGGTAGAGGGGATCATTCTGAGGCCAGTACCTAGGTGTGAGGTGGAGGAGCTCATTCTGAGACCAGTACCTAGGTGTGAGGTGGAGGGGATCATTCTGAGGCCAGTACCTAGTTGTAAGGTGGAGGAGCTCATTCTGAGGCCAGTACCTAGGTGTGAGGTGGAGGGGCTCATTCTGAGGCCAGTACCTGGGTGTGAGGTGGAGGGGCTCATTCTGAGTCCAGTACCCGGGTGTGAGGTGGAGGGGCTCATTCTGAGACCAGTACCTAGGTGTGAGGTGGAGGAGCTCATTCTGAGACCAGTACCTAGGTGTGAGGTGGAGGAGCTCATTCTGAGACCAGTACCTAGGTGTGAGGTGGAGGGGCTCATTCTGAGTCCAGTACCCGGGTGTGAGGTGGAGGGGCTCATTCTGAGACCAGTACCTAGGTGTGAGGTGGAGGAGCTCATTCTGAGACCAGTACCTAGGTGTGAGGTGGAGGGGCTCATTCTGAGACCAGTACCCGGGTGTGAGGTGGAGGGGATCATTCTGAGTACAGTACCCGGGTGTGAGGTGGAGGGGCTCATTCTGAGGCCAGTACCTAGGTGTGTGGTGGAGGGGCTCATTCTGAGACCAGTACCCGGGTGTGAGGTAGAGGGGATCATTCTGAGGCCACTACCTGGGTGTGAGGTGGAGGAGCTCATTCTGAGACCAGTACCTAGGTGTGAGGTGGAGGGGATCATTCTGAGGCCAGTACCCGGGTGTGAGGTGGAGGAGCTCATTCTGAGGCCAGTACCTAGGTGTGTGTTGGAGGGGCTCATTCTGAGGCCAGTACCTGGGTGTGAGGTGGAGGGGCTCATTCTGAGGCCAGTACCCGGTGTGAGGTGGAGGGGCTCATTCTGAGGCCAGTACCCGGTGTGAGGTGGAGGGGATCATTCTGAGTACAGTACCCGGGTGTGAGGTGGAGGGGCTCATTCTGAGGCCAGTACCTAGGTGTGAGGTGGAGGGGCTCATTCTGAGGCCAGTACCTAGGTGTGAGGTGGAGGGGCTCATTCTGAGGCCAGTACCTAGGTATGAGGTGGAGGGGCTCATTCTGAGACCAGTACCCGGGTGTGAGGTGGAGGAGCTCATTCTGAGTCCAGTACCCGGGTGTGAGGTGGAGGAGCTCATTCTGAGTCCAGTACCCGGGTGTGAGGTGGAGGAGCTCATTCTGAGTCCAGTACCCGGGTGTGAGGTGGAGGGGCTCATTCTGAGTCCAGTATCCGGTGTGAGGTGGAGGGGCTCATTCTGAGTCCAGTACGTAGATATGAGGTGGAAGGGCTCATTCTGAGTCCAGTACCTGGGTGTGAGGTGGAGGGGCTCATTCTGAGTCCAGTACCCGGGTGCGGGGTGGAGGGGTCCCTCCTGAGCCTAGTTTTGGATATGGTGCTGCTATCATGTTCAGTTTGTGACAGTTCATGAAATCAAGACTTTTGAAAATGATACAATTATTTTTTGCCAGTCCTGGGGCTTGAACTTAGGGCCTGGGCACTCTCCCTGAGCTTCTTTTGCTCGAAGATTGCACTCTGCCACTTTAAATGTTACAACTTCAAATTTAAAAAAAAAGAAGTTTACACACCCAGAAAAGCTATTATGATCCTTCAAAACTCTCATTGTGGAAGAAGTGCCTGGAAATTGCTCTGTCCCTGAGGGGGAATCGGAGTCCTGTCGTGCAGCAGTTGTGTCTTGGAAAGGGCCAACTTCAGCGGTGACCTCATGGTGAGCCTTGTGCAACCACAGTTGGGAAGCAACCCACAAGGCTCATTCAGGACAATCCCACAAAGAGCAGGCAACGTGATTTGCCAAGCCAGGAGACCCTCCACGTACCTCTTCCCTAGGTAGCATTTGGGGATGAGCTCTCCACTCTCTGCCTTTCCACCTTCAGCATCTGAACACCATCCCTGGAGAACTCATCATCTGATTCATAATTACTTTTTGAAATTAACTCCTCTGAGCTGAAGTCCATGGTGAATTTGAAGCATTGTAATTGGAATAGTTATTATTCATGATGTCACCCTGGACCTTTCCCTACCTAATGAGCTGGCCACCAACTTCCTGAGAGACCCAAGAAGCTAAGGTTTCCTCCTGTGGCTGCTCAGACCCCCATGGCTCCTGCTACTTTCTTTTAATGATACCACAGGGAAAACAACACAAGTCCCCTGGCTTTCAAAACTTCTCACAAAAGTTGGCTACAATCTTTGTAAACTCTAAGTCTGATTGAGTACCAAGAGGTTTGTGCAGTATTCTCCAATGGCCTAACACACACAAACTTTTTCATCAGAAATAAAATTCAAAATAAAAATATTCATCATACAGTGCTGCTAGCCCCATGGGTGGAGAAGGCAGGGCAAGAGCAAAGGGTGGGAGGGCCCTGGGAACCAGGGAAACTGCTCAAAATGACCCCCACAGGGAGAAGACCTCTGACCAGCTAGCTCCCTACAGGTGAAACTACTGACTGACCCTTGCTGCATGGAGAGGCCTGCGGATAATGGCAAAAGAAGGCTACAGTTCCAAGGAATGAAAAGCAGTCACAGGCAACATCCAGCTATAACCAGAGCCTCTAGGCCCGCCAGGGGCAAGTGCCCTAACAAATGTTCCCCAGCAGAGGTCCCTGAGCAGGGGTCTCAGTAGATGTGCCCAGGAATTGTCCTATCAACAGGTGTCCTCTCCAGAGATATTTCCCAGATGTATTTCCACATATATCTGCAATCAGCAAGTGTTCTGTCACAGGTGAATAATGAGGTTCAAGGTCACATTCGTTATAATAGTCCAATGAAGACACATGAAAAAATGAAGACATATAGTAGAAAGATCACACGAAAACCTCCCATACAGTATTAAGAGACCAAACCTAGGAACCACGGACATAGAAAAATGAAAAATAGAAACATAGAAAATAGAAAAGTATAGGCTCGGATGTAACTCAGTAGTAAAGCACTTGTCTAGAAGTATGGGCTCAGACGTATTTCAGTAGTAAAGCACTTGTCTAGCAAGTGCAACGTCCTGGGTTCGATTCCCAATATCAAAAAAGAAAAGACAAAGAAGAAAAATGAAAAGCCATGTAGTAAAATAATAGGTGGAGAAATTGCCCAAATCTTGATAATGCAGGGGCCATTCAGGTACAAGAGGCCTTTAGGACACTCAACAGATAAAACCAGTAAACAACCACTCAAAAAGATAATCTTCAGTAGGATATTAACTGTGCAGAACCAAGAAAGAATACTGAAAGCTGCAAAAGATAAATGCCAGGACATCCATCACAGAGAATATCAGAATGATGGCAGATCTCTCAAGAGAAACCTGAAAAACAAGGATGGCACCAAATAATGCACCTGAAAGTAAACAACTGCCAGCCTAGAACATTCTAGCAAGTGAAGCTATTATACATAACTTAAGAACAAATAAAAAATCTTCCATAATTAGCAAAAACTAAAATAATGCTTGATCACCAAAGAAGCATTGCAAAAGATACTCAAATAGGAAGATAACAGTAATCATGAAAATAGAATAGGAAATAAACCACACCAGATGAATAGATGCGCAAATGAAGATCAGAAAAACAAATCAAATTCTACAAAAATAATATGGCAACAATATGGCAACAGTATTTGCTACATACCTCCCAATAATAACATTAAATGTTAAGGGTTTCAATTCTCTAATTGAATGACAGGATGGAAAGTTCGATTAAAAATCAAGAGTTTGGCATAGTGGTAGAGTGCTTGCCTAGCATGCACGAAGACCCGGGTTCGATTCTTCGGTACCACATACATAGCAAAAAGCCGGAAGTGGTGCTGAGGCTCAATTGGTAGAGCTCTAGCCTTGAGAAAGTCCAAGGACAGTGCTCAGGCCTTGAGCTCAACCCCAGGACTGGCAAAAAAAAAAAATCAAGAGTTGGCTATTTGTTGCACATAAGAAACACATCTTGCTGAAAGAAGCCAACATAGGCTTAGCATGAAAGGGTGAAAACATCTACCAATCAAATGGGCCATGAATGCACAATGGGGTAGCTATACTCACACCGGATGAGGGAGACGCCAAATCATTATTAGAAAGAGAAGAATGTCACTTCATACTAATAAAAGAAATAATCAATGTCACTTCATACTAATAAAAGAAATAATCTCCCAGGTTAAATAATATCCCCACTCTCACAAACAGATGGTGCAGATAAAATTTCAACAAAGTAAACTCAGACTTGAATGACACTCTTCGGCATGTGAACTTGACTAACATCTACAGAGTGAGTCACCTCACACTTGAATGACACTCTTCTGCACGTGAACTTGACGCACATCTACAGAGCGAGTCACCTCAGACTTGAATGACACTCTTCTGCACGTGAACTTGACTCACATCTACAGAGCGAGTCACCTCAGACTTGAATGACACTCTTCTGCATGTGAACTTGACACACATCTACAGAGCGAGTCACCTCAGACTTGAATGACACTCTTCTGCATGTGAACTTGACTCACATCTACAGAATGAGTCACCTCAGACTTGAATGACACTCTTCTGCATGTGAACTTGACTCACATCCACAGAGCGAGTCACCTCAGACTTGAATGACACTCTTCTACATGTGAACTTGACACACATCTACAGAGCGAGTCACCTCAGACTTGAATGACACTCCTCTGCATGTGAACTTGACTCACATCTACAGAGCGAGTCACCTCAGACTTGAATGACACTCTTCTGCATGTGAACTTGACTCACATCCACAGAGCGAGTCACCTCAGACTTGAATGACACTCTTCTGCATGTGAACTTGACACACATCTACAGAGCGAGTCACCTCAGACTTGAATGACACTCTTCTGCATGTGAACTTGACTCACATCCACAGAGCGAGTCACCTCAGACTTGAATGACACTCTTCTGCATGTGAACTTGACTCACATCCACAGAGCGAGTCACCTCAGACTTGAATGACACTCTTCTGCATGTGAACTTGACTCACATCTACAGAGCGAGTCACCTCAGATTGAATGACACTCTTCTGCATGTGAACTTGACTCACATCTACAGAGCGAGTCACCTCAGACTTGAATGACACTCTTCTGCATGTGAACTTGACTCACATCTACAGAGCGAGTCACCTCAGATTGAATGACACACTTCTGCATGTGAACTTGACTCACATCTACAGAGCGAGTCACCTCATGTTGGGAGCCAGAGTGGAATCAAACTGTACCTTGACTTGCATCAGACGATGGCTATATTGTCTTATTGCTTTCTGGCCCTATTCTATGTAAATGACCTGAGAATTACCATATGAATGTAACACCTGGAGGTTCCCTGGGAGAGGAGGAGGGAAGAAGGGGGAGGGGAAAATAAACGCGGCAGTCTAGTGAGTCTTTGCCTGGACTGCGGACATCCCGGACCTAGTGTGTCTGTCTCTCTTCTTTTTCTTCCTAGTCCTTGTCCCCTATTTCAGGAACCCCAATCTGCGAACCCTGGTTTGCTGCCGGTTGGCCCCGGCATCTGGCGCCCGAACAGGGACCCTGAAAATCTGGGACGAAGGTGAAGGACCCCTCCCTGTGGTGAGTAACACATCGTAGGACTATTAAGAGAGTATAGTCAGGAGTAAAAATTATGGGTCAAGCTAATAGCCATGGGTTATTTCTACCGATCTTAACAGGCCTATTTGAAGCCCACGGAACGTGGGTGGAAGAGGGGGTGCTTCAGAGCTTCCTACAGTTTCTTAAGGAGGCATGCCCGAGGTCTATAGAGGAGGAATTCCAAAAAGCCTGGCAGCGGATAGGAAAAAGAATTCTAGATTATTATGATGTATATGGCCCCGAGAAGACCCCAATAGAGGCTGCTACTGTATGGAGTTTAGTAAGTGAATACATAGATCCTCTACATGAAAATGCTGAACTTAATCTTGAATTAAGGGAACTTTATGAGTTAAAGGACCCTTCTGAAGAACCTGAGGCTGAGCCATATGCCGCAGCCCAAGAGAGTCTAAGTGAGATCTTGAAAAGGGAACAACAACCAGTAGATATTGAGTATCAGAATTCAGGTTTGAATATCAAGGAGGAAAGTTATGATGAGTCAATGGAGGGCCGAATGGCTACGATGGAGAAGAAGTTAGAAGAAATCCTACATTTTCTATCGAAAATGGGGATGGAGCAGAGAGCCCCCCCAGAAGTAGGAAAGAAAGATGACCCTCAGGCCACTATGGTGTCTGATTCTAAACCTTACCCCTCACACCCACCGCCTCCGGCTGCAGCCTTACGGCCTCAATCCCTTTCTCAACCTTTAGGCAAGCCTAAAGGCCCTAGCAACAAGCCCCTTTTAACAGGCACTACAACCAGGCACAGTGCATCGCAATTAAACCTGACTCAGGCTGCTAGAGAGAGGGAAGGTATTTCAGGGCCTCGATGCTTCCCTAGTTTAGTTGATCATGATGAACAAGTATACCATCAACCTGTTCCTGTTAAACTATTACAGGATTTAAAAAATGCCTGCTCCCAATATGGGCCAACTGCCCCTTTTACTCAAGTAATATTGGAGGCCGCATGTGCTGGTATTGCATGCCCAAATGACTGGAAGCGGCTTGCCAGAGCATGCCTTAGTGCAGGAGAGTACTTATTATGGGAGACAGAGTTCACTGCACAGTGTCGGGCTAAAATTGAAACAAATAGGTCTAAGAACCTGCCTTACACTGTTGATCAGTTGTTAGGAGAGGGAACCTATAAAAACATCAAAGATCAATTGGGTTATGCAAAGGAGGCCTATTTACAAATAAATGCTGCGGCGAGAGAGGCTTGGAAAAAGTTACGCAATTCCAATCGTACAAAAAATCTAGTAGAAGTTAAACAGGGACCAAATGAGCCTTATCTAGAATTTTTGTCTCGATTAATGGAGACTGCAGACCGCCTAGTACAAGATGAGAATGCAAGGGAGATTATAGTTAGACACATAGCCTATGAAAATGCCAACGCCGCCTGTCAGGCAGCTATCAGACCCCATAGGAATAAGGGAGGAATCACGGACTTTATTTCACTGTGTGCTGATATTGGACCCTCCCATGTACAAGGCCTTACTTTAGCCGCCGCTCCTCAAGGAAAGACTGTTAGTGAGTCTCTAAAATATAGAGGTCAGCGGCATTCTCGGGATGCTAGACCCCCAGGGCGTTGCTTCTCTTGTGGACAAATAGGACATTGGATGACGCAATGCCCACGCCAGGCCAGGCAAAAGAGAGAAAAATCACCTGGCACATGTCCACGCTGTGGTAAAGGGAAGCACTGGGCTAAAGATTGCAGGTCAAGAACAGATCGCAATGGCCGCCCGCTTTCGGGAAACTGGAGGAGGGGCCAGCCCCTGGCCCCGCAAAACCATGGGGCAGTCCCTCCCTCTTCTCGGCCACAAGTGCATCTTCTAACAACCCCCCAAGATCAGTCTCCGGCCTCCTCCGTGCCACCCCAGGAAGTGCAGGATTGGACCTCTGTTCCTCCACCTGCTCAGTATTGACCCCAGAGATGGGGACACAAGCTCTCCCCACGGGGGTCTTCGGCCCCCTTCCCCCGGGAGTGGCTGGATTGCTGTTAGGGCGAAGTAGCTCAGCCCTTAAAGGGATACAGATTACACCTGGCAAAATTGACCAGGATTTTACTGGAGAAATCAAAGTTATGGCCTCTGCCCCGAAACACGTGGTATCGATCCCAGCCGGTCAAAAATTAGCACAATTAATACTTGTGCCTTTACCTCCCGGGGAGACTGCTAATTCCCCATGTGGACAGAGAGGATTTAGATCTTCTGATATCTATTGGGTACAAAGCATAAAACAAGAGAGGCCTGAGATGACTATATTTATACAAGAAAAGCCCTTTAAAGGAATATTAGACACTGGAGCAGATGTGTCTGTGATATCTAAAAAACATTGGCCAGCCCAATGGCCCCTGACAACCTCTATGACTTTCCTACAGGGGGTTGGGCAAGCAACTGACCCACAGCAGAGCAGTGCGATCCTTGTTTGGAGAGATGAGGAAGGGCACTCTGGTCATTTTCAGCCATTTGTCTTGGATCATCTGCCAATTAATTTATGGGGTCGTGATATCATGGATAAAATGGGAGTGTATATGTTTAGTCCTAGTGCTGCGGTCACTAAGCAGTTACTTGATCAAGGCCTCCTCCCCTTTAGGGGACTAGGCCGAGCAGCACAGGGGGAGCTAGAGCCACTCCAACCCCAGTCTCACCCTACGAGACAAGGATTGGGGTATCCCTTGACGGGAGCTGTCGTTTGCCCTCCCCCTCATGCTGATCCCATAAATTGGCTCTCTGAACAACCGGTATGGGTTGAACAGTGGCCTCTTTCACTAGAAAAGATCATTGCAGTACAGCAGCTGGTACAGGAACAGCTGGACTTGGGGCATGTGGCCCCTTCTAACTCTCCATGGAATTCTCCAATTTTTGTTATAAAGAAAAAGTCAGGTAAATGGAGGCTGTTACAGGATTTGAGAAAAATAAATGCCACAATGGAACTGATGGGGGCCCTACAGCCTGGCTTGCCTTCACCCATGGCAATCCCAAAGGATACTTATAAGATTATTATAGATTTGAAGGATTGTTTCTATACTATACCCCTGGCGCCTCAAGACTGTAAGCGCTTTGCCTTCAGTGTCCCCTCTGTTAATTTTAAAGAACCCATGAAGCGATATCACTGGCTTGTGCTCCCACAGGGCATGGCAAATAGCCCAACTTTATGTCAAAGTTTTGTAGCTAGAGCCATTTCTTCCACTCGTGAAAAATTTTCTTCTGTTTATATTGTTCATTATATGGATGACATCTTGTTGGCTTGTTCTGACCCTATCGTCGTACGACAAGCCTTTGGACAACTAAAGCAAGATCTGAGCCTCTTTGGCCTTATAATAGCAGCTGAAAAGGTTCAGGAACACCCCCCTTTTACATATCTAGGCCATATATTAGGCCCACACTATTTTAAAAGCCAAAAAATACAATTAAAAACTTCACACTTAAGAACTCTTCATGATTTTCAGCAATTCTTAGGAGATATAAATTGGCTTCGGCCTTATCTAAAGCTCTCCACAGGAGAGTTAAAACCCCTTTTTGATCTCTTAAAAGGAGATACCAACCCTACATCCTTGCGTGAATTAAATCCTGACGCCAGGAGGGCCATCCAAATTGTAGAAAAGGCAATTTCCCAGCAACAAGTGACCTATTGTGACTATTCTAAACCATGGGGAGTTTATATTTTAGCTACTTCTCACTCCCCAACTGCTGTATTGTGGCAGGATGGCCCACTTTTATGGCTTTATCTACCATCAACACCCGGCAAAGTGCTGACCCCCTACTACGAATTGGTAGCTAATCTGATACACATGTGCCGAGTGGATTCCCGTAAATATTTAGGTCAGGAACCTCATTTTATCTGTGTCCCATATAATTTACAACAACAAGATTGGCTATTCGCCCATTGCGATTCTTGGGCCATTGCTTGGGCCAATTATACGGGAAAAATTTTGCATCACTACCCGTCTAACAAACTTCTCCAATTTGCTGCGTGTCATACGTTTCTATTTCCTTCCATAGTACAGGCCTCGCCTTTATCTTCTGCCGCTTTGGTATTTACAGATGGATCCTCAAATGGAACAGCTGCTCTGACCATTAATGGGAAAACTCAATCTTGGGTTACAGGTTTTTCCTCCGCCCAAGAGGTGGAATTAGAGGCTGTTTTACAAGCACTCGTCCTGTTACAAGACGAGCCCTTTAACTTATACTCAGACAGTCAATATGTAATTCGTGCTCTTCAAGTCATAGAAACTGTTCCCTTTATTGGAACTACTAACTCCAATATTCAGACCCAATTTCGCCAAATACAAACTTTGCTTTGTTCTCGCAACCACCCCTGTTTTTTTGGCTTTGTTCGAGCTCACACTAATCTTCCTGGCCCTTTAAGTGAGGGCAATGCAGTTACTGACTCTGCCACCAGGTTGAACTTGCTAAGCAGTCACATGCCATCCATCATCAAAACAGTCGAGCCTTGCGCCGACAGTTTAAATTATCTAGAGAAGCCGCGCGGCAAATAGTTAAGACTTGCTCCAACTGTGTCCCTTTTTCACCAGCCCCCCATTTAGGCATAAATCCACGAGGACTGCTTTCTAATCACATTTGGCAGATGGATGTCACGCATGTTCCATCATTTGGCCGATTAAAATATGTTCATGTTACTGTAGATACTTATTCTAATTTTATCTTGGCCACCCCCCTTGCTGGGGAAGCCACTAAACATTGTATCTCTCACTGCATTCGATGCTTTGCTGAGATGGGGATTCCCTCGCAAATAAAAACAGATAATGGCCCTGGCTATGCAAGCCGAGCATTTCAATCCTTCTGCCATTCCTATAATATCACTCATATTACAGGCATTCCTTACAATCCTCAAGGTCAAGGCATCGTGGAGAGAGCTAATGGATTATTAAAACATCAAATTGCTAAAATACAGAAAGGAGAGTCATATCCCGCTACCCCTGTGAATATACTTAATCATGCTTTATTTGTTTTAAATTTTTTGAATTTGGATTCAAATAATTTATCTGCTGCTCAGCGATTCTGGGAAAAAAGAGCGCAGCGTCCTTTTGCCTTAGTAAAATGGAAGGATCCCCTAACTGGTGCTTGGCATGGACCCGATCCTGTTCTAACCTGGGGTCGAGGGCATGTATGTGTTTTTTCACAAGGAGAAAATGACGCCCGCTGGCTGCCTGAACGCTGCGTTCGGATCGTGGAGAGTGACAGTGGCCATCCAAGCAGTGACTCACTGGGCCTACACCCCCAACCCTCCAGTGTTGCATCCTGCGACGTGGGAAGGACCTGAGTTATTTGTGCATGTCAATCGGGACTGCTACTGATCCACTTGTTCCACACATTCATATGAGCTGTGTTTCTCCTCCTTTTACTATTATGTAGGGACCTTTTAACATATTTATTGACTCTACACAATTTAATATGTGACATTATTTTGTCTTTACCAGCCCTCTTCTTAATAACCTTTTTTGTAAAAGATGCCCAGGTGAAAAGCAAAGGCCTCCAGAGGTAAGTAGAAGTCAGCCGACCCCCTTGTATGTCAGCGTTTTATTTTATTTTATTTTATTTTATTTTATTTTATTTTATTTTTGTTTGTTTGTTTGAAAAGGTGCACTGTGGGCCTAAAACAGAGGCCTGGGTGGTCAAGGGACGCCTTGACCCCCCCCTCCCCTTCTGAGTTTCTTGTCAATAACAAGGCATACCTGAGAGTCCCACCAGCAAGACATGTCTAAATCTAAAAATAACTGTTTGGTGAAAACATTCATTTGAGCTCATGTTTTTTGTGTTAAGTGTATCTGATTGAGTCCAATTTTCTTGTTATATGTCAATGTCTGATTATTTAAAAGTCTCCGTTTGTCTTGTTCGTGTTACATATTTTTTCTTGTCCAGTTTTGTCTTTAAAATTGGTACCATTTCTAAGTATGGATCCTTATGGTTTTTCTGTGCGTACTCAAGCACACATCCTTGTTATTTATTTGAACATTTCTGGGCCTGGTATGGCCCCTCCCAATCCACTGCAGCTGAGGTGAGCAGAGGCCAGACAAAGCAGCTGCAGGCTTCGTTCAGTTTCCTTTTTCCTACAACCTGCTGAAGTGACAGTCTAGAGACACTTGGTGACAGGACACAGACTTGTCTTAGTTCTCCTAGGTTTAAGACTCCCACCCAACTTTCATCTGCAAAAAGTAATATGTCTGATATCAGAAACAAACTCTGGAAGAATAAATTTCAGCTAAGTTGCCTTGTTAGAAAGCTTTGTTTAAAAACAAAAACAACAACAACAACAACAAAAAACCTGGTTGTCACCTCCAAGAATAAGCTTTGCAAAAACAACAACAACAAAAACAACAAAAAACAAAACAACAAAAAAACCCTCATGGTACTAAAATTTCCGGAAAATGAACGGCCGATATTAATTTTGCGCGCTTTAAGATCTTTGAGTATGAATGTGTGTACGAATGGGTGTGAGTGAACATGTTCAAGGTTAAATTGTCAGCATGCTGTATAAAACAATGGTTGAGCTCATTTGAAACACAAAAGCAATTGGGTAAATCCAAGTCTAAACTTCAAGAAAATTAGTAGGTTTGAATGTTTCCTATGTCTCAAAGGATTATTGCATTGTCTTAAAGAAAAACTGGTAAATATTTTTCTAGATCCTGAAATCTGCATTTTATTGCAAGGCATACAACTGTTTACATTGTAAACATTGTATCCTGTTTAGCACAGAGATGTTAGGGAATTTGGGATTTATTACTTTAAGTTAAAGTTTGGAAACATGTATTAGAGATTTAAATGTGAAATTGTTCATTAACGTCAGAAATTTTGCCTGTCTGTCTTTTCTTGCAAATCTGATGGTAAAATGTGGATAATGTGATTAGTATTTTAAAGGAATGTTTAAAGGTTTATCTCCATGCTATTGGGTGTATTTAAAAAAAAAAAAAAAAAGAGAGGAAACTAAGTCCAGACCTAGACTTTTGGTGCACTGATGTCTATAGTTCTTGCATTAGGGAAAAACTGTTATTTGAGTTTAAATTGTTGTTGGAGTTTAAGACAGTAATCTAAACTGCAAAAAAAAAAAAAAAAAAAAAAGCCCTTTTCTAAAAGGCAAGAGGAGTGACTTGAGCCCTAGGGGGCCTGAAGGCAGAAGGAGTTCTTTGTGCCCTTAAAGGTTTTTCAATTGCAAATAAAGGCTAAGGTGTTGATTGTTTAAGCCAGTATCAGCAAAAGTTTTAAGAACATTGGAAATGGGTTTCTAAACAATATTTGAAAGTGAAATTGTCTTAAATGTTTAAAGAAAGAGAAAAAAGGAAAATCAGGACTACCAAAGTAATTGCTTAATTGCTATTTCAGCTTACTCTTGTAAGTTACTTTATAGCAATCTCCAGAAGGCCCATGGAGAAGGACAGCAGATCCTCATTCAGATGGAAGTTTGGCCCTCACCAAGTTCCAGGTAAGATCATGCTTAGAGACTATTTCTGTATTGACCACCTTGTTGCTTCTAATTGGAGTAAAGTGTCCTTTTGTAGACTCATTGATCTGAAAGCCACAGTTTTGAGCCTGCCCGGGCAAAGCAAAGTCCCTGTGAGACTGTGGTGTCTAATCTGCCAGCAGGATGCTGGGACAGAGTTGCTTTGGAGCTCGAAGTGGCAGAGTGCTAGCTCTGAGCTGAAAAGCTGGGGGGAAGCACTCAAGCACCAAGCTCGGGACTCACAGTGGCAGGGCGCTAGCCTTGAGCTGGAGAGCTGAGAGACAGCGCCCAGACCCTGAGTTCAAATCCAGCAACCAACAAAGTGAAATGCCAATGGGATGTTTATCCCTGTGTGGAGAGACACTACCGGGACAGGAAAGCCTCTGCTTGGATGGCAGAGTTGGTGTCAGATCTTAGAGTCACTTGTGCTTGGCCATTCAAATTAATCAGAGCCGGGAGGTCATAGAATAGTTTGTAAGCATGCCTTACTAATGCCCGTGCCTTTCATAACTGGGCAGGAACTTGTCAATCTTCTGTGATAGTGGGTAGTTTAAAGTCCTTATTGAGCGAATTTTTTTATTTTTGACACCAGCCACAAATTCAGGAAAAGTTTGTGGATCTGAAGCTTGTGTCTCTATTAATCTGTTTAGATCTGACAACTGAAGCATTGTTAAGGTTGCAGAAATTTAGTTCCCCAGACAATCAAGAAAAAGCCTTTGCAAATGGGTGCTAGGTAGGCTGCGCTGTTGTGGCCAAGGATGGTTTGTGCAGTTGTTGAATGTCAAGTATGATTTCTAGTTTGGAGTAGATTGTTGTTCCTGGTGTCTAATCCTTGCAACCCCTTGATAAAACAGGCTAGGCTTCTTAAGGTCCCTGGTCAAGCGTGGAGACGGCGCCCCTGAGTTAGCTTGAAGAAGTCACGGAAGTTGAATCTCCGCCCATCAAATCCCCGTTGGACCAAGGGACCAAAGTCATTTTTGGAAAATGTGACAGGATAAATTAGGGGTATAGAAAAGAGTAAAAATTGCACTTGTGTTTCTTTTAAAATAAAAAACGGGGGACATGTTGGGAGCCAGAGTGGAATCAAACTGTACCTTGACTTGCATCAGACGATGGCTATATTGTCTTATTGCTTTCTGGCCCTATTCTATGTAAATGACCTGAGAATTACCATATGAATGTAACACCTGGAGGTTCCCTGGGAGAGGAGGAGGGAAGAAGGGGGGGGGGAAAATAAACGCGGCAGTCTAGTGAGTCTTTGCCTGGACTGCGGACATCCCGGACCTAGTGTGTCTGTCTCTCTTCTTTTTCTTCCTAGTCCTTGTCCCCTATTTCAGGAACCCCAATCTGCGAACCCTGGTTTGCTGCCGGTTGGCCCCGGCAACCTCAGACTTGAATGACACTCTTCTGCATGTGAACTTGACTCACATCTACAGAGCGACTCACCTCAGACTTGAATGACACTCTTCTGCATGTGAACTTGACTCACATCTACAGAGCGACTCACCTCAGACTTGAATGACACTCTTCTGCATGTGAACTTGACTCACATCTACAGAGCGTGTCACCTCAGACTTGAATGACACTCTTCTGCATGTGAACTTGACTCACATCTACAGAGCGAGTCACCTCAGACTTGAATGACATTCTTCTGCATGTGAACTTGACTCACATCTACAGAGCGACTTACCTCAGACTTGAATGACACTCTTCTGCATGTGAACTTGACTCACATCCACAGAGCGAGTCACCTCAGACTTGAATGACACTCTTCTGCATGTGAACTTGACTCACATCTACAGAGCGAGTCACCTCAGACTTGAATGACATTCTTCTGCATGTGAACTTGACTCACATCTACAGAGCGACTTACCTCAGACTTGAATGACACTCTTCTGCATGTGAACTTGACTCACATCTACAGAGCGAGTCACCTCAGACTTGAATGACACTCTTCTGCATGTGAACTTGACACACATCTACAGAGCGTGTCACCTCAGACTTGAATGACACTCTTCTGCTTGTGAACTTGACTCACATCTACAGAGCGACTCACCTCAGACTTGAATGACATTCTTCTGCATGTGAACTTGACTCACATCTACA
This sequence comes from Megascapheus bottae, assembly GCF_031878675.1. NCBI lineage: Eukaryota > Metazoa > Chordata > Mammalia > Rodentia > Geomyidae > Megascapheus > Megascapheus bottae. Next base: position 187,493 of record NC_143523.1, read on the forward strand.
GAGCGAGTCACCTCAGACTTGAATGACACTCTTCTGCATGTGAACTTGACTCACATCTACAGAGCGAGTCACCTCAGACTTGAATGACACTCTTCTGCATGTGAACTTGACACACATCTACAGAGCGAGTCACCTCAGACTTGAATGACACTCTTCTGCATGTGAACTTGACTCACATCTACAGAGCGAGTCACCTCAGACTTGAATGACACTCTTCTGCATGTGAACTTGACACACATCTACAGAGCGAGTCACCTCAGACTTGAATGACACTCTTCTGCATGTGAACTTGACTCACATCTACAGAATGAGTCACCTCAGACTTGAATGACACTCTTCTGCATGTGAACTTGACTCACATCCACAGAGCGAGTCACCTCAGACTTGAATGACACTCTTCTACATGTGAACTTGACACACATCTACAGAGCGAGTCACCTCAGACTTGAATGACACTCCTCTGCATGTGAACTTGACTCACATCTACAGAGCGAGTCACCTCACACTTGAATGACACTCTTCTGCATGTGAACTTGACTCACATCCACAGAGCGAGTCACCTCAGACTTGAATGACACTCTTCTGCATGTGAACTTGACACACATCTACAGAGCGAGTCACCTCAGACTTGAATGACACTCTTCTGCATGTGAACTTGACTCACATCCACAGAGCGAGTCACCTCAGACTTGAATGACACTCTTCTGCATGTGAACTTGACTCACATCCACAGAGCGAGTCACCTCAGACTTGAATGACACTCTTCTGCATGTGAACTTGACTCACATCTACAGAGCGACTCACCTCAGACTTGAATGACACTCTTCTGCATGTGAACTTGACTCACATCTACAGAGCGAGTCACCTCAGACTTGAATGACACTCTTCTGCATGTGAACTTGACTCACATCTACAGAGCGACTCACCTCAGACTTGAATGACACTCTTCTGCATGTGAACTTGACTCACATCTACAGAGCGAGTCACCTCAGACTTGAATGACACTCTTCTGCATGTGAACTTGACTCACATCTACAGAGCGAGTCACCTCAGACTTGAATGACACTCTTCTGCATGTGAACTTGACACACATCTACAGAGCGAGTCACCTCAGACTTGAATGACACTCTTCTGCATGTGAACTTGACTCACATCTACAGAGCGAGTCACCTCAGACTTGAATGACACTCTTCTGCATGTGAACTTGACACACATCTACAGAGCGAGTCACCTCAGACTTGAATGACACTCTTCTGCATGTGAACTTGACTCACATCTACAGAATGAGTCACCTCAGACTTGAATGACACTCTTCTGCATGTGAACTTGACTCACATCCACAGAGCGAGTCACCTCAGACTTGAATGACACTCTTCTACATGTGAACTTGACACACATCTACAGAGCGAGTCACCTCAGACTTGAATGACACTCCTCTGCATGTGAACTTGACTCACATCTACAGAGCGAGTCACCTCAGACTTGAATGACACTCTTCTGCATGTGAACTTGACTCACATCCACAGAGCGAGTCACCTCAGACTTGAATGACACTCTTCTGCATGTGAACTTGACACACATCTACAGAGCGAGTCACCTCAGACTTGAATGACACTCTTCTGCATGTGAACTTGACTCACATCCACAGAGCGAGTCACCTCAGACTTGAATGACACTCTTCTGCATGTGAACTTGACTCACATCCACAGAGCGAGTCACCTCAGACTTGAATGACACTCTTCTGCATGTGAACTTGACTCACATCTACAGAGCGACTCACCTCAGACTTGAATGACACTCTTCTGCATGTGAACTTGACTCACATCTACAGAGCGACTCACCTCAGACTTGAATGACACTCTTCTGCATGTGAACTTGACTCACATCTACAGAGCGAGTCACCTCAGACTTGAATGACACTCTTCTGCATGTGAACTTGACTCACATCTACAGAGCGACTCACCTCAGACTTGAATGACACTCTTCTGCATGTGAACTTGACTCACATCTACAGAGCGACTCACCTCAGACTTGAATGACACTCTTCTGCATGTGAACTTGACTCACATCTACAGAGCGTGTCACCTCAGACTTGAATGACACTCTTCTGCATGTGAACTTGACTCACATCTACAGAGCGAGTCACCTCAGACTTGAATGACATTCTTCTGCATGTGAACTTGACTCACATCTACAGAGCGACTTACCTCAGACTTGAATGACACTCTTCTGCATGTGAACTTGACTCACATCCACAGAGCGAGTCACCTCAGACTTGAATGACACTCTTCTGCATGTGAACTTGACTCACATCTACAGAGCGACTCACCTCAGACTTGAATGACACTCTTCTGCATGTGAACTTGACTCACATCTACAGAGCGACTCACCTCAGACTTGAATGACACTCTTCTGCATGTGAACTTGACTCACATCTACAGAGCGTGTCACCTCAGACTTGAATGACACTCTTCTGCATGTGAACTTGACTCACATCTACAGAGCGAGTCACCTCAGACTTGAATGACATTCTTCTGCATGTGAACTTGACTCACATCTACAGAGCGACTTACCTCAGACTTGAATGACACTCTTCTGCATGTGAACTTGACTCACATCCACAGAGCGAGTCACCTCAGACTTGAATGACACTCTTCTGCATGTGAACTTGACTCACATCTACAGAGCGAGTCACCTCAGACTTGAATGACATTCTTCTGCATGTGAACTTGACTCACATCTACAGAGCGACTTACCTCAGACTTGAATGACACTCTTCTGCATGTGAACTTGACTCACATCTACAGAGCGAGTCACCTCAGACTTGAATGACACTCTTCTGCATGTGAACTTGACACACATCTACAGAGCGTGTCACCTCAGACTTGAATGACACTCTTCTGCTTGTGAACTTGACTCACATCTACAGAGCGACTCACCTCAGACTTGAATGACATTCTTCTGCATGTGAACTTGACTCACATCTACAGAGCGAGTCACCTCAGACTTGAATGACACTCTTCTGCATGTGAACTTGACTCACATCTACAGAGCGAGTCACCTCAGACTTGAATGACACTCTTCTGCATGTGAACTTGACACACATCTACAGAGCGAGTCACCTCAGACTTGAATGACACTCTTCTGCATGTGAACTTGACTCACATCTACAGAGCGAGTCACCTCAGACTTGAATGACACTCTTCTGCATGTGAACTTGACACACATCTACAGAGCGAGTCACCTCAGACTTGAATGACACTCTTCTGCATGTGAACTTGACTCACATCTACAGAATGAGTCACCTCAGACTTGAATGACACTCTTCTGCATGTGAACTTGACTCACATCCACAGAGCGAGTCACCTCAGACTTGAATGACACTCTTCTACATGTGAACTTGACACACATCTACAGAGCGAGTCACCTCAGACTTGAATGACACTCCTCTGCATGTGAACTTGACTCACATCTACAGAGCGAGTCACCTCACACTTGAATGACACTCTTCTGCATGTGAACTTGACTCACATCCACAGAGCGAGTCACCTCAGACTTGAATGACACTCTTCTGCATGTGAACTTGACACACATCTACAGAGCGAGTCACCTCAGACTTGAATGACACTCTTCTGCATGTGAACTTGACTCACATCCACAGAGCGAGTCACCTCAGACTTGAATGACACTCTTCTGCATGTGAACTTGACTCACATCCACAGAGCGAGTCACCTCAGACTTGAATGACACTCTTCTGCATGTGAACTTGACTCACATCTACAGAGCGACTCACCTCAGACTTGAATGACACTCTTCTGCATGTGAACTTGACTCACATCTACAGAGCGAGTCACCTCAGACTTGAATGACACTCTTCTGCATGTGAACTTGACTCACATCTACAGAGCGACTCACCTCAGACTTGAATGACACTCTTCTGCATGTGAACTTGACTCACATCTACAGAGCGAGTCACCTCAGACTTGAATGACACTCTTCTGCATGTGAACTTGACTCACATCTACAGAGCGAGTCACCTCAGACTTGAATGACACTCTTCTGCATGTGAACTTGACACACATCTACAGAGCGAGTCACCTCAGACTTGAATGACACTCTTCTGCATGTGAACTTGACTCACATCTACAGAGCGAGTCACCTCAGACTTGAATGACACTCTTCTGCATGTGAACTTGACACACATCTACAGAGCGAGTCACCTCAGACTTGAATGACACTCTTCTGCATGTGAACTTGACTCACATCTACAGAATGAGTCACCTCAGACTTGAATGACACTCTTCTGCATGTGAACTTGACTCACATCCACAGAGCGAGTCACCTCAGACTTGAATGACACTCTTCTACATGTGAACTTGACACACATCTACAGAGCGAGTCACCTCAGACTTGAATGACACTCCTCTGCATGTGAACTTGACTCACATCTACAGAGCGAGTCACCTCAGACTTGAATGACACTCTTCTGCATGTGAACTTGACTCACATCCACAGAGCGAGTCACCTCAGACTTGAATGACACTCTTCTGCATGTGAACTTGACACACATCTACAGAGCGAGTCACCTCAGACTTGAATGACACTCTTCTGCATGTGAACTTGACTCACATCCACAGAGCGAGTCACCTCAGACTTGAATGACACTCTTCTGCATGTGAACTTGACTCACATCCACAGAGCGAGTCACCTCAGACTTGAATGACACTCTTCTGCATGTGAACTTGACTCACATCTACAGAGCGACTCACCTCAGACTTGAATGACACTCTTCTGCATGTGAACTTGACTCACATCTACAGAGCGACTCACCTCAGACTTGAATGACACTCTTCTGCATGTGAACTTGACTCACATCTACAGAGCGAGTCACCTCAGACTTGAATGACACTCTTCTGCATGTGAACTTGACTCACATCTACAGAGCGACTCACCTCAGACTTGAATGACACTCTTCTGCATGTGAACTTGACTCACATCTACAGAGCGAGTCACCTCAGACTTGAATGACACTCTTCTGCATGTGAACTTGACTCACATCTACAGAGCGAGTCACCTCAGACTTGAATGACATTCTTCTGCATGTGAACTTGACTCACATCTACAGAGCGACTTACCTCAGACTTGAATGACACTCTTCTGCATGTGAACTTGACTCACATCTACAGAGCGAGTCACCTCAGACTTGAATGACACTCTTCTGCATGTGAACTTGACTCACATCTACAGAGCGAGTCACCTCAGACTTGAATGACATTCTTCTGCATGTGAACTTGACTCACATCTACAGAGCGACTTACCTCAGACTTGAATGACACTCTTCTGCATGTGAATTTGACTCACATCTACAGAGCGAGTCACCTCAGACTTGAATGACACTCTTCTGCATGTGAACTTGACACACATCTACAGAGCGTGTCACCTCAGACTTGAATGACACTCTTCTGCTTGTGAACTTGACTCACATCTACAGAGCGACTCACCTCAGACTTGAATGACATTCTTCTGCATGTGAACTTGACTCACATCTACAGAGCGAGTCACCTCAGACTTGAATGACACTCTTCTGCATGTGAACTTGACTCACATCTACAGAGCGAGTCACCTCAGACTTGAATGACACTCTTCTGCATGTGAACTTGACACACATCTACAGAGCGAGTCACCTCAGACTTGAATGACACTCTTCTGCATGTGAACTTGACTCACATCTACAGAGTGAGTCACCTCAGACTTGAATGACACTCTTCTGCATGTGAACTTGACTCACATCTACAGAGCGTGTCACCTCAGACTTGAATGACACTCTTCTGCATGTGAACTTGACTCACATCTACAGATGAGTCACCTCAGACTTGAATGACACTCTTCTGCATGTGAACTTGACTCACATCTACAGAGAGAGTCACCTCAGACTTGAATGACACTCTTCTGCATGTGAACTTGACTCACATCTACAGAGTGAGTCACCTCAGACTTGAATGACACTCTTCTGCACGTGAACTTGACTCACATCTACAGAACGAGTCACATCAGACTTGAATGACACTCTTCTGCATGTGAACTTGACTCACATCTACAGATGAGTCACCTCAGACTTGAATGACACTCTTCTGCATGTGAACTTGACTCACATCTACAGAGTGAGTCACCTCAGATTTGAATGACACCCTTCTGCATGTGAACTTGACACACATCTACAGAGCGTGTCACCTCAGACTCGAATGACACTCTTCTGCATGTGAACTTGACACACATCTACAGAGCGAGTCACCTCAGACTTGAATGACACTCTTCTGCATGTGAACTTGACTCACATCTACAGAGCGACTTACCTCAGACTTGAATGACACTCCTCTGCATGTGAACTTGACACACATCTACAGAGCATGTCACCTCAGACTTGAATGACACTCTTCTGCATGTGAACTTGACGCACATCTACAGAGTGAGTCACCTGACAGCTACAGCAGACATTCTCACTGTCAGACATAGTGCTCCCTTCAAATCAGACCAAATCTTAAGGACGTAGGCAAATCTTAGCAAATAAAGAATATTGGCATCATTCCTTATATTCTGTCATACCATTGGGATAAAGCCAGAACTCAATAACAAAAGAGGCTACAGAACACATACAGACATAAAGCCAGTCATAAAGAACCCAGCCTCTCCCACGCCTCCGACCCCTGCCCACCGCCCCTGCACACACACACGCACATACACACATACACGCACATACACACACATACACACATACACAAACATACACATACACGCACATATACATACATACACAAACATACATCTCCACGCACAAACACATACGTAAACATGCACATACACACACACATACACGCACATGCACATGCATACACACATACACACGTGCACATACACATACATGCACACATACACACACATACACACACACACACACACACACACACATGGTTGGGGGGACAGAGCAGGAAGGGAGGGAAGGAGAGAGGGAAGGAGCGAGGGCAGAGCATGGAGGTGGAGGCCAGTGTTGACTTACGAGGTGGGGCCCTATAGAGAAGCCATGACCTGGGTGGGGGGGTGTTCCCCCATCTTCCTCACCTCTCTCCTTTCTTCCCCCATCCACTCCCCTGCCCCACAGCACATCCTTCCGCCGGCCACCGCGGCTCACCCAGGAGTGAGTCCTCACTGCCCGGAAGTAGGAGGGTGTGTGTGTGTGACTGGTGGGGGGGGTGGCTAGAGGGTTTTATGGAGAAGGGGTGTGGGGTGGAGGGAGAGAGCATCACCTATAATTTCTTGACATCAATCTTCCCCTGCTTATTTCTAGAAACTTCCAGGTCCTGAGGGAATGGGAGGAGGGAACCGGGGTGTGTGTGTGTGTGTGCATGGGGCTTGCGGTGTGTGTGTGAATGGGGTCTCGGGTGTGTGTGTACATGGGGTCTGGTGTGTGTGTGTGTGCATGGGGCCTGGGGTGTTTGTGTGCATGGGGGCTGGGGTGTGTGTACATGGGGTCTGGGGTGTGTACATGGGGTCTGGTGTGTGTACATGTGGGCTGGTGTGTGTACATGGGGTCTGGTGTGTGTACATGGGGTCTGGGGTGTGTGTACATGGGGTCTGGTGTGTGTACATGGGGGTCTGGTGTGTGTACATGGGGGCTGGTGTGTGTACATGGGGGCTGGGGTGTGTGTACATGGGGGCTGGTGTGTGTACATGGGGTCTGGTGTGTGTACATGGGGTCTGGGGTGTGTGTACATGGGGTCTGGTGTGTGTACATGGGGGTCTGGTGTGTGTACATGGGGGCTGGTGTGTGTACATGGGGGCTGGGGTGTGTACATGGGGTCTGGTGTGTGTCCATGGGGGCTGGGGTGTGTACATGGGGGCTGGGGTGTGTACATGGGGGCTGGGGTGTGTGTACATGGGGGCTGGTGTGTGTACATGGGGTCTGGGGTGTGTGTACATGGGGTCTGGTGTGTGTACATGGGGGTCTGGTGTGTGTACATGGGGGCTGGTGTGTGTACATGGGGGCTGGGGTGTGTACATGGGGTCTGGTGTGTGTCCATGGGGTCTGGGGTGTGTGTACATGGGGTCTGGGGTGTGTGTACATGGGGTCTGGGGTGTGTACATGGTGTCTGGTGTGTGTCCATGGGGGTCTGGTGTGTGTGTACATGGGGTCTGGTGTGTGTACATGGGGTCTGGTGTGTGTCCATGGGGTCTGGGGTGTGTCCATGGGGTCTGGTGTGTGTGTCCATGGGGTCTGGTGTGTGTACATGGGGACTCACTCCCAGCAAATCCCCCTCTCCTTCCTTCCTTCCACCCTTCCTCACCACCCCACCCCACTTCTCTTGCCTCTCTGTCTCTCTCTGTCTCTCTCTGTCTCTCTCTGTCTCTCTCTGTCTCTGTCTCTCTCTGTCTCTCTCTCTGTCTCTCTCTCTCTCTCTCTCTCTGTCTCTCTCTCTCTCTGTCTCTCTCTTATCAGCGCCATTTTTTTTGTTTGTTGTGTTTTGTTTTCGCTTCTTGGGGTGGTGGGAGACAGCCATGGGACTGGAGAGGCCAAGATTGGTGACAGCCTGGGATTCCGGGGAGCTTCTCTCTCCTTCCTCCTCACCCTCCTCTTCCTGTGTCTATTCCCAGTCTGGTGTGACTGACACTAAAGACTCTGTAAGCCATCCACCCGAGTGTGCAGTTTCCAATGGAAAATGAAGGTTGCACGTTTTCAAAATTACCTCATGGTGAAAATGAGACAATGATTCCCGTGTTGACATCAAGGAGAGTAACTGAATGACCCATCAGTGAGGGTGCAGGCATCCCGCAGGCTGATCTTCAAGATGGGCTAAACAAATGTGAGGTTAGTCACAGGTCAGCCTTCCATGGCTGGAATGAGTTTGTTATCAGTGAAGATGAACCACTGTGGAAGAAGTGTATTTCTCGGTTTGAAAACCCCCTTATCATCTGTGTTCTAATGCATCCATTTGATGATGCCATCAGCATCACTGTGGAATACTTATTGTTGTTACTGTTGCCTTTGTTCAGGATTATCATTCAGAAAAATCTCCTGAAGAACTGAGTAAACTTACGCCACCAGAATGCCATTGTGTCGGGAAGGAAAATTGGAGCATACGCTCGCCCGGGACTTGGTTCCAGGTTCTGTGGGGGACAGAGTTCCTGCTGATTTACACTTGTTTGAGACCATGGATCATTCCATTGACAAGTCCAGCCTGATAGGAGAGACGGCACCGTGTTCTAAGTTGATGGCCCCCAGCCAGCCGCCACCAACAGAGACCTCGCCTCGAAGACGAACATCACCTTCATGGCATTCTGGTCCAATGCGGCAAGGCAAAGGGTATTGTCATTGGAACTGGAGAAAATTCTGAATTTGGAGAAGTTTTTAAAATGATGCAAGCAGAAGAAGTGCCAAAAACCCCTCTGCAGAAGAGCAAGGACCTCTTGGGAAAGCAGCTGTCCTATACTCCTTTGGTACCATAGGTGGTATCATCATGTCAGCTGGCTGGTTGCTGGGAAAGACATCCTAGAAATGTTTACTATTAGTGTAAGCTTGGCCGTAGCTGCAATTCCTGAAGGTCTGCCCATTGTCGTGACACTTGCCCTCGGAGTCCTAAGAATGGTGAATGTGAAGAAACTGCCGATGGTAGAAACCCTGGGCTGCTGCAATGTGATGTGTTCAGATAACACTGGAACTCTGACAAAGATGATGGTCACTTGCATGGTCACGTCGGATGGAGTGCATGCTGAGGTTACTGGAGTTAGCTACCATCCGTGTGGGAAGTGATCGTCGGTGGTGGTGGTGTTCACGGATACTATAATCCAGTGGTTAGCAGAATTGTTGAGGCCGGCTGTGTGTGCAATGGCGCTGCAATTAGGAATAACACTCTCATGGGGATGCCAACTGAAGGAGCCGTAATTGCTCTCGCAACGAAGATGGGTCTTGATGGACTTCAACAGATTATGTCAGAAAAGCTGAATACCCTTTTAGTTCTGTGCAAAAGTGGATAGCTGTTAAGTGTGTGCATCGAACTCAGCAGGACAGACCAGAGGTTTGATTTATGAAGGATGCCTAGGGACAGGTGATCAAGTACTGCACTACGTACCTCAGCAGAGGGCAGAACCTGGCACTCACCCAGCAGCAGAGAGATCTGTGCCAACAAGAGAAGGTGTGCACGGGCTCGGCAGGACTCAGTGCTTGCTTTGGCTTCTGGTCCCGAGCCAGGTCAGCTCACATTTCTCGGCCTGGTGGGAATTCTCGATCCTCCTACAACTGGTGTGAAGGAAGCTGTTACCACACTCATTGCCTCAGGAGTGTCGATAAAAATGATCACTGGAGACTCACAGGAGACTGCATTCGCAGTCGCCAGTCGCTTGGGATTATGTTCCAGAACTTCCCTGTCTGTCTCAGGAGAGGAAATCGAGGCCTTGGGGGCCCAGCAGCTCTCACAAATCATGCCAAAGGGCACAGTATTTACAGAGCTAGTCCGAGGCACAAGATGAAAATTATTAAATCTCTCCAGAAGACGGGGTCTGTGGTAGCCATGCCAGCTGATGGGGTAAACAACACAGTGGCTGCCGACATTGGGATTGCACTGGGCCAGACCAGCACAGATGTTTACAAGGAGGCAGCAGACATGATCCTGGTGGATGAGGATTTCCAAGCCATAATGTCGGCAATTGAAGAGGGTAAAGGCATTTATAATACCATTAAAAAATTTGTTAGATTTCAACTGAGCATGAGCATAGCAGCATTAACTTTAATCTCGCTGGCTACATTATTGAACTTCCCCAATCCCCTGAATGCAATGCAGATTCTGTGGATCAATATCATTATGGATGGGCCCCCTGCTCAAAGCCTTGGAGTAGAACCGGTAGATAAAGATGTCATCCCTAAACCTCCTCCCAACTGGAAGGACAGCATCTTGACTAAAAATTTGATACTCAAGATCCTTGTTTCATCCATAATCATTGTCTGTGGGACTTTGTTTGTCTTCTGGCGTGAGCTGCGAGACAACGTGATAACACCTCGAGACACCACAATGACCTTCGTGTGTTTCGTGTTTTTTGGCATGTTCCATGCACTAAGTTCCAGGTCTCAGTCCAAGTCAGTGTTTGAGATCAGACTGTGCAGTAATAAGATGTTTTGCTACACGGTTCTTGGCTCCATCATGGGACCGTTGCTACTGATTTACTTTCCCCTACTTCAGAAGGTTTTCCAGATGGAGAGCCTAAGCGTATGGGGTCTGTTGTTTCTCCTGGGGCTCACGTCATCAGTGTGCATTGTGTCAGAAATTATAAAGAAGGTGGAAAGGAGCAGGGAAAAGGTCCAGAAGAATATTAGCTCAACATCATCTTTTCTTGAAGTAAGATGCATATTGCATTTTTTTTAATTTGCAAACTAGGAATTGCAGTCTGAGGATCCTTTAGAAGGTCAAGTTCAAGAGGATAATGAAGATTTGAGAACTTTTTAACCTTTCATTGACTAAAAGATGAACTTTAATGTTAAAGACTTGATTTGAGACTTTAACCTGCTGGCAGTCCCAAATGAAATTATGCAACTTTGATAATATATTCCTTGATTTAAATTGGCTACTGTGATTGAATGGAACTTTATAAAGCATATGGGCAGGTATTTAAGGGAAAAAAAGGCAAAACCTGAACCACCTTCTGTACTTAAAGAGGTCTAATGTACACATGGACTACATACCTTAGATAGATATAAATTTTTTATTTTAAAATATTCTACTATTTATGGTGCTGGGGCTTTTCTTACTAATACAGAAATAAATTTAATCATTTCAAAGGCATTGTTTAGAAGTTGATTCCCAAGGAGTGCCATGCTTCAACTATTCTTCTAGAATCCAAGCAGCTTAGACAACTTGTGCTATTATTTGTGTCTCAAGGGTGGGTTTTTTTTCTTTTGCACAGGATGTGACCACTGTCAGATCACTGTTCTTTTCTTTCTTTTTGTGATTGAAAAGCATGTACTGCAATTTGAAGTAAATGTTTGCTTTCTGTAGTAAGTGAAGAAAGAAAGAAAGAAAGAAAGAAAGAAAGAAAGAAAGAAAGAAAGAAAGAAAGAAAGAAAGAAAGGAAGGAAGGAAGGAAGGAAGAAAGGAAGGAAGGAAGGAAGGAAGGAAGGAAGAAAGAGAGAAAGAAGAGAGAAAACCCAAAAGTTCCTAGGATCCGATGAAAATTAAATCATCCCAGAGACTTTGGGAACAGCTAAGACAGTGATAAAAAAGTTTATACCTATGAGCAAAAATTTTTTAAAGAGGTCTCAAATCAAACCCCTGTGTCATCAAAATCAGTCAATCAATCATCTTTCATTCATCCATCTACCCTTTATGTCCTGAGATAAACTGTCATGAAGGCTTATTAGTGGGATTTCTTCTTTTGCTCATTCTTTTCCAAACTATTGGGGGGGGACCCTGTTCATTACACCAAATCCTCAAATAAAAAATGGCTTATTCCAAAATAAATAATCTAATGATGTACTTCAAACTTCCAGAAAACAAGATATAACAGATCCAAAATAACCAATTGGAATTAAAGATTAGGGAAGACATTAATGAAATAAATACTAAAAAGTTACTCAAAGAATCAATGAAACAAAAAGTTGGCTCTTCAAAAAGATAAATAAGAGTACCGAGCCCCGTGGGAAGATGGACAGAGGACAGAGGCCTGCAGGAGGATGGACAGAGGACAGAGGCCTGCAGGAGGATAGACAGAGGAGAGCCCAACAGGAAGATGGAGAGGACAGATGCCTACAGGAGGATGGACAGAGGACAGAGGCCTACAGGAGGATGGACAGAGGACTGGTGCCTACAGGAGGATGGACAGAGGACAGAGGCCTGCAGGAGGATGGACAGAGGACAGAGGCCTGCAGGAGGATGGACAGAGGACAGAGGCCTGCAGGAGGATGGACAGAGGACAGAGGCCTGCAGGAGGATGGACAGAGGACTGGTGCCTACAGGAGGATGGACAGAGGACAGAGGCCTGCAGAAGGATGGACAGAGGACAGAGGCCTACAGGAGGATGGACAGAGGACTGGTGCCTACAGGAGGATGGACAGAGAACAGAGGCCTGCAGAAGGATGGACAGAGGACAGAGGCCTACAGGAGGATGGACAGAGGACTGGTGCCTACAGGAGGATGGACAGAGGACAGAGGCCTGCAGAAGGATGGACAGAGGACAGAGGCCTACAGGAGGATGGACAGAGGACTGGTGCCTACAGGAGGATGGACAGAGAACAGAGGCCTGCAGAAGGATGGACAGAGGACAGAGGCCTACAGGAGGATGGACAGAGGACTGGTGCCTACAGGAGGATGGACAGAGGACAGAGGCCTGCAGAAGGATGGACAGAGGACAGAGGCCTACAGGAGGATGGACAGAGGACTGGTGCCTACAGGAGGATGGACAGAGGACAGAGGCCTGCAGAAGGATGGACAGAGGACAGAGGCCTGCAGGAGGATGGACAGAGGACAGAGGCCTGCAGGAGGATGGACAGAGGACAGAGGCCTGCAGGAGGATGGACAGAGGACAGAGGCCTGCAGGAGGATGGACAGAGGACAGAGGCCTGCAGGAGGATGGACAGAGGACAGAGGCCTGCAAGAGGATGGACAGAGGACAGAAGCCTGCAGAAGGATGGACAGAGGACAGAGGCCTGCAGGAGGATAGACAGAGGACAGAGGCCTGCAGGAGGATGCCTTTGTTTTCTGACCTCACTGCCCCAAGACTCCACGGGGCGAGGTCTTGCCAGATTCTCATCAAGGGGTTAGCTTCCATTTTGAAGCTTATAAGGTACAAATATGATTACTTATTTTGGACCATAAAATAACTTTGAATCAATGATACAGGGACTTTTGAGCACTCACTCTTTTTGTAGACCAATCTCATTCAAGTAGGAAAAACTGTCTGATCAAGAAAAAGCAGGCAGGGGAGCTATGGTGGCCCAGGAGGTGGCAGCAAGGGGTCTGGGGCTCCTGCATCCATAGGCAGCCTGCCTGTCACAGCACGATGATGGGAGCTGTGGCCACTGCTACCTGGGACCATAAGGACCTCAAGACCCAGCCTGGCCACTGCCTAGACCCTCACAAGGCAGCCACAGCTGCAGCCCACAGCTCCACCTCCTGGCCCTATAGCTGCAGGGGGAGCTTGCTTTCTAGGCCAGGAGATGTTTAACATGCAGACACAGACCCATTTGCACTTCTGCCCCTCGGGAGCCTTCTCAAACACTCCAGCTTCTTCATGAGCACAGATTCCTCTGACACAGGGACCCTCGGTGGCCAGACCCATGCCTGCTCTGGACAGCAAGGTGTGGTCAAGCATGAGTTTGGTTTTGAAGCAATGTGCCATGTCAACCATGAGCTGCCCATCAGGTGTTCCTCACCAGACAGCCAGTTCAGCATGTCCTACATGTCTGCAGAAACCCAGACATGTGTGAGCTGAGCACAGACTCCCGTTTCTGAACACCAAGTCCACCGTGACAGCATTCCCTCCTTGTGGAATGGGAACGATGACACTGACCATGGAAGAGAGTAACCATGCCTGTTTATTTTCTCATTTCTCTGCCTTTTACACTTGTCAACACAAAAACTGTGTATAAATGTGGGTGTATCATGAAGTACAAGATGTAAAGTTAAAAAGAAAAGAAAGGCAGGTATTGCTGAAGATTGTATTGTGTCTGAATTCATTCCAGGCCTTGCTCAAATCTTGAATTGCTGAAACTCTGTTGGATATACTGTCATAGTACACAGACGACCATTAGTTCTGACTGATCCACATGAAGGGCTTTAATAGTTAGAAACTTAAAGGGGCGAATGATCTTTTTGTTTGTGACATTTCTAGCACTTTAAATTCGTGATTGCTCTTTCTTTGGTTCTTGGCAATAACTTTCTGAACCCTTAGGGTTTGCACAAGCCATCAAGTCACAGGTCTTTTCTTGTTCAATTTTCATCTTCAGTTGTCAATGGTTGTTTTATGTGACCTGAAAGAGATGCTTTATCAACCAGTTGTGGACCTTCTGCCCACAGAGGGAAACAAAGACACTGCAGCAAGCTAACCCTGCGTCCCCACCAGAGACATGGAGGCACCACAGAATCTGGGGTCTGATCTGTTGGCCCCAGGCCCTATCTCTACAGACCTTCAGACATTCTCACTGTATGGGAAGATATCAAAAGATGTAGCTCAGGCCGGGAGTTTGGCCTAGAGATTAAAGTGCTTGCCTAGCATGCATGAAGACCCAGGTTCAATTCCTCAGTACCACATACATAGAAAAAAGCCGGAAGTGGTGCTGAGGCTCAAGTGGTAGAGCTCTAGCCTTGAGAAAGTCCAAGGACAGTGCTCAGGCCCTGAGCTCAAGCCCAGGACTGGCAAAAAAAAAAAAAAAAGATGTAGCTCCTGCTGGGTGCTGGTGGCTCGCACCTGTAATCCTAACTACTCAGGAGGCTGAGATCTGAGGATTGTGATTCAAAGCCAGTCCAGGAACTAAAGATTGTGAGACTCTTATCTCCAATCAGCCACCAGAAAACTGGAAGTGGTGCTGTGGCTCAAGTGGTAGAGTGCTAGTCTTGAGCTGAAGAGCTCAGGGATGGCACCTACACCCAGAGTTCAAGCCCTACAACTGACAAAATAATAATCATCATCATAATAATAATAATAATGACATGTATCTTCTTGGGGTTGACAACAGCAGCAATGTGCCCTGGCACTGATGAACTATCCAAAAAATGTGATGACGGTGGCATGCACCCCTGACCTCTTTCCCCAAACCCATGGCCCCAGTCACGAGAGGACACCAGGCATATCCCAACTGAGAAATTCTAGAAAATTCCTGAAGTCTGTCGAGCTTACCAAAAATAAAGTAGTCTGAGAAACAACCACAGTCAAGAAAAGCCAAGGAGACCATAAATAGTATAGAAGGAGCACATTCAAAAACACTCTAAAAGTATTAACAAGCCTCAACTCAAGTGACAGGATGGCTCAGTAATGGTTCCTGGACTCCAGGGTAAGGTGCTTAGAGAGGGTACATCTAAAAGCAGTACTGCAGAACGGCCTATTTGAAATGAAGCCATCTTCCTGCAAGGGTCTGTGATCCTCCGTTGCACCACCCACAGGGCACCCACAGGCCAGAGATCACATCAGGGTACCCTCGGCCCTGTTGTCTTCACAGAGACCCGGCATCCTGGAGCCTACCTGAATTCACAGATGCTCTCTGCCTGTGCCTTGAAGGCCTGGCCCTCCCCATCCGGGTACTAGGCCCTGCAGGGACCCCAGCTTGCCTCCAGGTGGATAACTGACACCTGAGGGAGCTCCCCGCGGAGGGGATGGGCTCCACTTGAAGGTCAACTGCAAACAAAGGAGATCTCCAAAATGGGAGAGATAGGGTATAACCTCCAGGCAGCAGTACACACCTTCCATGGTAGGGGAACAGTGTTGCTTTCTGTGGGAGCAGGCAGTAGCAGCCTCTCCATCCAGTGAGTTACCCACACTTCTTCCTATATGTTTTCCCTCCTTTTGTGGTAAGAGATTTTGAAAAGACGTTTGTTTTCCCTTTGATCTGTTATAATGTGGTTGAAAATGTTACCGAAATCACTTTACTTGCATCTTTTATGGTTTCAGTTTGAAATGCCAAATACCCAGGGGTCCCCACAGCTCTGTTCTGTGCTCTATCCAGGCCATTGATCTGTGTGAGCAAACAACAGCCCTGTGGCTTGGGCTGTGGGGCAGGCCTGAGAAGATGGTTTCCTGTGAATTTGGTGCAGGGCTCCGGCAGAACCACTTGTACTGCAAGGAGCTGGGGCTTAGGTACTACAGCCAGAGGGGCTGTAGGCACTCAGCTGAAAAGGCTAGTAGGTGCTTCCTGGGCCAGCGTAGGCATGTAGGGAGACTCAGTACACACCACACACACACACACACACACACACACACACACACACACACACACACACTTCTACAGGAGAGAGTATGGGCCCCAATGGATCTATAGAGACAGTCTGTCAAAGGCTCTCCTGATACACAGAGAAAGCCCTGAACTCTATAAACCAGCAATTTCTGTTCAGAGGACAAGAAATGGGTTCCTTGACTTGGATGTGGAATGGGAATGAATCCAATGTTTACAGGAAACCTACCTCTGTGGAGCCAGGGTGTATTTTGTGGCTTCCTACCTCTATTCCCTAAGAGATGCCTGCATGGTGGACTTAGGAAGAAAGACTGAAATTTTTAGACCCATTTTCACACTCCTACCTATGTCACTCTCCTCCTCAAGAAGTCCTAGATGATCAATGTTATGTCATGAAGTTCAAATGCAAGTAAAACCTGGCCATGTTCTGTATCTGAATAAAACAGCTAAGCAACAGGAGAATCTCAGAAAGTCCTCCCAGCTGACACCTCTCCCATCCCACAATTCTCCCCAGACCCACAGGTTCCTCCAGGAGCAATCAGTCTGCAGACTGGGACACAGAAGGTGGGTAGGGAGAGCAAGGTCACTGAAGGAAGTGGATAAGCACCACAGGGGGCAAGAGGGGCAGGAGTGGCACCATGTAGCATGCTTCCTGCAAACCCCTGCTCAGAGACATGCAGCGAGCATGCAGGGGGCCTCGCCTCTGCCAGGGGAGGCTGGGCTTCTCAGCCCTGAAGCAGGATATCACCCTATCACCCTGTTCCAGAAAGCAACCTCAGACTCTGGATTCAGTGAGGGCTTTCTGGCCTTGCTGCCAGCATGCCCTTAGGCTCATATCCAAGCCTACTGCACTTACAGGGCCTCGCCCTGGGCTCTGGAGCCCTTGCAGGCTGCACCTCTTCTGTGGCAGCTTTGCTGCCCTGCTACACATCCCCAGGCTCTGAGAGGGATCTGGGGACAGCCTTTGAGCTCCTCCAGTCCTGAGCTGGGACCAGCTGCACTCCTGCCCACCCACAGAAGGATGGATCCCAGCTCTGAGCCTCCAGGAAGTGCAGCCCCAGGCAGCCCCTGAGCTGACTTCTGCAACCCCACTGTTCCCTCTGAAACCCTTGTGCTGCTGCTGAACTATCACTTCTGGGAGTCATATGAGGCTCCACGAATTTACTGTAGGGAACGCCCAGCACAACTCAACCCTGAGTGAGGAGGAGTCCAGTCTTGGGAAGCACAGCGGAGCATGGCAGAGAATGGTAGGCACACAGGCAATCTCCCAGTGCTGTAGGAGTCCAGGCAGTGCCGGAGCTGGAATGGGAACGAGGGCTGGGAGCGGGACTGAGGAATCTGAAGGGGCTGCTGGGATACCTTCCCTTGGTCTCCGACCCACATTAAATATGCTCTGCACCTTCTGCCAGCTGTCCTCAAATGCCCAGCCGTGTGTGAGTCCTGGCACAAAGTCCCCAAATTCCCAGCTTTATAACCCACCTATGGCTTGGGATGGACACCATCCACCCTTTCTCCCAAGACCACACTGCTGCTTAGAAATCACTAGAAAAAGACTTCAGTCCGACCAGAGGCTATGTTGTGTCGAGAGCTAAAGGCAGGCTGAGTTCCTTCCCTTCCGCTCTAGTCAGCCGATGGCTGGTAAGAGTCTCTTGCCTTGACCTCCCTGAAGGGAGCTCTAATCACAAAGCAGCACCAACCAGCCAGAGGTGAAGGCAGATGACCAGGGCTCCCCACAGCTGGGAAGCACACCCGGAAGCACCGTTGATCTGGAGCGCTGGGTGTGTGCACCTGCATCTGTGTCTCTGCACCGGCAAGTGTAAATCTGAATGTGTGCTGTCTGGGAGTCCCTGTGTGTGGGGTCAGTGAAGGGTGGTCATCTGAGGGAGAGGGGATGGTGTACCTAGAGGGACATGTCTGCTTACACTGTGTGCTCAGACCCCAAGGCCCCCTGGTCAGGAGTTAGCTCTGGTTATGCAACTCAGTGGGAACTCAGTGATCAATGGGAACAGCAGGAAAGTCCTGAAGGAGCACGGCGACACTGCCATCCTGTCCTTGCAGTGAACCTGGACACCCCTGGAAGCCACGGGAGGGAATCCCCTGGAAGCTGGAACAGACACCCCTTTGGCTCCGAGGTCCCCAGCACCCCCAATGGAGCAGAGAGCCTGACCCAATCACACACCATACTTCTGCCTCATTTTCCCAGGGTGCTCAGAAGTGGCCTCTCTGGCAGGACTGGCCATGAATAACTCCAGCACTATCTCAGTGATTGAGTTCACCCTGTCGGACTTCCCAGAGCTGTGCCATATGCGGGGCCTGCTCTTTGGACTGTTCCTGGCCATCTATATGCTGACTGTCCTGGAGAACCTGCTCATTGTCTGCACTGTTGGAGCCAGCCACCAGCTGCACACACCCATGTACTTTTTCCTGGCCAACCTGTCAGTGCTGGAGACCTTCTACACCACAGTCACAGTTCCCAGGCTGCTGGCTGGTCTCTTGGCGGGGGCAAGGACCATATCCTTCTCAGGCTGCCTTACTCAGCTGTTCCTCTTCCTCTCCCTGGGTTCCTCTGAATGCTTCCTCCTGGCCACCATGGCCTGTGATCGGTACCTTGCCATCTGCCGCCCACTGCACTACCCAGCCATCATGAATTCGAGGCTCTGCCTGCATCTGGCCCTCAGTGCCTGGCTCGGTGGCTTCCTGGCCTCCTTTGTGTCCACAGCTCTCATCTCCCGACTGAAGTTCTGTGGTCCCCATATCCTCAATCACTTTTTCTGCGACATATCACCCCTGCTTCAGCTCTCCTGCTCTGACACCACTGCCATCGAAACATTGGACTTTGTGGCGGCCCTGGCAGTGCTGGCAACATCTTTGCTGGTGACAGCAGTCTCCTACATACACATCCTGGCCACTGTGCTAAGGATTCCAGGAGGGGTTGGCCGCCGGAAGGCCTTCTCCACATGTGCCTCTCACTTGCTAGTAGTCATCATCTTCTATACCACCACCACCTTCATGTATGCACGGCCTCACGCCATCAGCTCCTTCGACCTCAACAAGCTAGTATCTGTAGTCTACTCCATTGTGACTCCCCTGCTCAACCCTATCATCTATTGCCTGAGGAACCGGGATATCCGTGAGGCGCTGTCCAAGTTTTTCCAAAGCACTAGACCCTCTTAAGTGACAGAACTGCAGTCCCTCCAGGGCTCTGCTCACAGAATGGAGACCACAGGTTCCTTTCCTGCCCATCCCTGCTCTGATCTACGCTCCAAGGGCAAAGAAGGGTACAGACCAAGACCGAGAGACCCCAGGTCTTTCTTCAAGTGCACAGTTACCCCAAGTGGAAGGCAACTCCTAGCTCTTGTGGCCTCTTCCACCAGGAAGCTTAGCACCAAACTAGGAACAGGTCCCCACCTTGACTACCAGGTCTCTTGGCCTGAAAAGTTAAGTGTAGACCTCCAAGAAAGCTCCCTCCACAGTGTCACTCCCCTGGCAAGAAGAAGTCTGAAAGTTTCTGTGGAGGTCAGGCCAGTCCCTGCCCCCAGCCATACATGTTCCCTCTGTCAGATGGCCTAGATGGCCTGCATGGAGACCCTGAGACCCTCAAGCAGCTCGGAGGAGACTAAAGGTCTCCAAGACAGGGCGGGGATTCCAGCAAGTGCTGAGAGCATCCAGCCCAGAGGTGTGAGTGGCTCTTACTTAACACTGGGGAGTTCTAATAGACAACATGCCTGTGTCTAACCTTCCTGATTTTTCTTTCTTTTCTGGAGATGAGGGTAGACACTGAGTTAACTTAGTTAACCCAGTACTTCCTTAGCTGGTACACTGCCATTGGTCTGTGAAAGGCTGTTTCCCTTAGCCTCACAGCAGTTTCACACTCCAGACCTATTTCTATCATGACAGCCACTCAGACTGTGCTGTCACTGAGCTATAAAATCCTCTCTTAGTATTTTGCTTTATATATTTCAAGGTGAAATCAAGGTGTCATCCTAGCTACTTAGGAGGCTGAGATCTGAAGGTCTCAGTTCAAAGCCAACCCAAGTAGGAAAGTCCATGAGACTTATATTAACCACCAGAAAACCAGAAGTGGTGCTGTGGTTCAAACTGGTGCAATGCTAGACTTGAACTAAAAAGCTTAGGGACAGTGATCAAGCCTACAGTTCAAGCCCCTTGAAGAACCAAATAAAGAAAAGGGGAGCTTAGGGACAGTGCCTAGGCCCATAGTTCAAGGCCCAGGAACCACCAAAAGAAAAAGTAAAGCAGACTTGGATAGCAGAAGAGGGGAAAGTGAGACATAAGTATGCCTGCAGAAGGTAAGGACTAAAGAGAAAGAATAATTAACCCTGGTCTCAGCACTAAGCAGAACTGCAGTTAGACTAATTGGACTGCCTACCTAGCACACAGGTGTGGGGGAAGTTCTCTATTCTCAGAAACTAGTGAAATCCAGATGATCATTAGAAAATACTTTGAAAACAAATAAATTTGAAAATCTAGAAATGGATAGGTTTCTAGACACATATCTACCAAAATTGACCCAGAAAGACTTTTTTAACTTTAATAGAACAATAACAAGAGCTGGGCATTAGTGGCTCATGTCTGTAATCCTAACTACTCATGAAGCTGAGATCTGAGGATCTCAGTTCAAAGCTAGCGTGGGCACTAGAGTCCATGACACTCTTATCTCCAATTAACCACCAGAAAACCGAAGTGGCGCTGCGACTCAAGGGGTAGGGCAGTAGCCTTGAGCTGAAGAGCTCAGGGAAAGTGCCCAAGCCCAAGGTCAAACCCCACAACTAACAAGTAACAAACATACAGTGAGACAAACACATAGAGACTGACCCAGAGAAAGGCATGTGCATATGTGCATAACAAACACACAGTGAGACAAACACAGACTGACCAGAGACAGGCATGTGCATGTGTGCATAACAAACACACAGTGAGACAAACACAGAGAGACTGACCCAGAGACAGGCATGTGCATGTGTGCATAACAAACACACAGTGAGACAAACACAGACTGACCCAGAGAAAGGCATGTGCATGTGTGCATAACAAACACACAGTGAGACAAACACAGAGAGACTGACCCAGAGAAAGGCATGTGCATGTGTGCATAACAAACACACAGTGAGACAAACACAGACTAACCCAGAGAAAGGCATGTGCATGTGTGCATAACAAATACACTGTGAGACAAACACAGACTGACCCAGAGACAGGCATGTGCATGTGTGCAAAACAAATACACTGTGAGACAAACACAGACTGACCCAGAGACAGGCATGTGCATGTGTGCAAAACAAATACACTGTGAGACAAACACAGACTGACCCAGAGACAGGCATGTGCATATGTGCATAACAAACACACAGTGAGACAAACACAGACTGACCAGAGACAGGCATGTGCATGTGTGCAAAACAAACACACAGTGAGACAAACACAGACTGACCCAGAGACTGGCATGTGCATGTGTGCATAACACACAGTGAGACAAACACAGACTGACCCAGAGACTGGCATGTGCATGTGTGCATAACACACAGTGAGACAAACACAGACTGACCCAGAGACTGGCATGTGCATGTGTGCATAACACACAGTGAGACAAACACAGACTGACCCAGAGACTGGCATGTGCACACACAGAGACCCTGAGCTCCCTGGGCTGTTGGGGTGGTTAGGGGATGAAGGGGGCGCGGTCTTTGCTCTAATCACACCTGATGTCACTGAGTTTCCAGGTAGGAATGCACCTTGCCATAAAACAGATCCTTGAGACAGGACGCAGGTGGCTTAAGTGTCCTCAGGAATGCCACCATTCTACCAGTCGGTGAATTCCTGGCTGAGAAATGCGTCTGTCGTCTCTTTGACGCAAAGATGGTGCTTCTGTGTCTAAACACCGTCCTTCCGAGCTGCCTTCCCAGACCAGGCTGGTGGGGCCACCGGCCGCGGGGACCGGGCCGCGGGCCGCCGCAGACACCCCGCCCGTCTCCCGCCTCCTTCCTTCCCCTTCCCCTTCCCCTGCAGACCTGGCGCTCGGGGGCCGCGGGCGGGGGCGGGGGGAGGCGGGCGGCCTGTGCGGGGCGGGAGCGGCTCGAGCTCCCGGCGCCTCCGCTCCGACGCGCGGGGGTGGTGCGGGCCTGGGCGGGGAGCGGGGCGGCGGCCGCCACGGGCGCCCCGCGTCTCCTCCCCACTCGTCCTCGGGCGGAGCCTGGGCTGTGCTCGGGAAGAGCGGACCCCGCTCCTCCAGGCCTCCGAGGAGAGGCCCAGCACCCCTGGCTGTCCCTGCTGGGCAGAGAGCCCGCGCGCGGCAGGTAAGGCCCGGGCCCCGGCTGGGGGCGGGGGGCGGGGGCCCCGACGCCACCCGGACCTGCCCGGCCCGGTTTCCCGCCGGTGGAGGGTGGGGACGGACCCGACCGACCGGGTCTTGGCCCAGCGGCGGCGGCGGGGGCGCCCGGGCTCATCCACAGGATCCTCCTCCAGGCCACCGCGCGGCCTCCCCCGAGCGCCACCACGGCCTGCGGATCCCGGTCCGGATGCCAGGCTGCACCGCACAGCCGCCCGGAACTGACAGGAGGGGCCCTGGTTCCCAGGCCTGTGTCCTCCACACGAAGCCCACGCTCAGCTCGCCCAGCCCCTCCAGATCCCCTCCCCAGGCCGGCGTCCCTACCACAGGGTTCCCGCTACCCCCCCCCCCAGCCCTTTCCAGTTACTGAGCGTGGCTCCTAACCCTCCCCAGGCCCAGGGTCCAGTACCGAAGGTTAAAACTCCACACCACCCCTCCTCCAGACAACCCACACCCGGGCAGGCTGAACTCACGCAGTGCCACACCACCGCCCACTAAGCTAAGGCTCCATCTGCTCCCCAGGCCCCTCCCCAGCCCCCGCATTCCAGGCCCAGGCCCTCCCTCCCAGCCCCCTCCCCAGCCCAGCGTCTCCCCCCCCAGGCCCTTCTCCAGCCCCTCCCTCCCAGGCCCAGGCCCTCCCTCCCAGCCCCCTCCCCAGCCCGCACCCCAGGCCCAGGGCCTCCCTCCCAGTCCCCTCTCCAGCCCCTCTCCCAGGTCCAGGGCCTCCCTCCCAGCCCCCTCCCCAGCCTGCACCCCAGGCCCAGGCCCTCCCTCCCAGGGCCTCCCTCCCAGCCCCCTCCCCAGCCTGCACCCCAGGCCCAGGGCCTCCCTCCCAGCCCCCTCCCCAGCCCGCACCCAGGCCCAGGGCCTCCCTCCCAGGCCCCGCCCCAGCCCCCTGTCCCAGGCCCAGGCCCTCCCTCCCAGGCCCCGCCCCAGCCCCGTGTCCCAGGCGCCTCCCTCCCAGGCCCCTCTCCACCCCCTCTCCCAGGCCCAGGGCCTCCCTCCCAGGCCCCGCCCCAGCCCCGTGTCCCAGGCTCAGGCCCTCCCTCCCAGCCCCCTCCCCAGCCCCAGACCCTCCCTCCCAGCCCCCTCCCCAGCCCCGCATCCCAGGCCCAGGGCCTCCCTCCCAGCCCCCCCCCCCCCCGCACTCCCTCCCCCCCCCCCCCGCCCCCCTGATCCCAGGCCCAGGCCCTCCCTCCCAGGCCCCTTCCTGTCCCTGACCCCAGGCCCCGGGCCTCCCCCCCAGGCTCCTCTCCTCAGAAGCTGAGGCCCCTCCCATCCTCTCTCGCAGGTGCTGCCCACCGCGATGAACTGGACTGCTGCCACGTGCTGGGTTCTGCTGCTCGCTGCTGCCTTCCTCTGTGACAGCAGTGTGGCTAAGGGAGGCCGAGGAGGGGCGCGGGGCAGCGCCAGGGGGGGGCTGCGAGGGGGGGCTCGTGGGGCCTCCCGAGTGCGTGTGAGGCCAGCACCCCGCTATAGCTCTTCCCTGCGCGTGGCAGCGGCTGGGGCAGCGGCAGGGGCAGCGGCAGGAGCTGCTGCGGGCCTGGCTGCAGGCTCAGGCTGGAGAAGGGCTGCAGGTCCAAGGGAACTGGGCCTGGAGGACAAGGAGGACCCAGCCCTAGGTGGCAATGGGACAGGAGTCTATAGCTACTGGGCCTGGACTTCAGGCACCAGGCCCATGCAGAACCCATGCCTCTGCCTGTTGGTGGGCAGTGCCCTTAGCACTCTAGGTCTGCTTCAGCTCTAGGGCCAGCTGTGAGTCCAGATCAGACCCTTAGTCTACACTGTCCCCACCTGCCCTCCTTCCCTATCCCCGCCTTAGGTCGGTGAACACCCCACCCAAGATCCTCCAGCTGTGCCAGCTGCCTGGAAGATTGGGCAAAGAGAGCAAGAGCTGTGCCTCTCCAATATGAGGACAAACTCCCTACCCTCCAGCCCAAGCTTAAACCTTACCATCCCACCCTATTAGGGAACCAGCAGCCTCTCAATTCTAGAACATCAGGACCTGCCCCACAGCCAGAGACGCAGGCTGTCCACCACTCTGCAGAGCCACCTAGTGGGAGAAGCCAAGACAAAGCATTCAGGCCACCCCTGTGTGCTGGCCAACTCTGGAGATGGTATGGACAGTGCTGAACCCCAGATGGAAGCAGTTCTGCGGTTCTGCCCCTAGGTCCTGATAGAAGGACTTTAGGATCTGGAGGAGAAAGGAGTTCACTCAGGCTGCCATGAGGAAATGTTGGGTGCTAACCACTTACCCAGGGCAGGTCTTGGGGGCTTTAAAGCCCGGAAGTATCTATCCCAGAAATGCCCACGGTGGGCCCCCTGCCAGAGGACTGCCCCTTGGAGCCACCTGGTCCTAAGAACCACTTAACTGGTCTTGGGGCCCATATGAAGGGAAAAAATCCATATTTAAGAACATTCCAGTCCCTTTGAACTTTTGTTTCCTATTAGAGAATCCCTCAGGGGGACAACTGCCAGTCCTGCTGAAGGGCCACCCTTGTACACAGCCCATGCCACATGGTTCCCACACTTCCAGTGGGCAGCTCCTCTCAAAGGCAGGTGCATTTGGGTCAGGACATGACATAAGTTTCCCACAGCTTCCCATCGGAGAAGAGGGCATTTTTACAGGCCCACAGTCATTCATAGGTCCTTGGACTGAGCAGTGACAGGGGTATACAGAGCAAGCCTGGACTCAAGACAGAAGGCTAATCCCTCCAACAGCAGAGCATTACCTGACCACCCAAGGGACACTGAGCCCCTGGCTCCTACTCAGAGATGCCTTAAGAAGATGCAGGGCAGTCCTTGCAAAAATTTGCCTCTGGCCATACACCTTGTGCTTAGACTGGCACTTGGCTTCTCCTGGACTCACCAGCACAAAGCCTGCAAGTCCAGCTTGGGGGAAAGGGGGCTCCTGACTCTACCAAGTTCTTTAGCTCTAATCACCAAACAACCTCACAGCTGGACAGGCTTTCCCAGGCCCTGGCAGTCCCCTTGCCCAAGAGCCCAGAACCTACAGATGGACTGTCTCTGGGACTGGTCCTTGCCCTCTGGACCACAAGGTGTTAAGGCTCATGAATCGGTGGACTTAATGCCAGGTACTAGTACCTCCTGGCCTGGCATAGTTTTGGTTGGAAACACGTTTCAATGGTATTGGTGGAACTCTGACCAAGTATTATTCCTGAGTGGCGAGTTTCAGGATGCAGCTACCTGACAGCTGTCACCCAC
Organism: Megascapheus bottae; assembly: GCF_031878675.1. NCBI lineage: Eukaryota > Metazoa > Chordata > Mammalia > Rodentia > Geomyidae > Megascapheus > Megascapheus bottae. Next base: position 213,982 of record NC_143523.1, read on the forward strand.
ACTGCCAATGCCCTCAGGCACAGTCAGCGCCCAAGCTCAATGCCACCAGTGACAGCAAGCCTGCCTTGGGACCTCAAAGGCAAACTGAGACTCCCTCTATCACTGAATCTTACACAGGGAGACCTACTGGAGCCCCTCAACGTCTCAGTTCCCAACCAGAACAGGCTGCAGAGAAGACTCTCAATACATACAACACTACGTGCTCATCACAAAGTCCAAATACAAAGGAAATACTCCTTTAATACCTCCCCCGCCAGGCAGAGGGCACAGAGGAAGTAATCTCAGGGCAGATTCATCACACACAGCAGCAGCACAAGTGTCATCAGGGGAAAGCCAGCAGGATGATGGTAGCCATACAAACTGAAGGGACACTGAACACCAGAGAGCTAGCCAGTGCTCAAGAAGCTGTGGGAAGGTTAGGCCATGACCACGGTTGAGATCAGAGCTAGTGATCAAGCACAACCTCACCTGGCCCTGTACTGCACCGAGCCTGTCCCGTCTCTGCCTCTTCCTTTCTGAACGCAGCTGCTGGCAGTGAGACCTCCTGAGGATGTCAACAATTCTGAGATGCCCTCTGTACCTCCTCTGGGTCCAAGCGTCTCACTCGCTAGAAGGTGCTACCCTTGATGGTTGACCACTGCTGTGTACAAAGCTGACCTGCAAGAAGGTAGCCGCCCAAGATTCTGGCCCTGAGCACTGGGAGAGAGACCAGTGCTCTCTAAACTTGCTGTCCATGTCTGTGTTCACACTTAACAGTGAAGAGTTCATTGTGAAATAAATCCCTCTGCTGGCAGCAAGGCTCTTCTCATTGCAGGACCGAACCTGCCCACGCCCAGTCTACACTAGCACCAGGAACAAAGGTAAACAGGTACACAGTGAAGGAGCCAACAAGAAGATGAACCGTTTAAACCAAGTTCTTTTACATTATGGATAGAACTTTGACTCTCTAAAATAGCATTCTGTGTCTGCTTAAACTCCAAGCAGGAACCTCCAGACCAGGCCACACCTGCAGGACGGCTCAATCCCTGTAACCAGGGATGGCCTGAACTTGGCAGGCAGGATAGAACAGTGCCCCTAGTAGGGACCTGAGTTAGAGCCACCAGGTTGAGTGTGTAGAAAGCGGGAGTGGGGAGACTGCCCAAGCCTCAAACATTTTGGCTGCAGAAAGTCTGGAAGGCCACACACTACCCAACGCGTTGAGGGGTCTGTGCTGGCCGGGGGTGGTCCTGCAGGGTGTCACGGTCCAGCATCACTGGGCCCAGCAGCCCGCTGCGGAAGGTCCGGAGGAAGTCATAGGCGGCTGCAGAGTAGTTGGGTTGAATGACGTTCACGTCACCTGGGACAGAAAGTGTGGTGAGGAAGGAAGCTCCACAGGACAGCCGGGCCATGGAAGGCTCTGAGGGGCTCAGTAGTGAAGTCTGGGGCACAGGTTCATCCACACGGGGCTCCTTCCACTCCAGAAACTTCCCCAAGCTCTGGCTGCAGGACAACCACCACAGGTTCCCACGCATGTCTCCCTCCTGTCCTCTCCCAGGGATGGCCAAGGACCCCACCGGCAAGGGCCTTGGGCCCCACTCACCTGTGCCTGTGAGCACCTTCACCTTCCGAGTCTTTCCCAGCCTCACAGCCACGCTCTTCAGCACACGCTCAATGTCATCACAGGCACTGTCCAGGCCATAGTGTTGCACATACCTGCACAGCCCACAGCTCCCAATCAAACTTCAAGGAGGTGCTAACCTTACCTCAGAGCAGCTGAAAGGACTGGACTGTTTCCCAGGAACTTAATCAAAGGGCAAAGCTCAGGAAAGCTGAGACCATCACCCAAAATGTAACATCTGTCCAGGCACCAGTGGCTCACACCTGTAACCCTAACTACTCAGGAGGCTGAGATCTGAGGACTGTAGTTTGAAGCCAGACTGGGCAAGAAAGTCCCAGTGAGACTCTCCAATTAAACACTCAAAAGCCAGAAGTGGCGCTGTGGCTCAAAGTTGTACAGTACCAGCCTTGAGCAAAAGAGCTCAGGCCCTGAGTTCAAGCCCCACAGCCAACAAAAAAAGGGTAACATCCAAAATTTGACCAGGCCTACAATGCAAGAGAATGGGGAGGGGGGGAGATAGGGGGGAAAGAGAGAGAGAGAAAGAGAGAAAGTCACTGGGCCTGTTGGCTCATGCCTGAAAATCCTAGCTACTCTGGAAGCTAAAATATGAAGATCGTGGTTCGAAGCCAGCTGAGGCAGGAAAAGCCCATAAGATTCTTATGGCCAATTATCCACAAGAAAACTGGAAATGGAGCTGTGAGTCAGTGATAGAGTGCTGTCCTTAAGCAAAGAAGCTCAGGGACAGTGCCCAAGGACAGTACCTGAGTTCAAGCCCCATGACCAAAAAAAAGAAAAAGAAAAATGGAACCCAGACTGGGAATGTGGCTTAGCGTTTGCCTAGCAAGTACAAAGCCCTAAGTTTGATTCATGTACTGTGGCTCAAGTGTAGATTGCTACCTTTGAGCATAATGAAGCTCAGGTACAGTGCCTGAATTCAAGCCCCTAAAGTGGCACACATACACACATACATACAAAATAATAATAATAATAATTTTTTAAAAATAAAGAAGATGGAGCCAACCCTTAACTGACAAGGTATTAAAATTAGCACACCAGGCTTAGTTACTCAGGAGGCTGAGATCTGAGGATCAAGGTTCAAAGCCAGCCCAGGGCACTAAAATCCCAGAGATTCTTATCTCTAGTTAACCACTAGAAAACTGGAAGTGGTGCTGTGGCTCCAGGGGTAGGGCTGTAGCCGTGAGCTGAAGAGCTCAGGGATAACGCCTAGGCCCAGGGGTAGGGTGGTAGCCTTGAGCTGAAGAGCTCAGGGACAGTGCCCAGGCCCAGGGGTAGGGTGGTAGCCTTGAGCTGAAGAGCTCAGGGACAGTGCCCAGGCCCAGGGGTAGGGTGGTAGCCTTGCGCTGAAGAGCTCAAGGATAGTGCCTAAGCCCAGAGTTCAAGCCTCACAACCAACAACAAAATAATAATAATCAAATGTGATTTTTTTTTAAAGCCATTAAAAAGCACAAATTGCAAGTATAGGAAAAATAAGGATTCCACACAGAGCTCCAATAACCAGAATGCTCTGAAGCAGTGTCCAAGAAAGGAAGTGGATAGAGGACATGAAGACTAGGATGACAGACTCTTCTCCAGAGGAGGCACAAACTTGAAACCTGCAGTGCAGATATCCATGTTTCAAGGTGACAACAGGACATTCTGGCAAAAGTAGTTGAAATAACTTGCCTGGCAGGTGAAAGGCCACAGCACACCAGAACACAGCAGATAGGAAGGTCATAGATGAACCAGCCATGAGAGAGGTCAGAGGAGGGCAGAGGAGGGGAAGGAAAGAAGGGAAGAAGCAAAGGGGGGAATATTTGATTCGGAAAAGAAATGTAAACAGACCTTTCCTGGAGAAGTTACATGAGACGACAAGAGCATATGCACGGAGAGGATGAACATGAATTACCACATGACACATACAGGGCAAAAAGGAAGACCTGGCACACCAAAGACAAACAGGACGCAGAAAAACCAGAACTACCATTCTGTGCTGGGTAGTACATGACATAGTACAATACCCTGGAAAATAGCTCAGCAATTAAAAATGTAATCTACCTTGTTCCTGGCCATGACCCTGATTGTTTTTTCCCAAGAGAAATAGAAACTTGGGGCCTAGTGGTAAGGGCTTGCCTAGCATGCATGAAACCTTGGGTTCAATTCCTTGGTACCACATACACAGCAAAAGCAGGAGGTGGTGCTGTGGCTCAAGTGGTAGAGCACTAGCCTTGAGAGAGCTCAAGGGCAGTGCCCAGGCCCTGAGTTCAAGCACCAGGACTGGTTGAGAGAGAGGGAGAGAGAAAGAGGGAGAGAGGGAGAGAGAAAGAGAACCCTAGCAGCTATATCAGTACCAGCAAGAACTCCAAATGCCTCCATTCCATGTCATCCCAATAAATCAAGTGCAGAATATCAAGCAATCAACAATGAGCTCAACCATTAAATGTGAGCCACTGGCACACATTTGGCATGGATGAATCTCAGAACACTGGTGTCCAATGAGGAAAGCTGGATGAGAAGATGCAACCCATATGACTCCATTTATAGGAAATCATGGAAAAATGTAAACTAACCTGGTGAAAGACAGCAGATGGCTGCCTGGGGCCAAGAAAGACAAGTACAGAAAATCCAAGAATGGGTGATGGGATGTCCATCTTTTTTAAGTTGAACTCTTCTTATGCATTTTGATTGTTATTGTAAAGGTGATGTACAATTACAGTTATGTAAGTCAGAGAAGAAGTACATTTTTTTGACAGTGTCCTCTTTTCCCTCCTGTTCTTTGTTTTGTTTTTGTTTTAAATGGCTCTTCCATCTTACTGCTAACACCTCACTGTTGTAGTATGAAAGCACACATGACCTTGCACCTACCATCACTCACCTCAACATTCCATGCTGGTTGAGAGTATAAAGGAGGTAGTCAGCCATAGTCTCTTCCCCAACCAGGTGGTCCAACACTGTTCCTGAAAGACAAGCAGCATCCGTGCCTCACCATCTCTGCCTGAAGACCTGCAAGGTCATTATACACCATGACCCTGGCTTCCCCAGGTGTGGCTGCCTCAGCTGCAAGGCACAAATGTGCCATTAGCCACTCTAGAACAGGCAGGTCAGAACTAGCAGTAACACCCTGTTCTCAGGGTGAGCCACCAAGGTCAGAAAGAGAACCCTAAAGGTGGGGTGGAGGGTTACTCACCACACAGGGCCAGCTTCAGGCCTGTCTCCACGCTCTCAATCCGAGGGTTCAACACCCCAGGGGTGTCCAGCAGGAACATTAGTGGTCGCTCACACACCTGTTGAGGCAGAGGATGGAGTAGGGTTACAGAGCCTCTAAACCAGCCATCCTTGGAGACCCTGAGGCTCCTAGGTCAAACCCAGCCCTATGGGTCATCCTTGTTATGGAGCACTGTGATCTCCATAGGGTTTAATTCACATGTGATTTAGAATAAAAAGAGACCAAATGAGCTGGGCATGAAGTGGCTCACGCCTGTAATCCTAGCTACTCAGGAGGCTGAAATCTGAGGATCAAGGTTCAAAGCCAGCCCAGGCACAAAAGGACCTGAGACTCTTATCTCCAAATTAACCTTTAGAAAACAGGAAGTGGGTCTTGGTTCCTAGGTAGAGCATAGCCTTGACCTGAAGAGCTCAGGGACAGTGCCCAGGCCAAGTTCAAGCCCCATGACCCACAAGAGAGAGAAGAGATAGGAGGGAGGGAGGGAAGGAGGGAGAAGGGGGGGGGAAACGTATACCAAATGAATGTAAGAAGTGATCTCTGCTAAGCTCTGCCCTAACCATTACATGGCACTGGCAGCTGGGGTCACAAAGCTTCCTTCCCCACAAGTTTGCCAAGGACAGAGCAATATGAGACAGTGACAGTGCAAATGGAAGGAAGGGAAGAAGGTCAGAGGCAAAGACTGGCCTTGGCAGTGCCAGGATCAGCAGTGCCTGTATAGGTCTAGGCAGAGCTAAGGGCATGGCTGTCAAAGATCCCACATGGAATTTCTGCCCCCCCCCCCCAGTCCAGGGGTTTGAACTTGGAGCCTGGGCACTGTCCTTGAGCTTCTTTTACTCAAGTCTAGCACTACCACTTGAGCCACAGTGTCACTTCTAGATACTTCTATTTATATAGTACTAAGGAATGGAACCTAGGGTTTCATGCATGCTAGGTAAACACTCTACAACTAAGCCACATTCCCAGCCCTCACCTGGATTCTTGATGTCACGGCTCTGGTGATTCCAGGCTCGCCTCCCACTCGGGCAGCTTTACCTGTAATACAAAGATGCTGTCAAATGTATAACACTCAGTAGTTCAGAACATGCAATAACTCATCCTGTGTTATGCACCAAATGGCTCACAACCAAAGAGGTTTTCAAATTCCAGGCACAAGCCAGAGGCCAGGGGCTCATGCCTATAATCCTAGGCTCTCAGGAATCTGAGAATCAAGGTTCGAAGCAAGTTTGGACAAGGAAGTTAGTGAGATTCTTATTTCCAATTAACCACCAAAAAGCCAGAAGTGGAGCTGTGACTCATGTGGTAGAGCCCTAGCCTTGAGCAAATAAAGCATAGGGACAGTACCCAGACCAAGTTCATGCCCCAGAACCAGAAGAAAAAAAAAAAAGGCTTAACTTAAATGTGAATTAACACTACATTGCTAATATAGAAAAGTGAAGCTTTAACTAAGAGTGAATAAATTCATTTAACATGCTTAAGCCAAGGGCACCAGGCGCCTGTGCTGTGGGACTGAGCGTTGTGGGTTGTGTTTTAAATAAAAACCTGAGAATAAGCAAGTACCAGGGCTCCAAGAGAACTCAGCACAAGTTTAGAGAAGCTGGGATGACAACACCAGATTTCTAAGATACCAGGAGGGAAGGGACTGAGGGAAGATCACTCATAAGGAAGCTGCCCCCTGCCTGGTACATCCACTATCCTATAATATGCTGGGTTCTCTAGACCAAAGGGTTCATTAAACAAATGAGCACCAGTGGTGGCTCACGGAGGGTGGAATCTGAGGACTGAGGTTAGAAGCCAACCGCAACAGACAAATCTAAGAGATTCTTATGTCCAGTTAAACACTAACAAGCTAGAAGCAGAGTTGTAGCTCAAGCAGTAGAATACCAGCCTTCAGCAATAAGGGGGAGCTTCAGGTCCTGAGTTTAAGCTCCAGTACCAGCACCCTCTTGACAAAAAAAAATCAAGTTTTGAGAAGTCTTAATGACTTTAGATGTAATGATTTTAAAGAAGCCAGACAGCAGGTAAGTTCAGCCTGTAATCTGTAGTTTTCTGGAGGATCATGTTTGTTTTTTGTTGGGTTTTTTTTTGCCAGTCCTGGGCTTGAGCTCAGGGCCTGAGCCCTGTCCTTGGACTTTCTCAAGGTTACAGCTCTACCACTTGAGCCTCAGCACCACTTCCGGCTTTTTTCTGTGGGTCTCTGTACATGCAAGACAAGCACTCTACCACTAGGCCACGCTCCCGGTCTAGAACTTCTGGTAAATGTCTGTCCACCACATAAACCCCTTGCACAGGGAAGAGCTGACAGCACCATCCCCCCACCACAGGCATACCTATCCTGAGGTGCTGCCTCCTCAGCGAATTGATGAGGGAGGACTTGCCCACGTTGGGGACCCCAACCACCATGATGCAGTACTCCAGGTTCTGTGGAAGCAGAGAAGAGCCTTGACACCCCCACACACACACACACCAGGCCATGAGCCCACAGTCCCCAAGAGGGAAGACTGGCACAGAGGCCTGGCCTCTAACAAGCCCTAGCCCTCCCAGGCCAGCCCTCCTGGACAGGCACCATCATGTCCTCTGCACTGCAATACCCCAAGACCAGGCAGGAGGGGCCAAGGTGGTCCTCACAAGCCCAGCCCCAGGTCCTTCTACCAACAACCAACCTCTGCTCGATGATAGCGGTAACTGCTTCCAATGAGCTCTGTGACCTTCGGTACGATCTGCAACAAACCAGACATGTCTTCTAATCTTACGTCTGCCACCTCTGCTCTCCTTTATACTCATCAAAGGAGAGAACAAAGACCTCCCAGGCTTCATTCAACAGAGATAAGAAAATGAAAGCAATCAGATCAAAGATGTCCAACTAAGCTGTAACTGGTGAGGGCTCACACATCCACACTGCTCCATCTTCCTCCCAGGAGGGAAGAAGGCTTCTACCGCAGGAGGGCTTCCATGACAGAGGTGACAGTGACCCTTTACTGGTAAACATGCACATCCTGTTCACCAGCAATCCAGTGATGTGCTACCACATATCAACAGAACTAAGTGACTTTGTCCTCCCTGGACATCTGTCTTGGGCTGTGGGCATAAGCACAAGACTCGGGGTAGGCCCCCAAGAGGCTGCCATCCTGGGCAGTAGAACCAAGATCAAAACTGCTTAGCCAATTCACAATAGCCAGGCGATGGAAACAATGCAGATGCCCTACTGCAGATGAATGGATACAGAAAATGTGGTATATATACACAATGGAATTCTATATAGCCAACAGACAAGATAAAATAATGGCATTCGCAGGGAAGTGGATGAATCTAGAGCGAATCATGCTGAGTGAGACAAGTCAAGACCTAAGGAACAAAAGGCACATGGTATCCCTAATATGTGGCTATTAAATCCAAAGAGTACAAGAGTGAGGACTCAGTAACTGCATACCCAAAGCTATGAACATGGTAATGGAAATATAAACATAACTATATAGACATAAAAACCTATGATTCTATAGACCTAATGTTTTATTTCTTAAATTAATATGTTTCTATGACATACAAACCCTTAGCCTAATTTTGATTAAGTTCTAAATACTAAGTCCCAGTGATTGTAAATAGAGATTCCCTCCTTGAACACTTGTTTGTTAAACTTGTCATTTAAAATATGATGTAAAAATCAACATTAATAAATTCTTAAAAAAAAAACAAAACTCTTTAGCCAGCACAGTGGCTCAGGCCTATAATTCTAGCTTCTCAGGAGGCTGAGATCTGAGGATCAAGGTTCAAAGCCAGCCTGGGCACAAAAGGACCTGAGACTCATCTCCAGTTAACCTCTAGAAAATGAGAAGTGGGGTTTGGCTCAAGGGTAGGGTGGTAGCCTTGAGCTGAAAAGCTCGGGACAGTGCCCAGGCCAAGTTCAAGCCCCATGACTCACATAAAAACAACTGCTTGCCAAACAACAGAGTGAATAGAAACACCAGCACATGAGCAGAAAGGCCTACCTGCTTGATGTTTTCATCCTTTACACAGTCAGTAAAGATGACATTTTTTAGGCCTGTTCCTTCTAAGTGCTGCAAAATTTTCTGAAAGAGACATTTCCATTTTAAACACTCAATAAAAATATGGATGGTACGACACAATAAAAGTTGAGGATCTAGGTTCAACGAGACTCTTAGGAATATTTATCTACTCGGAGACAGCTCATCTCTGGGAACTGGGTAAAGAGGACACAAGATGAGACAAAGGGCCTCAGAAGAAGGCAGCATGGCACATCACTGGCTCCAGGACATACAGGAGGGCAGAGCTCAGAGCAGCAGAACTGGCTGTCCTATCTATGCTGGGGTGAAGACCAGGAAACACAGACTGATCCTTGGAAGTTCAGAACCTCTGTGAGTAAAATGAGGCTGTCATTCTGAAACTACTTCCAACAGTACACTTACAGAACATGGACTTCACTGAGAAATTTCACTGCTCGAATATGGACATCCTTCAAACACATTAAACTGAAGGGGCAGTGAATCTGATATGATTATAGAGAATATCTAAAAGCCCAAAGTTGACACAAATTCATTACTCTTAACATTCAGTGAAATCACTATAGAGCTGTGTCATATTTTATGAATATATACATTTATAAATCATACCTATTTAAAATTACTATTGTAATGTTTGGTTGCTACTGGCTTCAAAATATGCTGAATGCTTAAAAAAGGGAAAAAGGCACTGATTAAATCAATTTATTTTAGTTATTTCTTCCAGGACTGAAAGTGTGGCTCAAGTGGTAGAACACCAGCCTTGAGCAAGAAATCTGAGACTGTGAGACTGAGTTCAAGCCCCAATATCCCCAATTATCAATGTATTCTCTCTGTGTGTCTGCGTGTATATATACATATGTATACATATGTGCGCACATATATATATATACACACACATATTCCTTCTAGACACCCACTGCAGATGGGATAAGGATATAAGCCAAGACAAAGCCATTCTGAAGCCACAATTCCCATGTCAATTCACTCAAGATGTCCCTCAGGGAAGAGGACAGTGGGCCCTTTCTCAAGCACCTGACCTCACACCCAGATGAGTACTCAATACAAAGTCTGCAAAGATAGGATTTAAGGGCAAAAGAAACCACAAATGAGTTCCACTAGTAAAAGCGAAAGCAGACATGATGGTAAATAACCAGAGCTGCAAATGGAGGAAAGCCCTAGAGGTCTATACAGTGCCCCGGCTGTCATTGTCATTTCTATCAGCTGAGAGCAGGATGGGCTAACTTAGGGGACCACCTCAGTTATCCTCCTGATGGCATCCATAGAGACTGGTGGTAGAATTGTGTGCTTGGAGTGGAGGTGACTGCAATGTACAGACACATAAGATAGTACAGGCATTTTTGTGGGTCATGGGGCTTGAACTCTGGGCCTGGGCACTGTCCCTGAGCTCTTCAGCTCAAGGCTACCTCCCTACCCCTGGAGCCACAGCCCCACTTCCGGTTTTCTAGTGGTTAATTGGAAATAAGAGTCTCTGGGACTTTAGTGCCCTGGGCTGGCTTTGAACCTCAATCCTCAGATCTCAGCCTCCTGAGTAGCTAGGATTATAGGTATGAGCCACCACGCCCAACTAGTTTGGGGTTTTTTTAAAACCCCTAATCACATGGAAAACACCCTGCATTGGCTCAGTTCTATCTGGCTTTAGAAAAATCAGTAGACATTTTGGATCTCTCCCACTCTAAACTCTTGTAACTTATAAACCCAAGGATGTGCTGAAAACAGACAATGAGGGCCGGGAGTATGACCTAGTAGCAGAGTGCTTGTCTAGCATGCAGAAAGCCCTGGCTTCAATTCCTTGGTACCACAATACATTTAAAAAAAAAAAAAAAAGCCAGAAGTGATGCTGTGGCTCAAAAGTGGTAGAGCACTAGCCTTGAGAAAGCCCAAGGACAGTGCTCAGGCCCTGAGTTCAAGCTCCAGAACTAGCAAAAAATAAGAAGAGGAAGAAGAGGAAAAGGAAGAGGAAGAAGATTAAAAAAAAAAAAAAAAAGAGGGCTGGGAGTTTGGCCTAGTGGTTAAAGTGCTTGCCTAGCATGCATGAAGACCCGGATTCGATTCCTCGGTACCACATACATAGAAAAAAGCAAGAAGTGGTGCTGAGGCTCAAGTGGTAGAGCTCTAGCCTTGAGAAAGTCCAAGGACAGTGCTCAGGCCCTGAGCTCAGGCCCAGGACTGGCAAAAAAAAAAAAAAAAGAAAGAAAGAAAGAAAGAAAGAAGACAATGAGTATAGAATCTGTCACTACAGAAAAATGCCTCCCAGACGGCATAGTTCTAGCAGTTACGTGGCTCAAGTGGCACACTGACCATTTCCCAAAAGACATGTGGCTATATTGAACACTTGGGTACTAAGTTAATGCTTGAAATAAGCAGCCATGCTGAGGAACCAGGCTGAAAGCATCTTGCAAAGCCAAGATATCCCTAAAGCAGAGCTTAGTTTGTGTTGGTAACTTTTCTGCCACACTGCAGATGGCATCTGCTGGATGGTACACACTCACCTGCTGCTCTGTGAGATCTGCCAAGTCCATCTTGTTGAGGACAAGCAAGTGAGGCTTCAACCCAAGAGTCTCCTGAAACAGAGGGTTGCGACCTGAGAGTGGAATGTGGCAACATTAAGGCAAAATCCCTTGAAAGCTTTATCAGTCAATCATTTTGTCTTCTCTGACTGGGTCAAAAGGAGAAGCCAAAGGATGGAACCTCATCTCAGAGCAGGCCACCCAGCCCACCTCAAGAGCTATGGAGCCAGCTTTGATCCTGCCTTCCCAGTTTGAGAAGTGTGTACTTTCCACCACTTCCAGGGCAGGCAGTCAGGCTTTGCAAACATGAATGATAGTAGCAAACCCAAACTCAAAACTCAGCCAGGCACGTGATACATATCTTTACTCACACAACTTGGGAGGCTGACGCTGAAAGACTCTAGAGAGTTCCAGGCCAATCTGTGGTATCTGGCTTAGTTGCCAAGTTCCAAATGAGTGATGTGATCACTCAAGAAAAAGTAGTTCTGAGCCAGGTACACTGGCTCACGCCTGTAATCCCAGTTACTCAGGAGGCTGAGATCTGAGGATCATGGTTCAAAGCCAGCCTGGACACTAAAGTTGGTGAGACCCTTACCTCCAATTAACCACTAGAAAACTGGAAGTGGTGCTGCAGCTCAAGGGGTAGGATGGTAGCCTTGAGCTGAAGAGCTCAGGGACAAGGCCCAGGCTCAGAGTTCAAATCCCACAACTGACAAAGAAAAAGAAAAAAAAAAGAGAAAGTGGCTCTGTACAGTCCTAAGTATCATAGAACACTCTCCTATCACGTGACTACTAAGGACTCCCAAGCCCACCACTAGGGACCCAGGAGGTCCCTTCCCTCGTATAGACTCCCTGCAGATGCCACCTCCTCCTGCCATCCTCAACCAGGACTGTCAGGACTAACATGGGGCCCAATCCTAACTGACACAAATGTGTGCAAGGGTGGGGTGAGGGGAGGCTTCTTATCCTCCTATCCTGAGCCTCTCCTTTCCTGGTGCTGTATCCCTACTTGAAGATCAAGCTGCCTATCCCATCTAAGCACCCAGTTAGGCAGCTGTCTCCCCACTCCAGATTTTCTTTCCTGTGTATGACCACTCAGAAAGCTACAGCCTCCAGACTCCCCTCCCAGGATGTTACAGAGGCCATCATCTAGGATAGGCTGCCTGCCACATCCTAGATAAGGCAAAATGTCCAAGGGTCAAAGGAAAAGTCCTCTCATCGCACATACTAAAAGATAACCACATGCTTGTGTTTGGATATACCCATAATTGTCAGCACGTTGTATAAACTGATACACATTTACAATCCACAACAAAGAAAGGAAATGGGTCTTTTTGTTTTGTTTTGCTTGCCAGTCCTGGGGCTTGAACTCAGGGCTTGGACATGGTCTTTTTGCTCAAGGCTAGTGCTCTGCCACTTGAGCCACAACACCACTTTTGGTTTTTTCTGTGTATGTGATATCGAGGAATGGAACCCAGGGCTTCATGCTTGCAAAGTGGTCTGAAAGTACATGTTCTGATACTAAAGTTCCAACAAGACCATGAATTCTGAATAACATCTTCATTCTCCACTACTGCTTCCAGACTCCATCAGTGGCAATGCAGTCAGTACTGCCTGTCCATAGGGCTTATGCTTACTGGCCCAGCCTCCCCATTCTTGGCTCCCCAGGCATGTTGGTAACAACTAGAAAAACCAGTATCTTCATCACTGAAAAACTTCAACATAGCTCAAATGGATAAAACAAAGGCTAAGAAGCCTCTGTCAAAACAAGATCATGTCTTGTCAATTCTCCCCTCAAGCACAAGAGAAAAGCTGTTGGCAGGAACAGCTAATCTCAGCTTTCATGCCCCATCTAAAGAATTTTACTGCTGGGTCATACTAGGAAGCCCAGGTGAGCCAGGCAGAGGGGAAGACAAATGGTGCCTCATTGCAGCCACATATCAGATTCTGGTGTAAGACATGGCTTAACAACTAGCATATTTACCAAGTTCCCCAATAATCCCAATCTATAATTAAGGCTGAGAGCCACTGCTCTAAATGCCAGTATCAAGTAAGGTTGCTGGTCACTGCAAGAGATAACTAAACTGAGGCCGTGGCAGACAGACACCAGAAATGTTTCCTTCTGCCTCTGCACTCTTGGCTCTATAGGGGTCCCTCCTATACCAGGAAAGGATATCCGAGCATCATGAACCTCAATGACACAGTCCACCACCTTCAGACTGCTCTGCATCTTCTTCAGTCCTAGAAAACAAAATGGTATTAAAGGGCGGGCCTAGGACCTTTCAAAGGGGCAGATTTACGCTTGCTATTCACAAGTGACACTCTGAACTGGTGACTGCATGTAAGCTCAGTACCCTGGAGGCGGAGATCATGAGTTTGAAGCCTGAACTGGCAGTTAGACCTATCTCAAAAACAAAATTTAAACTGTGGAAAGTGCTGGGCACCGCTTGGGATCTTAATTACTCAGAAGGCTGAGGTCTGAGAATCACTGTTCAAGGCCAGGCAGGAAATTCCCTGACCTGCCAATCTCCAATTAACCACCAAAAACGCCGAGGTGGAGCCATGTGCAGCTCGAGGGCTCTGGCCTAGAAGAGCAGAGCTCAGGGGCAGCGCCCGTCCCTCATTTACGAAAGTAAAGCGGGCATCTGAGGACTCATCCAGCACAGAGCCAAGCCGGGCTGGGCGGGTCCTTGGCGGTCTCCGTCCCTCCCCAGGAAGGCGCACAGCAGCAGCACCGGGGCGCCCCAACCCCGCAGGGCCAAGGGCCACGCGACGCCAGCCTCCCGGGGTCAGAGGCGGAGGCATGAACGAAGAAAGCCACCAAGAAAGGACAGCCCGGGGGCTGGCCGGTGGCCCGCGGGCACCGCGGCGGGGCGCGGGGGGCGCCGGACGGGCCGTGCCTGCCGCCCGGCCTCACCCTTGGCCATGTGGCCCGGGAACCAGCGCGCCACTTCGCGGCCACGCAGAGGGAAGCATTCGCGCCAGGCGGCCTGGGCACAGAGCAGCGCGCGGGGTGACGGCCTCATGGCGGGGAGGGCCTCGGGGAGCCGCGTCCGGAAGCGCGCACCGCCCTGCGCAACCCGCGCTCGTCCCTGCCGTTCCGGGCCTCCAAGGTTCCGACGCCACCGCCGGGGCCAGCCAACCACGCTGCCGGGCGAGGCGAGGCGAGGCGGCCCGGGGGCGGGGCCGCGGGGGGGCGGGGCCGCGGGGCGAGGCGAGGCGGTCCGGGGGCGGGGCCGCGGGGGGGCGGGGCCTCGGGGCAAGGCGAGGCGGTCCGAGAACAGGGCCGCGGGGGCGGGCCCTCGGGGGCGGGGCCTCGGGGCGAGGCGAGGCGGTCCGGGGGTGGGGCCTCAGGGGGCGGGGCCTTGGGGGCGAGGCAAGGCGGCCCGGGGCGGGGCCTCAGGGGGCGGGACCGCGGGAGGCGTGGCGAGGCGGTTCGGGGGCGGGGCCTCAGGGGCGGCGGGGTGAGGCGGTCCGGGGGCGGGGCCTCGGGGGGGCGAGGCGGTCCGGGGGCAGGGCCGCAGGGGCGGGGCCTCCGGGGGCGAGGCGAGGCGGTCAGGGGGCGGGGCCTCTGAGGCGGGGCGAGGCGGTTCGGGGGCGGGGCCTCGGGGGCGAAGCGGTTCGGGGGCGGGGCCGCGGTTCCCGTGGCACGCCCCCTGTTGTGGGCGGGGCCTGGGCCGTTTCAAAGACAGAGCCACCAGCAGAACAGTGGTGCAGTTCTGAGTCACATAGGTTTTTGCTTTTCAATTCAGGGTTTTATTAATATTGGTTACATTTATAAAGGGAGCTAGAGGTGTGGCCTAGTGGTGCCTAGCATGCACGAAGCCCTAGGTTCGATTCCTTGGCACCACTCAAGCAGCAGAGTGCTAGGCTAGCCCTGAGTTCCAGCCCCCAGGACTGGATAGATAGATAGATAGATAGATAGATAGATAGATAGATAGATAGATAGATAGATAGATAGATAGATAGATAGATAGATAGATAGATAGATAGATAGATAGATGATGTAGCTCAGTAATACAACCCTTGCCTAACAAGCCCTGGGTTTGAACTCTACCATCACAATATCATAAACATAGTTATCTACATTATATTACAGACAATAAAATGCCTGACTTCTAGCTGGACCCCATGGCTAAGCTAGATACTCAGGAGGCTGAGATCTGAGGATCATGATTTTGAAGCCAGCCTCAGCAAGAAAGTCCCTAAGACTCTTAACTCTAATTAACCACCAAAAAGCCAGAAGTAAAAGTGTAAGTGACAGTGCCCAGGCCCTGACTTAAACCCCAGGACACACACACACACACACCACAGTCCAACTGCTCTTCAACTCAAGGTTACCATCCTACCCCTTGAGTCACAGCCCCACTTCCGGTTTTCTGGTGGTTATTTGGAGACAAGAGTCTCATGGTCTTTTGTGCCAGGATGGTTTTTTAATCTCATCCTCAGATCTCAGCCTCCTGTGTAGCTAGGATTACAGGCACTACCACACCCCGCTTAATGGCTTTTCAAATACTCCAGGTTTTCAGCACCCTTCTGACTGAAATTCTACGTTAAATCCATTAACACAAAGAGACTGGAAAAGCCTGATCAGTATTCCAGGAGACGTCAAACATGGCAGGTGTAGTAGCACTCTGGTGTGGTCACACCTCTAATTCCAGCTACTAGAAAGACTGAGGCAGGTGAATCTCAAGTTTGGATTGCAGGTTGAGGCTTCCTTGGCAATTTACCAAGCTCCTGTCTCAAAATAAAACACAAAGGACTAGAGACACAGCTCAGTGAACAGCATGTTTGCCTAGCATGTGGGAAGCCCTGGGTCTGATCCCAGCAGAAAGGGAGGGAGGAGTTTAAGTACAGTCATATTTTAAATTTAAATCTCCAGGTTTGAAAGACCTTTGAGTTTAAACTCCAATTACATCAAATCAAATCAAATAAATCCCCAGACTTCATAGGCTGGGAATATAACTAGGTTTTTTATGCCTAGAGAATATATAGCATCACAAAGGAAAAATTATAAATTCACAGACTAATGAGGGACCATACTGTACATCAGGTTGAAAGTTTTCACTTAATGAAACTGTTATCATAGGCATTAAGATAGACTTAAACTGAAGGCCATTTCCAATGTATAAGAGGCAGCTTAAAAATCTGCTTTTTCTGGGCCCATGAAGTAATTAAAAGCTGGATAAAAACTAGGATTCCCAGTCACTTCCTTGCATTGGTGCTGATCTGAGCCATTCTCTTCAAAGGTATTTTGCAATCACCTTGGACCCCAGGAAAAGACAAGGTTTATCAGGAATACATATATTATGACAAGGGCAAACTACTCCCCCACCCAGCCATCTTCTTACCTTTCTATCATATTGACAAAAGGTGAACCCTTCCCCCCGCAAGAGAACCAAAACCCTGGACAGACACCTTAAAGGCAACAGTGACCAACTTGCTCAGGCACCTTTCTAGTCAGTGATAGTCATACGGATGTCTTCAGAACTATGAGAGCCTAAAAGCCCAGCTGTGAGGCCCAAAGGAGTGGGAGTTTGGAAGGCCTCCCAAATTAACTCTCAGAAAGCTGAGTTTCCTGAAAAGGTCAATCAGTCCATTCAGATTTCTATCCTGTGTGTGGGCTAACTCCACCCTAAACTGCCTGGGAGCCTGGAGGTAGACTGAGGTTTATGCAAATTTTAAGCAGTTTACTGTTTAGCTCTAGTTCTGGGAGAGTCATCTACCATTTGTAGAAATATTGTCACCTGTTCATGCTTATACCTCACTTTCAGCACATACTTCCTTGTAAGAAACACAATAAAAAACTTTGGTGAATGGAACCTTGGAATGGGAAGCTGGTAGAAGGCTACAGGTCCCCTGGCACCCCAAGTCTCAATTCCACTGTCTCCCTTAGTCTTGTCCAGGTCGCAGTGGGTTGAGATGTCCATGGTGTATAGTGACTAGAAACTCCCAGAGGCCAGGAAAAATGGGTCACGCCTGAAATCCTAGCTACTCAAGAGGATCACAGCCAGCCCAGGCACAAAAGAGGTGTGACTCTTATCTCCAATTAACCTCAAGAAAATGGGAAGTGGTGCTGTGGCTCCAGGGGTAGGCAGTATCCTTGAGCTGAAGAGCTCAGGGACAGTGCCCAAAGTTCAAGCCCCATGGCCCTCCCCCCACAAAAAAATCCCAGACAAACTTGAGACTGTTCTCTGTTAGACCATGTTACACGGTCAGATCATGTGACACGAACTCTGAAGATGCTTCGGCTCTGCATACCTTTCTCACTCCCTTCCTCCAGTTCTCCCTATGACGTCAGGCCAATATCTATAGCCTGAAAAGCAGCTGAAGACAGCAGCCATGTAATAAAACCTCCTCCCTTTATTGTCTCTATTAGTCATACAAGTGAGTGATGGGTCCTGGTAGAAAACAAAACAACACAAAACCCTCCTAGAGTTTGGCCGTACAGTCTAGAACCTGGCTTCAACTTCAGAACCAAAGAGCCCCACAGGACCTACATTCTGGACCAACATGGCAGACTCCCACATAGCTTCCCACACACTAGCAGTCATGGGGCGGTTTGGGGAGGGAACACAGGAAGACAGAAGACTCAGTTTCACCTCCTACCTACTAACCCCATCCACTTGGGTAAGAATACCCAAGTCTTGCCAACTTTGGAGCAGTATGCCCGTGTCTCATCTTGAAATGTGCTACCTCTAGTTACGCAGCCAGGCTTTCTCTCCTGAACTGCTTGTCCTTCATCCCTCTCCTGGAATATGCTGTCGCTTCTAATAAAAGACATTCTTTTCGTAATAAAAGCATCTTTTATCTACTATTTTCTTTCACCTGCATATTCTGTTACTCACTCTTGAGACTGTACTCCTATTTTAGATTGTATAAGAGTCATGTGTGAAACACCTCATTTACCAGTAACAGGTCTTTCCAACAACCTCCCCAAGACATCTCTCATTCAGATCCCATGGTCTTGATGCATTAACTACTTATATTCCCTTCTAGTCATTCCTGGGTTTTAGGGTGTAGCTCATGAGGAAGACAAAGCCACCCTGCCCTATTCCCCGGGAGCTCACAAGTACTCACACAGTCTACCACTCCTCTCCTCCTAGGGCCTGTTTCTCCTCCAAGAGCAGACAGCCAGTGTCACCTCCTGAAAGTTCAAGTGTCTCAAAGCCAGAGGACTAATGAAACTAAACACCAATAATAAAGTTCTATGTTAAAAATGAACTCTCCAACTTGAGGACAGGAGTCGGGAAGGAAATAACTACGAGAAAATGAGGAGAGAGGTGACACTGTTCAAAAAGAAATGTACACATTGCCTGCCTTTTGTAACTTTAACACTCTGCACATCACCTCTACTATATGTATATATTGTAACTGTAATCCTCTGCACATCACCTCTACTGTATGTATATATTGTAACTGTAATCCTCTGCACATCACCTCTACTGTATGTATATATTGTAACTGTAATCCTCTGCACATCTCCTCTACTATATGTATATATATTGTAACTGTAATCCTCTGCACATCACCTCTACTGTATGTATATATTGTAACTAATCCTCTGCACGTCACCTCTACTGTATGTATATATTGTAACTGTAATCCTCTGCACATCTCCTCTACTGTATGTATATATTGTAACTGTAATCCTCTGCACATCTCCTCTACTGTATGTATATATTGTAACTGTAATCCTCTGCACATCAAGTCTACTGTATGTATATATTGTAACTGTAATCCTCTGCACATCACCTCTACTGTATGTATATATTGTAACTGTAATCCTCTGCACATCACCTCTACTGTATGTATATATTGTAACTGTAATCCTCTGCACATCATCTCTACTGTATGTATATATTGTAACTGTAATCCTCTGCACATCTCCTCTACTGTATGTATATATTGTAACTGTAATCCTCGGCAGATCACCTCTACTGTATGTATATATTGTAACTGTAATCCTCGGCACATCACCTCTACTGTATGTATATATTGAAACTGTAATCCTCTGCACATCACCTCTACTGTATGTATATATTGTAACTGTAATCCTCTGCACATCTCCTCTACTGTATGTATATATTGTAACTGTAATCCTCTGCACATCACCTCTACTGTATGTATATATTGTAACTGTAATCCCCTGCACATCACCTCTACTGTATGTATATATTGTAACTGTAATCCTCTGCACATCACCTCTACTGTATGTATATATATAGTAACTGTAATCCTCTGCACATCACCTCTACTGTATGTATATATTGTAACTGTAATCCTCTGCACATCACCTCTACTGTATGTATATATTGAAACTGTAATCCTCTGCACATCACCTCTACTGTATGTATATATTGTAACTGTAATCCTCTGCACTTCACCTCTACTGTATGTATATATTGTAACAGTAATCCTCTGCACATCACCTCTACTGTATGTATATATTGTAAATGTAATCCTCTGCACATCACCTCTACTGTATGTATATATTGTAACTGTAATCCTCTGCACATCTCCTCTACTGTATGTATATATATTGTAACGGTAATTCTCTGCACATCACCTCTACTGTATGTATATATATTTGTAAATGTAATCCTCTGCACATCACCTCTACTGTATGTATATATTGTAACTGTAATCCTCTGCACATCTCCTCTACTGTATGTATATATATTGTAACGGTAATTCTCTGCACATCACCTCTACTGTATGTATATATATTTGTAAATGTAATCCTCTGCACATCACCTCTACTGTATGTATATATTGTAACTGTAATCCTCTGTACATCTCCTCTACTATATGTATATATATTGTAACTGTAATCCTCTGCACATCACCTCTACTGTATGTATATATTGTAACTGTAATCCTCTGCACATCACCTGTACTATATGTATATATAGTAACTGTAATCCTCTGCACATCACCTCTACTGTATGTATATATTGTAACTGTAATCCTCTGCACATCACCTCTACTATATGTATATATATTTGTAAATGTAATCCTCTGCACATCACCTCTACTATATGTATATATTGTTGTTGGGGACTGACTGTGGGGTCAGTGACCTTGGACCCGCACAATTGAGTACACAAGGAAGTAAGCTCTTATCATGATTTTGGGCTGTGTCAATAGCTTCTCATTTAACCTGTTTGGGACTTGATAGCTTCTCATTCAACCTATTTCAGACTTGATACTGTTTGTATGAATGTAGCCCCTGGCAGTTCCCTAGTTTAAAGATGTGTATTTAAGTTTGAGAACTGGAAATAAACTGGGCTACGGTCCTGGGCGACAGGCTTCTTAAGCTGTGGCTCCTGATTTGGGCTGTAGCCCTCCTGAACCCCATCTGTTTGTCTCTCTTCTAATTTTTCCTAGTCCTTGCCCCCTATTTCAGGAACCCCAATCTGCGAACCCTGGTTTGCTGCCGGTTGGCCCAGGCATCTGGCGCCTGAACAGGGACCCTGAAAATCTGGGACGAAGGTGAAGGACCCCTCCCTGTGGTGAGTAACACATCGTAGGACTATTAAGAGAAGATCTTAAGAGAGTGTATAGTCAGGAGTAAAAATTATGGGTCAAGCTAATAGCCATGGGTTATTTCTACCGATCTTAACAGGCCTATTTGAAGCCCACGGAACGCGGGTGGAAAAAGGGGTGCTTCAGAGCTTCCTACAGTTTGTCGAGGAGGCATGCCCGAGGTCTATAGAGGAGGAATTCCAAAAAGCCTGGCAGCGGATAGGAAAAAGAATTCTAGATTATTATGATGTATATGGCCCCGAGAAGACCCCAATAGAGGCTGCTACTTTATGGAGTTTAGTAAGTGAATACATAGATCCTCTACATGAAAATGCTGAACTTAATCTTGAATTAAGGGAACTTTATGAGTTAAAGGACCCTTCTGAAGAACCTGAGGCTGAGCCATATGCCGCAGCCCAAGAGAGTCTAAGTGAGATCTTGCAAAGGGAACAACAACCAGTAGATATTGAGTATCAGAATTCAGGTCTGAATACCAAGGAGGAAAGTTATGATGAGTCATTGGAGGGCCGGGTGGCTACGATAGAGAAGAAGTTAGAAGAAATGCTACATCTTCTATCGAAAATGGGGACAGAGCAGAGAGCCCCCCCAGAAGTAGGAAAGAAATATGACCCTCAGGCCACCATGGTGTCTGATTCTAAACCTTACCCCTCACACCCACCGCCTCCGGCTGCAGCCTTACGGCCTCAATCCCTTTCTCAACCTTTAGGCAAGCCTAAAGGCCCTAGCAACAAGTCCCTTTTAACAGGCACTACAACCAGGCACAGTGCATCGCAATTAAACCTGACTCAGGCTGCTAGAGAGAGGGAAGGTATTTCAGGGCCTCGATGCTTCCCTAATTTAGTTGATCATGATGAACAAGTATACCATCAGCCTGTTCCTGTTAAACTATTACAGGATTTAAAAAATGCCTGCTCCCAATATGGGCCAACTGCCCCTTTTACTCAAGTAATATTGGAGGCCGCGTGTGCTGGTATTGCATGCCCAAATGACTGGAAGCGGCTTGCCAGAGCATGCCTTAGTGCAGGAGAGTACTTATTATGGGAGACAGAGTTCACTGCACAGTGTTGGGCTAAAATTGAAACAAATAGGTCTAAGAACCTGCCTTACACTGTTGATCAGTTGTTAGGAGAGGGAACCTATAAAAACACCGAAGATCAATTGGGTTATGCAAAGGAGGCCTATTTACAAATAAATGCTGCGGCGAGAGAGGCTTGGAAAAAGTTACGCAATTCCAATGGTACAAAAAATCTAGTAGAAGTTAAACAGGGACCGAATGAACCTTATCTAGAATTTTTGTCTCGATTAATGGAGACTGCAGACTGCCTAGTACAAGATGAGAATGCAAGGGAGAGTATAGTTAGACACATAGCCTATGAAAATGCCAACGCCGCCTGTCAGGCGGCTATCAGACCCCATAGGAATAAGGGAGGAATCACGGACTTTATTTCACTGTGTGCTGATATTGGACCCTCCCATGTACAAGGCCTTACTTTAGCCGCCGCTCCTCAAGGAAAGACTGTTAGTGAGTCTCTAAAATATAGAGGTCAGCGGCATTCTCGGGATGCTAGACCCCCAGGGCGTTGCTTTTCTTGTGGACAAATAGGACATTGGATGACGCAATGCCCACGCCAGGCCAGGCAAAAGAGAGAAAAATCACCTGGCACATGTCCACGCTGTGGTAAAGGGAAGCACTGGGCTAAAGATTGCAAGTCAGCAACAAATCGCAATGGCCGCCCATTTTTGGGAAACTGGAGAAGGGGCCAGCCCCTGGCCCCGCAAAACCATGGGGCAGTCCCTCCCTCTTCCCGGCCACAAGTGCATCTTCTAACAACCCCCCAAGATCAGTCTCCAGCCTCCTCCATGCCACCCCAGGCAGTGCAGGATTGGACCTCTGTTCCTCCACCTGCTCAGTATTGACCCCAGAGATGGGGACACAAGCTCTCCCCACGGGGGTCTTCGGCCCCCTTCCCCCGGGAGTGGCTGGATTGCTGTTAGGGCGAAGTAGCTCAGCCCTTAAAGGGATACAGATTACACCTGGCAAAATTGACCAAGATTTTACTGGAGAAATCAAAGTTATGGCCTCTGCCCCGAAACACGTGGTATCGATCCCAGCCGGTCAAAAATTAGCACAATTAATACTTGTGCCTTTACCTCCCGGGGAGACTGCTAATTCCCCATGTGGACAGAGAGGATTTAGATCTTCTGATATCTATTGGGTACAAAGCATAAAACGAGAGGCCTGAGATGACTATATTTATACAAGAAAAGCCCTTTAAAGGAATATTAGACACTGGAGCAGATGTGTCTGTGATATCTAAAAAACATTGGCCAGCCCAATGGCCCCTGACAACCTCTATGACTTCCCTACAGGGGGTTGGGCAAGCAACTGACCCACAGCAGAGCAGTGCGATCCTTGTTTGGAGAGATGAGGAAGGGCACTCTGGTCATTTTCAGCCATTTGTCTTGGATCATCTGCCAATTAATTTATGGGGTCGTGATATCATGGAAAAAATGGGAGTGTATATGTTTAGTCCTAGTGCTGCGGTCACTAAGCAGTTACTTGATCAAGGCCTCCTCCCCTTTAGGGGACTAGGCCGAGCAGCACAGGGGGAGCTAGAGCCACTCCAACCCCAGTCTCACCCTACGAGACAAGGATTAGGGTATCCCTTGACGGGAGCTGTCGTTTGCCCTCCCCCTCATGCTGATCCCATAAATTGGCTCTCTGAACAACCGGTATGGGTTGAACAGTGGCCTCTTTCACTAGAAAAGATCATTGCAGTACAGCAGCTGGTACAGGAACAGCTGGACTTGGGACATGTGGCCCCTTCTAACTCTCCATGGAACTCTCCAATTTTTGTTATAAAGAAAAAGTCAGGTAAATGGAGGCTGTTACAGGATTTGAGGAAAGTGAACGCCACCATGGAACTGATGGGAGCCCTACAGCCTGGCTTGCCTTCACCCATGGCAATCCCAAAGGATACTTATAAGATTATTATAGATTTGAAGGATTGTTTCTATACTATACCCCTGGCGCCCCAAGACTGTAAGCGCTTTGCCTTCAGCGTCCCCTCTGTTAATTTTAAAGAACCCATGAAGCGATATCACTGGCTTGTGCTTCCACAGGGCATGGCAAATAGCCCAACTTTATGTCAAAGTTTTGTAGCTAGAGCCATTTCTTCCACTCGTGAAAAATTTTCTTCTGTTTATATTGTTCATTATATGGATGACATCTTGTTGGCTTGTTCTGACCCTATCGTCGTACGACAAGCCTTTGGACAACTAAAGCAAGATCTGAGCCTCTTTGGCCTTATAATAGCAGCTGAAAAGGTTCAGGAACACCCCCCTTTTACATATCTAGGCCATATATTAGGCCCACACTATTTTAAAAGCCAAAAAATACAATTAAAAACTTCACACTTAAGAACTCTTCATGATTTTCAGCAATTCTTAGGAGATATAAATTGGCTTCGGCCTTATCTAAAGCTCTCCACAGGAGAGTTAAAACCCCTTTTTGATCTCTTAAAAGGAGATACCAACCCTACATCCTTGCGCGAATTAAATCCTGACGCCAAGAGGGCCATCCAAATTGTAGAAAAGGCAATTTCCCAGCAACAAATGACCTATTGTGACTATTCTAAACCCTGGGGAGTTTACATTTTAGCTACTTCTCACTCCCCAACTGCTGTATTGTGGCAGGATGGCCCACTTTTATGGCTTTATCTACCATCAACACCCGGCAAAGTGCTGACTCCCTACTACGAATTGGTAGCTAATCTGATACATATGTGCCGAGTGGATTCCCGTAAATATTTAGGTCAGGAACCTCATTTTATCTGTGTCCCATATAATCTACAACAACAGGATTGGCTATTCGCCCATTGCGATCCTTGGGCCATTGCTTGGGCCAATTATACGGGAAAAATTTTGCATCACTACCCGTCGAACAAACTTCTCCAATTTGCTGCGTGTCATACGTTTCTATTTCCTTCCATAGTACAGGCCTCGCCTTTATCTTCTGCCGCTTTGGTATTTACAGATGGATCCTCAAATGGAACGGCTGCTTTGACCATTAATGGGAAAACTCAATCTTGGGTTACAGGTTTTTCCTCCGCCCAAGAGGTGGAATTAGAGGCTGTTTTACAAGCACTCGTCCTGTTACAAGACGAGCCCTTTAACTTATACTCAGACAGTCAATATGTAATTCGTGCTCTTCAAGTCATAGAAACTGTTCCCTTTATTGGGACTACTAACTCCAATATTCAAACCCAATTTCGCCAAATACAAACTTTGCTTTGTTCTCGCAACCACCCCTGTTTTTTTGGCTTTGTTCGAGCTCACACTAATCTTCCTGGCCCTTTAAGTGAGGGCAATGCGGTCACTGACTCTGCCACCAGAGTTTACTTAACTCAGGTTGAACTTGCTAAGCAGTCACATGCCATCCACCATCAAAACAGTCGAGCCTTGCGCCGACAGTTCAAATTATCTAGAGAAGCAGCGCGACAGATAGTTAAGACTTGCTCCAACTGTGTCCCTTTTTCACTAGCCCTCCATTTAGGTATAAATCCACGAGGACTGCTTTCTAATCACATTTGGCAGATGGATGTCACGCATGTTCCATCATTTGGCCGATTAAAATATGTTCATGTTACTGTAGATACTTATTCTAATTTTATCTTGGCCACCCCCCTTGCTGGGGAAGCCACTAAACATTGTATTTCTCACTGCATTCGATGCTTTGCTGTGATGGGGATTCCCTCGCAAATAAAAACAGATAATGGCCCTGGCTATGCAAGCCGAGCATTTCAATCCTTCTGCCATTCCTATAATATCACTCATATTACAGGCATTCCTTACAATCCTCAAGGTCAAGGCATCGTGGAGAGAGCTAATGGATTATTAAAACATCAAATTGCTAAAATACAGAAAGGAGAGTCGTATCCCGCTACCCCTGTGAATATACTTAATCATGCTTTATTTGTTTTAAATTTTTTGAATTTGGATTCAAATAATTTATCTGCTGCTCAGCGATTCTGGGAAAAAAGAGAGCAGCATGCTTTTGCCTTAGTAAAGTGGAAGGATCCCCTAACTGGTGCTTGGCATGGACCCGATCCTGTTCTAACCTGGGGTCGAGGGCATGTATGTGTTTTTTCACAAGGAGAAAATGACGCCCGCTGGCTGCCTGAACGCTGCGTTCGGATCGTGGAGAGTGACAGTGGCCATCCAAGCAGCGACTCACTGGGCCTACACCCCCAACCCTCCAGTGGTGCATCCTGCGACGTGGGAAGGACCTGAGTTATTTGTGCATGTCAATTGGGACTGCTACTGATCCACTTGTTCCACACATTCATATGAGCTGTGTTTCTCCTCCTTTTACTATTATGTAGGGACCTTTTAACATATTCATTGACTCTACACAATTTAATATGTGACATTATTTTGTCTTTACCATCCCTCTTCTTAATAACCTTTTTGTAAAAGATGCCCAGGTGAAAAGCAAAGGCCTCCAGAGGTAAGTAGAAGTCGGCCGACCCCCTTGTATGTCTGCGTTTTATTTTATTTTATTTTATTTTTGTTTGTTTGTTTGAAAAGGTGCACTGTGGGCCTAAAACAGAGGCCTGGGTGGTCAAGGGACGCCTTGACCCCCCCTCCCCTTCTAAGTTTCTTGTCAATAACAAGGCATACCTGAGAGTCCCACCAGCAAGACATGTCTAAATCTAAAAATAACTGTTTGGTGAAAACATTCATTTGAGCTCATGTTTTTGTGTTAAGTGTATCTGATTGAGCCCAATTTTCTTGTTATATGTCAATGTCTGATTATTTAAAAGTCTCCGTTTATCTGTCTTGTTCGTGTTACATATTTTTTCTTGTCCAGTTTTGTCTTTAAAATTGGTACCATTTCTAAGTATGGATCCGTATGGTTTTTCTGTGCGTACTCAAGCACACATCCTTGTTATTTTTTTTTTTTGAACATTTCTGGGCCTAGCATGGCCGCTCCCCCATGTCTGCAGTTGTAGCAAGCCCTGGAAAAATAAATTCCAGCTAAGTTGCCTTGCAAAAAGTTTTGTTTTGAACCTGGTTCTCACCTGTAAGAGTAAAATTGGCAAAACTCTCTTGACACAAACTTCCGGAAATTGAACGGCCGATATTAATTTTGCGCGCTTTATGATCTTTGAGTGTGAATGTGTGTGTATGAGTGTGTGAACATGTTCAAGGTTAAATTGTCAGCATGCTGTATAAAACAATGGATAAATTTATACTTAAACACAAAGACAATGGGTAAATCTAAGCTTAAAACTTCAACAAAAATATTAGGTTTGAATGTTTACTATGCCTCAAAGGATTATTGCATTGTCTTAAAGAAAAACTGGTAAATATTTTTCTAGATCCTGAAATCTGCATTTTATTGCAAGGCATACAGCTGTTTACACTGTAAACATTGTATCCTGTTTAGCACAGAGGTATTAGGGAATTTGGGATTTATTACCTTAAGTTAAAATTTGGAGACATGTATTAGAGATTTAAATGTAAAATTGTTCATTAACGTCAGAAACTTTGTCTGTCTGTCTTTTCTTGCAAACTGACACTAGAAATCTAATGGTAAAATGTGGATAATGTGATTAGTATTTTAAAGGAATGTTTAAAGGTTTATCTCTGTATGATTTGGTTTCATGTTACTGGATTGCTTCTAAAAGGAGGCCTGAAGGCAAAGGGCGTTCCTTGAGCCCAAGGAGACCTGGAGAAAAGGGAGTGCCTTGAGCCCTTAAAGGTTTTTCAAATGCAAATGAAGACTAAAATGTTAAGTGTTTAAGTTTAAAAAGTGTAAAGGTTTTAAAGAACATTAGAATTGGGTTTCTGAATAATATTTGAAAGTGAAGTTGTCTTAAATGTTTTAAGAAAGAGAAAAAGGGAAAATCAGGACTACCAAAATAACTTCCAGCTAGCCCATGGAGAAGTACAGCAATCCTTATTCAGATGTAACTTTGGCTTTTACCAGGTTCTAGGTAAGCTCATGCTTAGAGACTATTTCTGTGTTGACCACCTTGTTGCTTTAATTGGAGTAACGTGGCCTTTTGTAGGACTCACTGATCTGAAAACTGCAGTTCTGAGCCAACCCCGGGCAAAGCAAAGTCCCTGTGAGACTGTGGTGTCTAATCTGGCAGCAGAGTGCTAATTGAGGCAGAGTTGCTTTGGAGCTCAAAGTGGCAGAGTGCTAGCCTTGAGCTGGAGAGCTGAGGGACAGTACCCAGACCCCGAGTTCAAGTCCAGCAACCAAGCAAGTGAAATGCCCATGGGATGTTTATCCCTGTGTGGAGAGACACTACTGGGACAACGAAGCATCCAGATGCAGAAAGCCTCTGCATGGATGGCAGAGATGGTGTCAGATCCTAGAGTCACTCGTGCTTGGCCATTCAATATTAATCAGAGCCGGGAGGTCATAGAATAGTTTGTAAGCATGCCTTACTAATGCCCGTGCCTTCCATAACTGGGCAGGAACTTGTCAATCATCTGTGATAGTGGTAGTTTAAAGTTCTGAGTAAAGTTTGATTTGACTCCAGCCACAAATTCAGGAAAGTTTGCGGATCTGACAACTAAAGCATTGTTTAAGGTTGCAGAAATTTAGTTCCCCAGACAATCAAGAAAAAGCCTTTGCAAATGGGTGCTATGTAAGCTACACTATTGTAGCCAAAGATGGTTTGTGCAGTTGTTAAATGTCAAATATGATCTCTAGTTTGGAGTAAATTATTGTTCCTAATATCTAATCCTTGCAACCCCTTGTTAAAACAGGCTAGGCTTCTTAAGGTCCCTCGTCAAGCACAGAGACAACACCCCTGAGTCAGCTTGAAGAAGTCACAGAAGTTGAATCTCCGCCCATCAATCCCCGTCAGACCAAGGGACCAAAGTCATTTTTGGAAAATGTGACAGGATAAATTAGGGGTATAGAAAAGAGTAAAAAAAAATTGCACTTGTGTTTCTTTTAAAATAAAGACGGGGGAGATGTTGGGGACTGACTGTGGGGTCAGTGACCTTGGACCCGCACAATTGAGTACACAAGGAAGTAAGCTCTTATCATGATTTTGGGCTGTGTCAATAGCTTCTCATTTAACCTGTTTGGGACTTGATAGCTTCTCATTCAACCTATTTCAGACTTGATACTGTTTGTACGAATGTAGCCCCTGGCAGTTCCCTAGTTTAAAGATGTGTATTTAAGATTGAGAACTGGAAATAAACTGGGCTACGGTCTTGGGCGACAGGCTTCTTAAGCTGTGGCTCCTGATTTGGGCTGTAGCCCTCCTGAACCCCATCTGTTTGTCTCTCTTCTAATTTTTCCTAGTCCTTGCCCCCTATTTCAGGAACCCCAATCTGCGAACCCTGGTTTGCTGCCGGTTGGCCCCGGCATATTGTAACTGTAATCCTCTGCACATCACCTCTACTATATGTATATATTGTAACTGTAATCCTCTGCACATCACCTCTACTATATGTATATATTGTAACTGTAATCCTCTGCACATCACCTCTACTATATGTATATATTGTAACTGTAATCCTCTGCACATCACCTCTACTATATGTATATATTGTAACTGTAATCCTCTGCACATCACCTCTACTATATGTATATATATTTGTAAATGTAACCCCCTGCACAAGATCTTTTCTCTTGGAAGAAGAGATTTTTTCATAGTCCAAATGTCAGAGAGACAGATGGCAAGTCCTCTTTCTCACCTAAGAAAGAATTTCAGAAGGACAAACAGAAGAGTCTAATAGATTATTTAAACAAGAGACATTATATTAAAGCAGAATTTATCATAAAGTGATATTACATCCTCAAAGAATACAAAGGACAGTTATCTTGTCCAAGCAATCTATGTCCCTGAGCAACCAGACTTAGGCACTTTTATGCACAAGGTTTAATGATTATTCTAACGATTATGGTAAGGATTTGTAGATGATTGTGGTGATTTCTATGAAATGGGAATGATTTATTTATTGCTAAATAGGCCTCAGAGACAAGATGGTGGTTAGAGAGGTGTGTGCATGAAACCACAGCTGGAATGAGATGATTGAAGAGCCCGGCTGGCCTCTGAAATTGGCAACATCTCTGTTGGAGTCAGTCCTAGGAACCACTGAACTTTATGCCAAGAAGTGGCCTCACTGGCCTCTGCAGGTTCCACCCTCACCTGCCCCCAGTGCTTGGAATGTCCAAGGCAGGTCCATCAACGATACTGAGGTGATGGATACCAGCAATGGGGGCTGGGGAATGGAGACCCAAGGTCAGGAAACCCAGCAATGTGGGGTAGGTAGGTGCTGAGAGTTAGGGATCAGATCCCCAACCTGCCCTGGGGCAGAATGAGAATGCAGGCCACAGATGCTTCAGCTCTAACACACAAGCAGCACTCTGGACATGAAGCTGGCCTTAACCATTTTATGAATGTAGCATCACTATTAGCAGGAGCATCCTGTGTGCAGCTGAGACAGATGTAAGAAGTGAAATGGTAACCAGTTACCCAAAAGAAAGGCTTTATAAGATCCCAAAATCGCAAGGCTGACTGAAAGTCAGGGGAAAAGAAGGTCCAAGTCTGTCCACACAGAGAAGCAGCGCAGCAGAGCCAAGGTCAGAGCCTGGGCCGAGGCTGCTGCACCTGTGAGTCCCACAGATTGATTAGGCGGTCGGCCTCCCTCCAGCCAGACAACAAGGCCCCATGCGTTGTGGAATAAAAGGTTCGATGCGTGGCTTCTCCAGCAAACAGCACCTGCAGCTGCGGGGTGGGGAGGGAAAGTCAGGATTAAAACAGGGATGCGCTTGGGATTGCTGCAGAAAGTAGAGCCTTGTATAATCAATCACTCATGGGCATCTACCAGCAGGAAGGGAGGCAGGAGAGGACACCACTGCCCTGCAGTACCTGGGAGGCCTCAACGGTCATCGTGAAATTGCTGAAGTGCTGTGGGAAGGTAGGAAGGGACTGGAGAACCAGCAACTAGAGCCAGGGTGTGCAGGGCAGAAGAAAGCTAAACTTGTGCTGTGGCCAGACATTGATAACATCGCACACTGAAGACTGGAGAAGTGGTGGGACAACAAACGAGATGGAAGAGTTCACAAGATGCCTAAACACCAAACATTTCCATATTGAGAAGTGGCTCTTGATTTGAGTGTGGTACTAGTGGTGTTGAATGTTTGTAGTGTTCTGTATCTTTTAGAGATTCACAATGAAATATCTGGACATGCAACACGTTCAGCAGCAATTAGGAAGACACAAGGGGAGCCTCCTGAGGGCAGGGGCACAGCAGCTCCCTCCTGCTTTTTTTTTTTTTTTTTTTTTTAGGACTTGAACTCTGGGCCTGGCCTTGTTCCTGACCTCTTCAGCTCAAGGATACTGCCCTATCCATGGAGCCACAGCCCTACTTCCTTCCTGCTTCTTTAGATGAGTCCACACTAAATTTTGTTGTGCACCAGGCAGAAATGAAGTTCCCACCTTTATATTTCAGACAGAGTTATATCTTTTTCATGAGCTGACTTCAGACTAAGATCCGCCTACCTATCTTCTAGTTATAATAAATGTGGTACTGGAGTTTCAACGTGGGCCTTTGCACTTGCTACACAGGAAAGGGGTCCATAGCCAGGTGCCAGTGGCTTATTTCTGTCATCCTAGCTACTCAGGAGTCTGAGATCTGAGGACTGCGGTTCAAAGCCAGCCTGAACACGGAAGTCCCTGAGAATCTTATCTGTAATGAACTACCAGAAAACCGGAAGTGGCGCTGTGGTTCAAATGGTAGAGCACTAGCCTTAAGTTGAAGAGTTCAGGGACCGCATCCAAGCCAGAGCTCAAGCTCCAACCAAAAAAGAAGAAAGAGAGAAAGAGAGAAGGAAAGAAAGAAGGAAAGAAAGAAAGAAAGAAAGAAAGAAAGAAAGAAAGAAAGAAAGAAAGAAAGAAAGAGGGGGGAGTGCTCCACCCCTTGAACCTCACTTTTTTTTTTTTGCTTTATTTTTTTTGCCAGTATTATAAGAGTTGCCAAAAGGAGACTACCACATGGTTCAGACAGATTAGAGCTTATCAGACAACCAAACCACCAGCCTGTACCAGACGCAGGTGTGCAGGACATAGCATGATAGCCACTGGAATGATAATAGAGATTATATAAGGAAACACAGGAAATATGGCTATAGCAGGTGCAAAAGTAGTCTCAGAAGATAAGGACATGACCCCAGGTCCTTTTGCTGACTTAGACGATTGACAACCAGGTGACTGAAGTTACAGGTGATTACTGGTGTCAGACAGATGATTTCTGTTTGGGGTTTTCTTTAACTGTATTTTTGGGGGGAGGGGTCTTTTCTTTTTTGGTACAGGGGATCAAACCTAGGACGTAGTAGCACTTGCTAGGCAAACACTTTGCCACTGAACTACATCCCAGCTTGACAGGTGATTTTGGTAAGGCTATATGCTCTCCTCCAGGAAGAGGGACATGGGGGGGGGAGAGCAGGAGTTGTTCTCCCAGGCAGGACCAAACAAGTGTGGTTTTTTGCCCAGAGGTAGCCTTACACTTTGACCATCCTGCTTACAGTTTCTTATGTAGCTGGAATGACAGAAATGTACCATCTAGGCCAGGAGTTTGGCCTAGTGGTAGAGTGCTTGCTTAGCATGCATGAAGACCCAGGTTCAATTCCTCAGTACCCCATAAATAGAAAAAGTCAGAAGTGGTGCAGTGGTGTAGTGGCTCAAGTAGTAGACCTTGAGAAAGCACAAGGACAGTGCTCGGGTCCTGAGTTCAAGTCCCAGAACTGGCAAAAAAAAAAAGGAATGCACCATCATACCTAGCTCAAAGATTGAAGTAAGAGTCCATAACTTTTTGACTGGCCATAAACTCAAAGTCTCTGGATCCCTGCCTCCCAAGTAACCGCTCAGACCAAAGCCACCACACCCAGCCACAATGAAGTTTTTTTCTTTTTAAGTGGTAGTATATAAAGCCTTTTATTAAAGAAAAAAAAAAGTAAGGCCAGGCACTGGTGGCTCACTCCTGTAACCCAGCTGAGATCTGAGGATCACGGCTCAAAGCCAGCCCAGGCACGGAAGTCTGGAAGTCCCTGAGACTCTTAGCTCCAAATAACCACCAGAAGTGGTCCTGTGGATCAAGTGGTAGAGCAGTAACCTTGAGCTGAAGAGCTCAGGGACAGTGTACAGGCCCTAAAACTGACAGCAAAGAAAAACAAAAAACAAGAAGTGTACAGGCCCTAAAACTGACAGCAAAGAAAAACAAAAAACAAGAAGTCAGGTAGAAAAAGTCTATTTGTTGTTCTGTTTTGTTTTGTTAGTCAGTACTGTAGGACTCTGATTCTAAGCTAGTGTTTATATGTAATTCTGACTTAATTGATACATTTTAAAGCTAGACACAGTAGTCCACACCTACAATCCTAACTACTCAAGGGACAGAGATTAGAATAGTAGTTTGAGGGTAACCTAGGTATAAAAAAGTTCAAGAGGGCCAGAGTTTGGCCTAGTGGTAGAGTGCTTGCCTAGCATGCACGAAGACTGGGGTTCGATTCCTCAGTATCACATACATACAAAAAAGCCAGAAGTGGTGCTGTGGCTCAAGTGGTGAAACTCTAGCCTTGAGAAAGTCCAAGGACAGTGCTCAGGCCCTGAGCTCAAGCCAGGACTGGCAAAAAAAAAAAAGTTCAAGAGACCACCATCTAAATCAATAAAAGCTGGACAAGATGGTGATGCATGCCTGTTATTCCAACCATGCATGAAGCATCAAACAGAAGACAAAGGGTTCAGGCTGGCCCAGGTATAAAGAAATACCTTATCTAAATAACAATTAAAGTAAGCAAGATATAGTGGCTCATGCTTATAGTCCCAGCTATTCAGAAGGCTTAGATCAGAAGGATCACGGCTCAAGGCAAGCCTATGCAAAAGTTCTCAAGACTTCATCTCAACAATAGCAGCGTATGCCTGTCATTCAAGATTTGGAAGAGACATTGACAGGAGGATCACAGGCCAGGCAGCCTCGATAAAAAAAAAAAATGCAAGACTCTATTAAAAATATAACAAATGTGGCAGGGAGCTTGGCCTGGTGGTAGAGTGCTCACCTAGCATGAACGAAGCCCTGGGTACCACATACACAGAAAAAACAGGAAGTGGTGCTGTGACTCAAGTGGCAGAGCACTAGCCTCATGCAAAAACTGTCCAAGGACAGTGTCCAGGCCCTGAGTCCAAATCCCCAGGACTGGTTTAAAAATGTGTGTGTGTGTGTGTGTACTGCAAATGTAAGACAAGGCCAGTGTTGTGATACAAGTGGTGAAGCACCTTCCTAGCAAGTATAAGGCCTTGAATTACAGCCCTATTGACACAAACAAACAAAAAACCTAAAGCAAAATGGTATGGGGGATGGCACAAGGCCAAGTTCAAACCCCAGTACCAATATGAGTAATATATTTTTAATTACTCTTAATTTAAAAAGAAAATGGGTTCTGCGTCTGGAAGCATCCCTTATCCATCCAATACCCAGTACCCAACAACACCAGGGTTGGCCGCCTTACCTGGCTGCTGGCACTATCCACAGGGAGGGGCTGAGCCAGCAGGTCTATGTCATCCCCATCACTGCCCACAGCCACATAGCTATAAGAGCCACAGGTGTACGGGGCACTGTGCCAGCGAGACCTCAGCACGCTCTTGGGTGCAGGCAGCTGTGGATTTCCTAAACCACAGAAACAGAAACCATTAGCCCAGAACTTTCACCTTCATATCTGCAAATGAAAGACACTAGCTGGGAAGATAACTGAGCCCTTGAGTGCTCTATGAGGCTTCTTGTCCCAACTGCTCTGTGCCTAGCACTGCACAGGATAGGTAATGAGTACCACAAGCCCCTTCTGCCAAGCCAACTCTTGGCCACCCATCCAAGACAGACTGTTGGCCTGACAGGATCTAGTGAGGGGTTAACTGCAATCATTTTAGAAAACAAGAAGAAAGTATTTGCAAACTGTTATTATGTCCACCATAAGGCGGGGTTTCTCTAGAGATAGAGATAGGTGTACAGAAAAGAATTTTAGCCTCTCTTCTGTGAAGTTTACTTCTTGTTGAAAGATCAACCAACAAGAATTACAAAGCACAGATGGTAATTATTACCTGTTACTCTCCGGAGGACTTGGGTTAAAGACAAAAGCACTTCTTCATCTGACAGAGTCTCCATAAACTCAGACTCTAGCCCAGCAATGAACCCACAGAGCACATGCACAGCCCTGCAGAGAGAAAGACTATCAAGATGAGATACACATAAGGCTGGGAATGTGGCTTGGTGGTAGAATGCTTGCCTAGCATGCATGAAGCTCTGGCTTCGATTCCTGAGTACCACAGAAACAGAAAAAGCTAGACCTGGAGCTGTGGACCAAGTGGTAGAGGGCTAGCCTTGAGCAAAAGAAGCTCAAGGACAGTGCCTAGGCCCTGAGTTCAAGCCCCAGGATTGGTAAAAAAAAAAAAAATGATTTATACAATTAACCAGCAACTTAACAAAATAAATGCCAGAAGCAGAAACATGTTTTGATTTGGGAGGATCCACATAAGTGGAGAGAGGAAAGCAAGGAAATACATTCTTTTTTTTTGCCAGTCCTGGGCTTGAGCTCAGGGCCTGAGTACTGTCCTTGGACTTTCTCAAGGCTAGAGCTCTACCACCTGAGCCTCAGCACCACTTCTGGCTTTTTTCTATGTATGTGGTGAGGAATTGAACCCGGGTCTTCGTGCATGCTAGGCAAGCACTCTACCACTAGGCCAAACTCCCAGCCCAAGGAAATACATTCTTTATACTCATTATACGTATGTAAAAATGGAACTACATAACTTTAGGGTGTGAATTGGATTGGGAAAGATGGGGGAGAATAATGGAAGGGTGACACTGATTGAGATTCATTGCACTCATCATCTGACTTGCTGAACTAAAATTCTTTTATACAACTACTTAAAGTTTTAAAAACAAGACAAAAAGACAAGTTATAGCTCTCCAGACCTGCCACCTCTCAAGGACCCAATGTGCTCCCCACTCAGCTTTTCCAAGATCAGACTTTTCACAAGTCCAAGATGGTACCAAGTACATGAATGTGTAAAAGCAGAGGTGGATAAACTGTCCCCACAGGCACCCACAAAATCACACCAACAACCTCTGTGTTCCCTACCACCATGCACACATAATTTTAAAATATCAGTCCTGCCAGGTGCTATTGGCTCACACCTGTAATCTTAGCTACACAGGAGGCTGAGATCTGAGGATGGAAATTCAAAAAAGCCTGGGCAGGAAAGTCCATAATACTCTTTATCTTCTATTAACCACCAAAAAGCTTGAATTAGTCCTACAGCAAGTAATAGAGTGCTATCCTTGAGCAAAAAAAAAAAAAAAAACACAGCTCAGGCATAGTGCTTAGGCAGAGTTCAAGCCCTAAAAAAAAAAGCCAGTATTACTTGAGAAGGTCCTTAATGAAGCAATAAAGGCTGTGTGACTTTACTGGAATAGGAAATAGGCACAGAGCACTTCTGCACGTGCTGTGTAAAGAGGACTGAGGAGACACCCTGATGAGGACACACACACCCCCTGATGAGGACACACCTGATGAGGACACACCCTGAGTGACTCTGAGCACCAGATGAACACCACCTCTTGCATAGACATCTCTGTACCTGAAAGGACAGCTGCTGAGCCAGACACCCTCTCAAAAATAAGCCAAACAATGGGAAAATGGCCTGTTCTAACCAAACTTAAACTCTCAAGCAAACTAGAAAGTTACCACAGCAGCTTCACGTGCCACCAACAGCATTACAGCCTCCCTTACTGAAAGTGTTGTCTGACGTCAGTAGTGACATTGACAAGTAATGGAACATGGCAACATCTGGATGACTACATGAACTGATGTTCCCACAAAGATCAAACATCACAGATAGGTAAAACAGGACTTCAGGGGAACAAAGTCCAGAGCCCCTTGATACTGCATCGGCTCTACTTCCAGACACTCAGAACTATCCTATCTTGAAGTCCATTCTGTATCTCTGCAGATTTGGACTCTTCATCTTTGCTCCAGGATAAAACTAAAACAAAAGGAACAGAGAAGCAGCCAAAAATCTAACATGTTCTACAAGGCCAAATACCAAAGAGACTTGCATAAAAGACTCCACTACTCTTTCCTCTATTTTTATTTTCATGATAGTCCTAGGGCTTGAACTCAATGTTTGGGCATTGTCCCTGAATATTAGTTGTTGGTTGTGGGCCCTGGCCACTATTCCTGGGCCTCTTTGGGCTCAAGGTTAACACTTGAGACACAGCACCACTTCTGAGTTTTGAGTGGTTAGAGATAAGAGTCTCACAGGTACTTTTCTGCCCAGGCCAGCTTCAAATCATGATCTTCAGATCTCAGCTTTCTGAGTAGCTAGGATTACAGGCGTGAGCCACTGGTGCCCAACTACCCAGAGCATTTTTGTTCAAGACTGACATTCTACAACTTGAGTCACAGCTCTACTTACTGTTTTAATTTTTTGAAATGTGATTTATGCTTAGCATGGAATAGGTTTATTGCTATTGCCTTAAATAAGAAATTAAGTTTGTTTGTTTCTCATGAGATAAATAATCCACATAAACAAAAGCTCTTTAAGAATCTAATCATTTCAAAAGTGGACCCTGAACCACAAGTCTGAATCACTGACCTAGCTGTGAACAGCCTCTTAATAAAGTTACTCAGGGTCTGCACACACCCACATGCTCAGGAAGAAGGCCCAAGCAGCAGGTAGCCAAGCTCAGCCGTCACTCTTCCCACCATCCACAGGCAACCCCAGACTGTTTCCAAACTCCTGAAAGTTGGGAGATAGTTCCTCCAGGTATAAAAGTGCTCTGGGGCCAGAGCTTCCTGTCCCCACAGTTTCCTAGCCCTTTCTCTTTTTTGATG
Source organism: Megascapheus bottae (assembly GCF_031878675.1). Lineage (NCBI taxonomy): Eukaryota > Metazoa > Chordata > Mammalia > Rodentia > Geomyidae > Megascapheus > Megascapheus bottae. The sequence continues at coordinate 251,813 of NC_143523.1, forward strand.
GCCCTGGGCTTGAGCACTGTCCCTAAATTTTTGTGCTTATGGCTAGTGCTCTATCCCTTGGATCACAGCTCCACTTTGGCGGGGGTTTTTTTGGTTGTTGTTGTTGTTTGTTTTTTTTTGGTGGTTTAGAGGAGATGGGAGTTTCATGGACTTTTCTGCTCAGGCTGGCTTCAAATCATAATCTGCAGATCTCAGCCTCCTGAGTAGCCAGAATTATAGGCATGAGCCACCAACACCCAGCAAATTCCCCATCTTACAGGCTAGGAACATAACCCCTCTCCTACATCTAAACAGAATGTGTACTTTTAACTGCATTGGACCACGGTTCACTGGGTTCTGCTCTTATCATCCTTAGACAACACATGGTCTCATTCCCAAATGTGCACCTGATCCACAGATACTGGTTTGCATGACAATGAGCCACATAGCCAGGAATTTCATCTGTGGGTCTTTGTTTTATGGAGTTTTGGGTTCAGATAAGGTTTCCCCATATAATCCAGGCTGACTTCAAATTCACAGTCCTGCATCAACTATTTGACTGCTATGATTACAATCCTGTACCACCATGCCCATCTATCAATCTCTGATTCTGTTACTGAGTATCTTTTGCCCAGGCACTGGGCACTTTTTTTTTTCTAGTCGTGGGCCTTGAACTCAGGGCCGGAGCACTGTCTTGGGCTTTCTCAAGACTAGAGCTCTATCACTTGAGCCACAGTGCCATTTCCAGCTTTTTCTATGTATGTGATAATTAGGAATTGAACTGGGTCTTCATGCATGGTAGGCAAACACTCTATCACTAGGCCAAACTCCAGCCCTTCCCCCCACCCCGCAGACTTTTTTTTATTTTTATTTTTTTGCTAGTTCTGGGCTTGAACTTAGGGCCTGGGCACTGTCCCTGAGCTTCTTTTGCTCAAGGCTAGAGCTCTACCACTTGATCCACAGTGCCATTTCTGGCTTTTTCAATATATGTAGTACTGAGGAATCAAAGCCAGGGTTTCACGCATGCTAGGCAAGCACTACCACCAAGCCTACATTCCCAGCCCTGGGCTATTTTTTAGTACGTCTCATAGGTGTGCCCAGATTCTTAAAAAAATTGCCAGTATGTACTTTCTCATGAGCTGCATATTCCTTCAAGTCCATCAGCATATTTTGGGCCCTGTGGCATGCAGACAATCTGACCACCTGAAGGAGCCAGTACCTTGGGGACTCATGGGACCCCCAACCATTAAAGCCTCAGAAATGCCCGGGCAGAGAGTGACACATTCAGATCCTCAAGCCAACTGCAACTAGTGAGCTGGCTAGAGGCTTCTTCTGAGACCCTGGACACATACGTACTCAAAGGCAGGCAGGACCACAAAACCAATGAGCTTCTTGAACCAGACATCCTGCAGTGCAGGGGTCACCTCCTCCAGGGGTGATGTGTCCTCCCACACCACCTGGATGAACTGGCAGTTGGGTTCCCAAAACGGTTCCTTGAACTCCAGGAAAACTTTGTTATTGGTTCCGAACCCTATTTTCTTGATAGCTTCTGCCTTCTCGGCAGGCAGTGGTGGCTCAAAGATGTCCTGATGTTCTTTGAGAAAACCTATAAAGCAGAATGGGACATGTTTATACAAGATAGGTAAAGGTAGTGTGTGTGAACATGTGTGATTATTCAGGACCTTGTCATGCTGCCAGCCCAATAGATTTAAAACTAGACTCCACATCAAGAGAAGCCCACCCTGATTCCACTCAGAAAAATCAGAGAGATAGGCTTGTAAACATATAACATGCCAGACACTCATTCAAGACTCTGGGGATAAACTGACAAGGTTAAGCCTGGTTGCTGGGACTCCAGGGTAACCATTCTAGAAGGAAACAAGACCAGTGGACACTGCTGGTAAACCAGGAATCACAGATACCTGCAGATACTGCTCTGTAGGGACAGATCACTCCTGACCTTCACACTGCTGACTTTATCCAGAAGCTATTTTCTTTCTATGTATTTCTAAGGATGTGATCCAGAATCTGTACATGCAAGTATACCTCTACCCCTGAGCTACACTCTCAGCCCACCAAGAGTCAGAATCATGCCTATAATCCCACACTACTTTAGAGACTAAATCAGGAAGAACATAATTTGGTTTGAGGCTATCCTGGACAAAAAGTTCATAAGACCCTATAATAACTTTAAAAGGGCGGGGGGGGGGGAGGTGCTGGGAGTTTGGCCTAGTGGTGAGTGCTTGCCTAGCATGAATGAAGACCCGGATTCCATTCCTCAGTACCACATACATAGAAAAAAAACTGGAAGTGGTGCTGTGGCTCAAGTGGTAGAACTCTAACCTTGAGAAAGCCCAAAGACAGCGCTCAAGCCCTGAATTTAAGCCCCCCCACCAAAAAAAAAATGGGCATGGTGGCACACAATTGTCATCCCAGTTATGTGCAAAAGAGGATTATGGTAGTCCAGACAGACTTGAGCAAATAGCAAAAACATAGGTTCTTACTACTGAATAACTAAAGCAAAACAGGCTGAAAGCATGTCTCAAGTAGTAGAGTGAGCACAGGCCCTGAGTTCAAATCTTATTACCACTACAAAAACAAACACAAATAGTCAAAAAAGACAGAACATCTGCAGCAGGTAATTTTCCAAGGTCATCTGCAAATGAGAAAGGAAAGGGGGGAGCAGGAAGTAGAGTGCCAAGCAGTGAACAAAAGCAAGAAAAGCAGAGTTCCAGTCCTAGTGAGGTAGGAGACAGGCCAACAGCAAATCAGAATGGTTGTCAACTGGAAGTAGCTGGGCATAGGTTCTGCACACACCCAGATTACTCTGTCTGGATCACCTGGCAACTCCCACACGTGCAGATGTACACATGCAAGTATAGTCACCACATCCAAATGCATACATGAACATCTTGTAAACTAGGGAGTGAGAACCAGCCAACTTCCACCAGTGCTTATTAAGTAGCACCATCCACATACAAGAAACCAGAGCTTGAGAAACAGGAGTCAGCGCAATGGCTCACGCCTGTAATCCTAGCTACTCAGGAGGCTGAGATCTGAGGATCAAGGTTAAACGCCAGCCCAGGCACAAAAGGACCAGAGACTCTTATCTCCAAATTAACCTCTAGAAAACAGGAAGTGGAGCATGGTTCCTGGGTAGAGTAGTAGTCTTGAGCTGACGAGCTCAGGGACAGTGCCCAGTGCCCAGGCCTAGTTCAAGCCCCATGACCCACCCTCCCCACAAAAAAAAAGAAAGAAAGACAGAGAGACAGACAAGAGTTGATCCTTCTGTATACTGCTGATAGCTAATCTTACTTTTTTCATGAATAAAATTTATCAAAAACTTACCGTATTTCTAGAAAGAACCAATACAGATGCAACCCTTGCCTCCATAGAGTTCCCCATATAAAATACAGCAGGTCAAGCAATGATTCTAAGTGAAAATGGGCTTTTATCACATCTTTCAAGATAAGTACAAATTCTGTATCTGTAAGAGCAAAATTATGCACTTAATTCTTTGGATTCTCATGCAGTATATTTTGAAATTTGTGTGTCACAAGGCTTTTGCTTTCTCTGGCTGCCTTGTGTTAAGAATTTGTCCAGGGCCGGGAGTTTGGCCTAGTGGTTAAAGTGCTTGCCTAGCATGCGCGAAGACCCGGGTTCAATTCCTTGGTACCACATACATACAAAAAAGATGGAAGTGGTGCTGAGGCTCAAGTGGTAGAGCTCGAGCCTTGAGAAAGTCCAAGGACAGTGCTCAGGCCCTGAGCTCAAGCCCAGGACTGGCAAAAAAAAAAAAAAAAAAGAATTTGTCCACTCATTCTTTTCCCCAGCATACCCTCTAAGTGCTGGGGCTGATCACGATCCCTGAGCTCTTCAGCTCAAGGTCATTGCTCCAACACTTGAGCCACAGTGCCACTTGCAGTTTTTCTGGTGGTTAATTGGAGTCAAGAGTCTCACAGACTTTCATGCCAGGCTGGCTTTGAATCGTGATCCTCAGATCTGTCTCCCAAATAGCTAGGATTATACCTGTACAGGCTCAGTTGGCTTTTTTGTGACAGTGACAGTTTTCTGTTCCTCATAACAGTTCATGTTGATTGTCAACTTGACTGGTAGATAACTAGATTGGTAAAGCAGTGTAGGGTAGCTATAGGAACCCCACTGCTTGCCACCTGTGCTTCAGCACGTACACACTCAGTGACACTCAAGCAGTCAGGAGCCAGAGGGCCCTGGCCCCTCCTGCCTGAAGCAAGTAGGGCATCTCAGGGCACCATTGGCAATCAGGGACGTCCCTATTTGATCACGTGGCGGCCAATGCTCAATCTGCATTTAGCGAGCACATTTTGTAAGATAAAGTTAGATCTGTACCGAGAGTCTGGTCTCCGAAGTCTGTGTTCTTGGGATTCGTGGGCTCTGCCGCCATCTTACCCCCTCCAAGACTTCCGAGAAGGACCCCAACAAAGCAGGATTTGGGGAATGCCTGTGAGAATATATTGAATCCACTGACAGATTCAGATTTTGACTATGCTGAGAGGTGGTAGTGGAACTGTGGAGAGTGCAGCTTTGGAGGATGCAGGTCACTAGGGGAGTATCCTTGGGCAGGGGAAGGGGGGAAGCAGGTCACTAAGAGAATGTTCTTGGGAGGGGAACACAGGTCACCAGGAGTATCCTGGGGGGGGGGGAGATTGGGGGATTTTACCATCTCCTATCAGTAGCCAAGTGGGCATGGGGTGTGGATTAGTGATAGAGTGCTTGCTAGTGTGTTCAACTCTCAGTGCGACAAATAAATAAAAATGCCAAACAACTTCTACTCAAGGACTTAAATGTAAAGCACAAAAACTGAATGATGTAGAATCAGACACTTTACTCCTCCCACAGACCACCACAAGACCTATCATCTGAACACCAGGTTCTTCCTGGCCTCACCTGTCCCTCTAACAGCCAACAACATTAAGCCCTGGAGACTGCCAGAGTCTTTCCAATTACCTCCCAACAACAAAGCAAACATTTACTTGCATCTTCTCTCACTGTAGAACCAGTATTTCCAAAGCATGCAAGTGCTACAAAATATGGTATGAATGAGCCCATATATCTGAGAATCATCAGAATGAAAACCTGAGCTCAGCAGACCACTAAATACCTAGAGCCAATGTAGGCTAGGGGAAAAAAAAAAAAGCCGAGGCCAGCAACAGCAAAGATGAAGATTTGGACTGGAAATCTAACCAGAAAAAGTAGACTCTACCTAAAGGCACAGTGATGATGACATGATGGGCTGGGAAGCATGCACCATCTTCACACTCCACCAACACGGGAAAGGTCTCCCCTGGAAACGCTGCCTCCTGAAAGGATCCATTCCAGTGAATGGTCTTAACCGGCTTGTTAAAAACCACTGTGTTCTTGGGCAGGGAGGCCATTATGCAGTCCGTGAGTCCTTGGTAGCCTCTAGGAGAGACAGAAGTTGATGTTTAGAGAACTAGTCCCTGAAAGAGTAAAGACAGGTAGAAAGAAGCCCTTAAAGGTCCCACCCACACCAAAGGGAGCATCACTCCCACCAGGGAGACAGCAGGTGTGAAGCAGGCTTAGAAGGGCAAGTACCCTGTATTTTCCCCCTAAACCACAGGAATGATAATACCCACCTTCATCAGGCTGATGGGAAAATTAAACAAGCTAATGAATGTAACCTACAAAGGTAATCCAGAAAGAACCAGGGCTCCCTCCTTACCCAAGCCAGTCTAGGTTCATACACTGCCTGAGCCTCAAATACCCATCCCTAGGGCAGGAGCTTCCAGACAGACATACAAGAATCTAGGGAAAGGCCTACAGAGGACAGCCATCATATCCAGCAAGACACACTTCAGGACAACTTTCCACACAATCACGCTCTTGAAAATAAGTTTTTTCTTAGATGAGCAACGCTAGAGAAAGGCAAACTGATTTCCCTACACGGGGTGGGACAGCCTCTGTCCCTTCATGATTCCTCTCTCCCTCAAAGCCTGAGGTAGGTGGAAGGCCTTTGTCCTGTACCCAGAGAAGGTGCAGTCCAGCCCTGGCAGCACGGTGTACTCCCCAAAGGGGGCCAGGGCCACCAGGTCCATGCTGTGGGTGCCGCTCACGCAGCACTCCACGTTGAAGAAGGCATTCAGGACGGCCAGCTTGAGCTTCTTGGTCTCCTCGTCCTCTGTCCAGCTGGCCATCCGCTGGCGGATCTCCTCCTTGAGGAACTCCCCAACGCTGGGCACTGGCGTCTCGGCGGCATGCAGGAATTCTCGGGTCTTGTCTATTAGCCCGTAGAACAGACCGGCCATCTCCGCCACCAGCTCCGGGCGCACCCTCCTCCCAGAGCTGGTGCAGCACGCGGAGGGCAGGCCCACGTGGCCTCCGGTCTCCACCAGCTGGTTCTCCTCAGACAACTCTTTCTCCCCCAGGAGCCCAAACTCGGCCGCCAGCCGGAAGACGGGGTTGCCCGGGGAGGGCCCGTGGATCCAGTGCGCGCCCAGCTCCACCACGCCACCTGGAGGGCACAGGAGACGCCATTGGAGGGCCCTCCCCAGACCTCCCGAGACCGTCCGAGGGCCACGAGATCCCGGAGCCCGGGGGGGTCCCGGGCAGAGCCGGCCGAGGGGGACCGGGGGATGCCCGCCCGCACCGCAGTGGCACCGGCTGGGAGGGCGCGTGGGGCCGTCCCGGAAGGCCGCAGCGGAGGGCCAGGGCTTCCGCAGCGAGGGACGCCGCCGCCGCCGCCGCCGCCCGGCGGACCCGCAGCGAGCTCCGGGGCCCAGGGAACGCGGGCTGACGCTGTGAGGAGCCGGGCCGGCAGACAGCGGCGGGGCTGGGCGGAGCGGGATGGGTTCCGGGACGGATCCAGGGCGGTTACCGAAGCTGCGCTCCGAACGGATGCGGCCCCCGGCTCGGGCCGTGGCCTCCAGGACCCGCAAGTCTCGGGCGGCCTGGTGGCGGCAGAGCCGCTGCGCCGCGCCCAGCCCCGCGATGCCGCCACCCACCACCAGCACCAGCCGGCGGCCTGGCGCCTCCGCGCTACCGCGGCCCAGGGCCTCCATGCTGCCGCCGCTGGCTATTGGGCTCGAGCCGCCTCCCCCGCAGAGGCTGCGGGCCGGGTGGGGAGGAGGGGCGGGGCCTGGAGCGAGGCAGGGGCGGGGCCAGACGGGCTTGGGAGCGAGGGCGGGGCTGGGGCCAGAGGGGCGGGGCCTGAAGCGAGGCCGGGGCGGAGCCAGAGGGGCCGGAGCGAGCGTCAGGGGCGGGGCCAGAGGGGCCTGAGCGAGCGTCAGGGGCGGGGCCAGAGGGGCGGGGCCTGGAGCGAGACCGGGGCGGAGCCAGAGGGGCCTGAGCGAGTGTCGGGGGCGTGGCCAGAGGGGCGGGGCTAGAGGGGCGGGGCCTGGTGCTAGGCAGGGGCGGAGCCAGAGGGGCCTGAGCGAGTGTCGGGGGCGGGGCCAGAGGGGCCTGAGCGAGCGTCAGGAGCGGGGCCAGAGGGGCGGGGCCTGGAGCTAGGCAGGGGCGGAGCCAGAGGGGCCTGAGCGAGTGTCGGGGGCGGGGCCAGAGGGGCAGGGCCTGGAGCTAGGCAGGGGCGGGGCCAGAGGGGCCTGAGCGAGCGTCAGGGGCGGGGCCAGAGGGGCCTGAGCGAGCGTCAGGGGCGGGGCCAGAGGGGCGGGGCCTGGAACGAGGCAGGGGCGGGACCCGGTGAGGCCGGGCCAGGGCCAGAGGAGAATGGGAAAGTGATCCGAGGGCGGGGCCTGGAGAGAGCCCGACCTGGAACTGGGGGTGGGGCCTGCTGGTGAGCCTGGAGTGGGAGGAGGGGCAAGGCAAACTGGGGGGGGCCCCCCGAAGACGAGCGGAGGGCACCGGCGGTGCGAAAGGCTGGAGACGGGCCGTGCCAGGCGGGCCCAGAAGGTTCAGGGCGTTCCCGTCGCTTGCTCGTCGTCGCCGGTGTGCTCGAGGACGTCGCCCTTTGACGGGGGAAGGTGGACGGGAAGGGCCGGGATAGGGCCCTACGAGCTGCTGCTGTGTAGCCAGTGGCCCGAGAGAGCTTACTGTCCTAAGTGGGGAGGGTTTAGAAATAGTTAGGGAAGTTGGGGTGTCACCCAGGAATAAGGTCACCGACTAGGTGACGAGGTGACTAGGAAGGCCGCTCCCGCTCCATCCCTAACCCAGCAGACCCCGCCCCTCTGCTGGCCTCGACCAGCTCAAGTTCACACTCTTGGAGGTAATTTAAAAGGCGCTCTTAACAGGATATCTTAACTAAAGTGCTCAGGAAAATAAAGTATAATTAACAAGGGCCAAGCAACCTGGCCAAAGCAGAAAGTCTTCAAAAACAGAACATTTCTCTCAGGATTAACAGAACAGGGGGTTATTTGAGGTTGCCTAGCCTTCCACCACACGTATGTAAGTTCACACAGGCACATAAATCCGTGTGTATAGTGGGTATGATTTGCGTACGGGTACTGAAAGCATGGTAAACTGGGGGGAAAAATACAATAAACCGGACGTGTAACCCAGGAACAGCATAGCTTGCTGCAATATGGGTTGTTTCTCGTCCTGATCATGGTTAAATGGGGCCTGCGATCTTCTAGAAAGTAACAGATCCCTAAATATCCCTTGCCCTGGAAAAGAGCAAAATTCAAAATAGTTTCTACTGAATGGGTTGTTGCTTATGCGTCATTGTAAGATTTAAAAAAAAATACATTGAACCATGGTAAATTGGGGTGACCACTACAAGTCACGCCCATTCTCCCCTCGGCACAGAAAACTGCTGGTTCATTTAGGGGAGTCAGAAATTATAACTAGGGCCGGGAATGTAGCCTATTGGTAGCCTAGTGGTACAGTGTTCAACTAGCATCCACAAAGCCCTGGGTTCAATTCCTCACTATCACATAGAAAAAGCTGGATGTGGTGCTAGGGCTCAGGTGGCATAGCACTAGCCTTGAGCAGAAAGTGTCCAAGGACGGTGCCCAGGCCCTGAGTTCAAGCCCCAGGACTGACAAAAGAAACTATACCTAAAATGGGTGGTGTGCCCATAATCCCAGCACAGGAGACTAAGGAATGAGTGTCAAAAGTCCCAGGACAGCTGGGCTGCATAGCCAAAACAAAAACAAGTGAATTTTTTTTTTACTAGCGCCCCTACCAAATCTCCCCACCCCAATCTCCAATCCTCCCCATCCCTATTACTCACAGGTACACTATTTCCCGGAACCGCCAAGTGTGCTCCTCTCAGCCCCAGCAGCATGGGTCTGCAGTCTTGCAGAGTATGCCCCATGAACTGAAGAGCTTACATGACAGGGAGAGAAGAGGGGCTTGGTGGATGTGGCGCTCATTCTGGGTCAGTGTGCAATCCGGTGCTGGGACCCCGAAAGAACCACCAGAGGCCGAGGCCAAAGCAAAGGGGCAAGGGTCGTTTATTACGAGTTCGAACCTGGACCTCCGCGCACTCGTCGCCAGTGACGCTGAGAGGTCCCGAGCAAGGATTTTACACAGCTTTTATAATCATGTAAAAACAAGTTACAGGCACAGGCTCATGATTGGGTAACATTTGGTTTGACATTTAGGTTGATTCATAAGAATACTTCTGATTGTTTTGGGTGTAGGTGATTAACTGTTGGGTCCTGGTGACCGCTGGACCCTGTAAACAGGCCAGTTACTGGAATTTATGTGCATTAATTGTGTTCCTGGAATAGATGTTTACCATGACCGCTGGACCCTAAAGTTTTTGCTTCCCAGAACAAGGTGGGCCTACAGGGGGCTCTTAGCTCGTCCATTCCTCCTTCACTTGGACACCCCAGGGACTGACCCAGGCGCGCAGGGCACCTCCCTCCTGCAGGCCCACACAGGCCCCTCTGCGGGCCCAGCCCTGGCCAGCTCTCCAGAGATGGCCTGCCCCTGCGCCTCTGGACCCGGCCTGACGTCTCAAACTACGAGGAGCGGCCCGCCGGCCCTGAGAGGTGCGGAACGGTGTTCCGGTGAGCTCAGGTGAAACTTCACTCCCTCGCAGGAAGTAAGCTGCTGCCGGCCTCCGACTAGCCATCGTCCTGCGTCGGGCCGCGGACGTCTACCGTCTACGCCATCGTCCTGCGCCAGCCTGCTGACGTCGTCCGTCACGCCATCGTCCTGCGCCGGGCCGCGGACGTCGACCGTCTACGCCATCGTCCTGCGCCGGGCCGCGGACGTCGACCGTCTACGCCATCGTCCTGCGCCAGCCTGCTGACGTCGTCCGTCACGCCATCGTCCTGCGCCGGGCCGCGGACGTCGACTGTCTACGCCATCGTCCTGCGCCGGGCCGCGGACGTCGACCGTCTACGCCATCGTCCTGCGCCGGGCCGCGGACGTCGACCGTCTACGCCATCCCCCTGCGCCGACCCGCGGACGTCGTCCGTCTACGCTGTCCCCGTCGCCGTGCTCCTGCAACGTCCTCCCGCTAACCCTGTCCCTCTGCTCCCCAGCTGGAACCAGGCGGCCAGACATCCCGCGCTCGGTCTCGCGAGGCCGTGACACGGACCTGGTGCTTGCCGAGCCCCGCCCCGGACCTGCCCCTCCTGTCCCGCTCCCAGACAGGTCTCGAGACACCGCTGGACGGGAGAGGCGCTGCTTGTCCTCGTGCCATGGCCTCCGTGCGTGCCCTCCTCCCCGGCGCCCGCGCCCTCCTCCCCGGCGCCCGCGGCCGTGTGTGGCTCCCCTCCCGCTTCCCGACGCTGCGGCCCTTCACCGCGAGTGAGTAGGACCCCAGCGGGGATCGGGACCCCGCCGCCCAGCCCCGTCCACCCGTAGCTACTCGGGGGACGAGGCTTGACCTCAGGCCACGGCCCGAGCCCCTCACGCCCGACCCCAGCCACCCACCCAGGCCCCGCTATTCCCCCCTGGCAGGCCCTGCCTGTTTGGAGGACCCTGAGTGATTATCAACTCTGGTCCTGCGCTGCGCGCCAAGACACCTGGCCCGCAGTACCTGGGTAGTGAGAGTTGGTTGTGAAATCTGGTGTGTGTTTAGATGACAGAGGACATGCAGTTCCCGTTGAGTTAAGTCCGCTAGGGAATTGGAAAGAAGTTTGCCGCACCTCCTGTTCGCGACGTGCCCCCACCCCGCCTCCCCTTGATCCAGTCCTTCAGACCACCCAGTCAGAAATTGGCTGCTCAGCTGGTATCCCTGCTTTCCAGTCTCTGATCTCCCAGTTCACCTGCTGTACTCTACCATCCATTACCCATTCTTGTGTTAAGAGGAATTTTTTTTTTTTTTTTTTTTTTTGCCAGTCCTGGGCTTGAGCTCAGGGCCTGAGTCCTGTCCTTGGATTTTCTCAAGGCTAGAGCTCTACCACTTGAGCCTCAGCACCACTTCCAGCTTTTTGCTATGTATGTGGTACCGAGGAATCGAACCCGGGTCTTCGTGCATGCCAGGCAAGCACTTTAACCACTAGGCCAAACTCCCGGCCTTAAGAGGAATTCTTAACCTTGACCTGGCTCTCTTGTGCCACTTCTAAAGGACCCAACCTTCTCCCCAGGCACTGACCCTGACAGACAGCCCCCCCCCCCCCACACACACACAGACACTCACCCTGCCAGGCAGCCCCTCCCCCACACACAGAGACACTCACCCTGACAGACAGCCCCACACACACACAGGCACTCACCCTGCAGGTAGCCCACACACACACACACACAGGCACTCACCCTGCCAGGCAGCCCCACACCCACACAGACACTCACCCTGCCAGGCAGCCCCTCCACACACACACACAGACACTCACCCTGCCAGAGAGCCCCCCACACACACACACAGGCACTCACCCTGCCAGACAGCCCCCCCACACACACACAGAGACACTCACCCTGACAGACAGCCACACACACACACAGGCACTCACCCTGCCAGGCAGCCCCTCCACACACACACACAGGCACTCACCCTGCCAGACAGCTCCCCCCCCCCCCCACACACACACAGGCACTCACCCTGCCAGGTAGCCCCCCCCACATACACACAGGCACTCACCCTTCCAGACAGCCCCCCCACACACACACAGGCACTCACCCTGTCAGACAGCCCCCACACACACACAGGCACTCACTCTGCCAGGTAGCCCCCCACACAGACACTGACCCTGCCAGGCAGCCCCCCCACACACACACACACAGGCACTCACCCTGCCAGACAGCCCCCCTACACACACACACACAGGCACTCACCCTGCCAGACAGCCCCCCCTACACACACACACAGGCACTCACCCTGCCAGACAGCCCCCCCTACACACACACAGACACTCACCCTGCCAGGTAGCTCCCCACACACACACACACAGGCACTCACCCTGCTAGACAGCTCCCCCACACACACACACAGGCACTCATCCTGCCAGATAGCACCCCCACACACACACACACAGGCACTCACCCTGCCAGATAGCACCCCCCCACACACACACACAGGCACTCACCCTGCCAGATAGCACCCCCCACACATACACACAAGCACTCACCCTGCCAGGTAGCTCCCCACACACACACACAGGCACTCACCCTGCCAGACACCCCCCCCCACACACACAGGCACTCACCCTGCCAGACAGCCCCCCCACACACACACAGGCACTCACCCTGCCAGATAGCACCCCCACACACACACAGACACTCACCCTGCTAGACAGCACCCTCACCACACACACAGACACTCACCCTGTCAGCACCCCGACCACACACACAGAAGCACTCACCTTACCAGGCAGCCACACACACACACACATACACACACACAGGCACTTACCCTGCCAGACAACCCCTCCCTACACATACACACACACACACACACACACACACACACACACACACACACAGGCACTCGCCTGCCAGGCTCTCCTTTCCAAGTCTACCAAGTCAGCTGACTGCTACTCTAGGTTCTAGCTGTCATAGATGTGTTTTTTCACCTTTGTCCTCTCACCACACTGACCACCCAGCCCAGCCTGACCTCTGTTCTATTCTCACCTCTTGCCATATTCTGGGACAAGATGGCATATGGCAGAGGGTAGCTGTGTTTCATACTGGGGCGTTTTTTAACTTGCAGATGTGGAATCACTGAGTGTGAAATAGGAGATAAAGTCTGAAGTAGGAGGATTTAAAGGATTAAACAATTGCAAGGATCAGAATTATAAGGGTTAGGGGCCGGGAGTTTGGCCTAGTGGTTAAAGTGCTTGCCTAGCATGCATGAAGACCCGGGTTCGATTCCTCGGTACCACATACATAGAAAAAAGCCGGAAGTGGTGCTGAGGCTCAAGTGGTAGAGCGCTAGCCTTGAGAAAGTCCAAGGACAGTGCTCAGGCCCTGAGCTCAAGCCCAGGACTGGCAAAAAAAAAAAAAAAAAAAAGAATTATAAGGGTTAGACCAGTTCCTTCTGTGCCTCTGACACCGGTGTGATCTTATCACTTTTGCCTTTTTGTCCTAGGGGCCAACTTTGAGTACATCGTTACAGAAAAAAAGGGGAAAAATAGCAGTGTGGGGTTGATCCGGCTGAACCGCCCCAAAGCACTCAATGCACTGTGCAATGGCCTGATTGAGGAGCTCAACCAGGCCCTGGAGGCCTTTGAGGAGGACCCAGATGTGGGGGCCATTGTGCTCACCGGCGGAGATAAGGCATTTGCTGGTATGCTGGGTAGCCATGGTGTAGCTGTGGGAGGCATGCCCATGGACTAGGGAAGCAATAACCCTCTAGCCACTCTGGTGGCTCACGTCTGTAATCCTAGCTACTCAGGAGGCTGAGATCTAAGGATCACAACTTGGGCAGGAAAAGTCTATGAGTCTCTTATCTCCAATTAATCACAGAGAAAGGCGAAAGGGGGAAAGTGGTGCTGTAGCTCAAGTGGTAGAGTGCTAGCCTTGAGCAAAAAGAGCTTAGGGACAACATCCAGGCTCAGAGTTCAAGGCCTAGGACCCACCAAAAGTAAGTAAGTAAGTAAGTAAATAAATACCTCTATGGTAGTGTGTGGCTCAGGACTTGCTCACATGTAAAATAAGCTTCCTGGAAGAATAGCTCTAAAAGTTGAATGCTTGTTCCACCAGCAAAACAAGTATGTTCAAAATGAATTCAGGTGCGTACTGGTGGGCTAAGAGTCAGACTGCCAAGCCCCAACTTCTCTGGGGCTGACATCTGGCACCTGCCTGTCATTGGCCCCTGCACATGACCTCATCTGAGCAGGCAGTTCACTGTTGCCAGACCACATGGTGGTTGTTCCCCACTCCCCCACTTGACCTAATTCTACCTGCCACATAAGAGCTCCTGTAGGACTGCTAGGCTCTGCTCTCTGGTGGCTGAACCTTACCTCTGCCTTTAGCTGGAGCTGATATAAAAGAAATGCAGAATCAGACATTCCAGGACTGTTACTCCAGCAAGTTTCTGAGTCACTGGGACCAGCTTACTCGGGTGAAGAAGCCAGTCATCGCCGCTGTCAACGGTTTTGCTGTGAGTGTCCACTTCCAGAGCCCCCAAGGGCGGTGGGAGGACTTACGCTCTGTGATAAAGTAGGCCCACAGCACCTTTCCTGTCCTCGAGTGACTACTTCCAGAGCCTCTGAGGGCGGTGGGAGGACTTACGCTCTGTGATAAAGTAGGCCCACAGCACCTTTCCTGTCCTCGAGTGACTACTTCCAGAGCCTCTGAGGGCGGTGGGAGGACTTACGCGATTTTGCTGTCCTTGACAGCTGCCTTAGCGTCATCATGGCAGAGCTCAGTATTTGCCTCAGTCAGAGTATTTATTATTGGCTCTTTGTAGATAATGTATCCCAAGGGTTAACTTTATTCCACTAGATCCATCTTTATTGTGTCCCGTTTCTTTCTTTTTTTTCTTTGGTTGGTCCTGAGGCTTGAACTCTGGGCCTGGGCACTGTCCCTGAACTCTTCACCCCCAGGCTACCACTCTACCATTTGAGCTACAGCACCACTTCCAGTTTTCTGGTGGTTAATTGGAGATGAGTCTCCCAGACTTTTGTGCCTAGGCTGGCTTTGAACTGTGATCCTCAGATCTGAGCCTCCTGAAAGAGCTAGGACGACAGGCGTGAGCCACTGCGCATGGCTCCTGTTCTATTTTAATGGGAAAGTTTGTAAGTAAAAATAATGTTTCTGCCTGCGCTCCTACGTAAAGCCTACCTACTGGCAACCTTTGTTCTGCAGCTTGGTGGGGGTTGTGAGCTTGCAATGATGTGTGATATCATCTATGCTGGTGAGAAAGCCCAGTTTGGACAACCAGAAATCCTGCTGGGAACCATCCCAGGTGAGAGCAACAGCCATCCTAATGCACACTCTGCAGGTGATTTCTCCAGCCATGGTTTATACCCAAGCAGAGGCCAGATGTGTGGTCCACGCCCTGACCACAGTACTCCCTGCAGACACACAGGAGGAGAGAGAGCTCAGTACTACCCTGGAACATCATGCAGTGTCCAGCTCCCATGATTGCATATATCCTATGTCTGATGTGTCACACAGTAGTGATGCTGGCTTATAGTCACACTGGCTTTTTCCTATGTGTGATCCATGTCTGTGGCAGAGCCCTGTGAATCTGAACCTGGAGAGAGTTATGTATGATTCTGGCCCTGCATTACTGGCCACAGTAGGTCACACAATCTCACTGAGCTTGGCACAGCAAGGAGTCAAAGTAGGCCCTGGGGTATTAAGGAAAGAACATTGCTGTCTACTGCTGGCCTCTACCTGATAGACCTGGCAGGGAGAAGATGCTCAGTTCCTTAGGGGGAGGAAGCTTGGCACATAGGTTCCTGCCCTAGAGAGGGCAGGACTACTCAGGACTGGAATGTTGGAAAGAGAGTCAGCAGCATCTGCAGAGTCCCACCTGAGATCAGGGCCTTAGTTCTAAAGTTTCTTTTAACCTGCTTACTGGCTGCCTTGGTTCTGCATGCCCTCCACTGGGCAGTCTCACGCTTTATCTTTGGCTCCTGAGTGCTTGTCAATAGCATCTCCCTCCCCCACCTTCTCTTTCTCTTTCTCTCCCCCTCCACCTCCTTTTCTCTCCCCCTTCCCCCTTCCTCCCTTTTTTTCTTTCTCTCTCCCTCTTTCCTTCGCACCCTTTTCTCTCTTCCTCTTCCCTTCCTTTCTCCCTTTCTCTCTGCCTTTCTCCCTCTCACCCTGTATCCTTTTCTCTCTTCTTCTCTCTTTCCCTCCCTCTCTCTCTTTTTCTTTACTGAGGTATAAGCCAGAGCTTTGAGCTTACTAGATAAGCTCTCTGCCACTGGTTCAGTTTCTTTGTTGTTGAGATCTGTCTCGCTTTTTGTCTAGGCCACCCTGGATGGCCATACTCCTTAGGCTTTTCACCATAGCTATCATGACAGGCTTGAACCTATATACCCAGCTTCCTCAGTGGGGAGCAGGTCTTAGAAATGGTTTTCCCATGCTGGCCTGAAACCCTGGTCCTCCCAGACTCAGCCTTCCCATGTAGCTGGGATCACAGGTACTATTTTGCCCAGCTTTCGGTTGCTTAGAAACTGCCTGAGTTGGCCTCAAACCATAATCCACCTTATCTTAGCCTCCCAAGTTTTACAGATATGAGTCTTTGTGCCTGGTTACCATTCCTTCTCTTTCATCCTTGTTTTGGGGGGAGGGAACCCTTGTGACTGCTGAATAAGTGCATGTTCTTTCACTAAGTCACTTCCCATCCCTGGGTTTCTTCTCAGCCTCATGTGACCACCGCCTTCTTCCCACAGGTGCTGGAGGCACCCAGAGACTCACCCGTGCAGTTGGAAAGTCACTGGCAATGGAGATGGTCCTTACTGGTGATCGGATCTCTGCCCAGGATGCAAAGCAAGCAGGTGGTGCATCTGCCTGTGGGAGCCAGGTGGAGCCTTGGGGCTGCATCGGCTGTCCCGGGAGGCCCTGGGTCTTCACCCTCAGGTTTTATATTCACAAATACAGTATTAAAAGAGAATGACCACAAGTGTCCAGGTTAGAGAGAAACAAGGCAGAGGGAAATCCCTGGGACCCTTACAGACCAGCCCTCACCTGCCTGTCAATGACCACAGTTCCTAGTTCTCCAACCTCTGCTGATGTGGACAGCCTGGATGTGTCAGAGACAGCAGAAACAACCCCCCCTCCCCCACCCCAGCATAGCTGTCCTGGTCTAGCACTCAAAGGTCCGGGCCCTTGTAGAAATGGAGCTGGCACTGCGCTGCATTTTATTCTCTTTTTCTGTGTTTTAGGTTTGGTAAGCAAGGTTTTTCCTGTCGAAAAACTAGTTGAAGAGGCCATCCAGTGTGCAGAAAAAATTGCAAGCAATTCCAAAATTATAACAGCCATGGCCAAAGAGTCTGTAAATGCAGGTAGGGGCCTGCTAGGGGCAGGGCTGCAGGGTTGTGAGGCCCTTAAATGACTGCATCTTGGCCTGTCCTGAGCAGGGGTGGGAGAATTCTTAAGATTGTGAGTTCCCGGGCCGGGAGTTTGGCCTAGTGGTAGCGTGCTTGCCTAGCATGCATGAAGACCTGGGTTCGATTCCTCGGTACCACATACATAGAAAAAAAAGCCGAAAATGGTGCTGAGGCTCAAGTGGTAGAGCTCTGGCCTTGAGAAAGTCCAAGGACAGTGCTTAGGCCCTGAGCTTAAGCCCAGGACTGGCCAAAAAAAAAAAAAGAAAGAAAGAAAAGATTGTGAGTTCCAAGTCTTAGTCAACTCACAAGTTATTTTGAAATGTTGAATATCCTTTCACACTGGGGCCAGCTGGTGACAGTATAGTGGATGGGCCTGCTCAGGGAGCCCTGGCCCTAAAGTCATGCTGTTCTCTAGTTCATGAAAAAGCCAGGTATCCCAGGACCTGGGTTCTAGGTTTCCCTTCTTGTTGTAGGCTGTGGTTTATATAGACAGTCTGCTGCATGGGACAGGTCACAAGAAGCATCTGCACAGCTGTCTGCTATCGCTAAGGGTGAAGCTTGTTTGATCTCCCTCCTCAGAGCTACTTGAGTCTCGGTGTCATAGTTTATTCAGCCCTTAGAATCCTGTCATATTGCTGCTCAGTGTTGCCTGTAGAGTAAGAGAGTCCAAGACAGGGGTGCAACCCAGCAAGACGCAAAGACCACTAGAGAGACACCACCCTGGAGGTGTTAGCCTTACTCAGGGTCTCTGAAGTTTGGGCACCAGCCATGTGATGTCTGCAGGGAAACAACCCAGGGCTCTGGCAGGGTCTTGTCTTAGATGTTTGAACAGTAGTACTATATGTCTTCCTCTAAAAGGAAAGGCATAGGGCCGGGAGTTTGGCCTAGTGGTAGAGTGCCTACCTAGGGTTCAATTCCTCAGTACCACATACATAGAAAAAAAACAGAAATGGTGCTGTGGCTTAAGTGGTAGAGCACTGGCCTTGAGAAAGCCCAAGGACAGTGCTCAGGCCCTGAGTTCTAGGCCCAGGACTGGAAAAATAAGAAAAAGAAAGGCGTAGGAGAGGGCCTGGAGCAAATGACACTTTGTTCCATGTGGCCAATCTGTCCTGATTTTTTGTTTTTATTTTTCGGGGGGTAGGTTGTTTTGTTTTGTTTGATGGTCCTCGGGCTTGGACTCCGGGCACTGTCCTTGAGCTCTTCAGCCCATGGGTATCCTTGAGCCACAGCACTACTTCCAGTTTTCTAGTGGTTAATTGGAGATAAGAGTCTCAAGGTTTTTAGTG
The DNA here is from genome assembly GCF_031878675.1 of Megascapheus bottae. Classification (NCBI taxonomy): domain Eukaryota; kingdom Metazoa; phylum Chordata; class Mammalia; order Rodentia; family Geomyidae; genus Megascapheus; species Megascapheus bottae. The sequence goes on from NC_143523.1 coordinate 270,432, forward strand.
CCTGGACTGTCTTTTTTTTTTTTTTTTTTTTTTGCCAGTCCTGGGCTTGAGCTCAGGGCCTGAGCACTGTCCTTGGACTTTCTCAAGGCTAGAGCTCTACCGCTTGAGCCTCAGCACCACTTCCGGCTTTTTTCTATATGTGGTACCAGGGAATCGAACCTGGGTCTTCATGCATGCTAGGCAAGCACTTTAACCACTAGGCCAAACTCTCGGCCCTGCCTGGACTGTCTTTGAACCACGATCCTTCGATCCTTAGATCTCAGCCTCCTGAGTAGCTGGGATTACAGGTGTGAGCCACTGCACCCAGCCTTCTCTTTCTGGTTTTTATCCTTTTTTTTTTTTTTTTTTTTTTTCCTGTGATTTTGATTTCATCAGCCAGCTCAGATCCTTGTAACTGGACAGATTTTTGCCATTTTGCCTTTATCAAGATCCAGGTATTTCTCCCCTGTGGGCACGTTAAGCCAACATCACTTTGGAAGCCTGGGAAAGCCTTTTGTTCATATGGCCTTCTCTGATAGGGCCATGAATTTGACAAGGAGGGAGAGGTGTACCAGTGTGGAGATCTGCCAGTACAGAGGGAGCCGGGCCTCCTGGCATACCGCCCGGGGTCAGAGTCAGCAAGAAGGGCCACCACTGTGATCTTGGCATTCCCACAGAGATCCCAGTTTGTGATTGCAAGGTTTCTCTTTCAGCTTTTGAAATGACGCTAACAGAGGGAAACAAGTTGGAGAAGAAACTCTTCTATTCAACCTTTGCTACTGTGAGTAAACAAAAGGGGCAAGTGCAGAGCAGAGTTCTGATCCTGCCCCTGGACTCTTGAGTTTGTACCTTTACTGGTGTGTGGTTCCTGAGGGATCATCACCCCCACTTCTAGACCTAGCTCTGTGTGTAAGAATTCCTCTCCTAGCTGGTGGGCATAGTCTGTCGTCCCCACTCCCCTACCCCACTCTTGCCTGTAAGCAGGCAGAGGGCTGCAGGAGCAAGCTTCGGGCAGGAAGTATGAGTGTCACCTCTGAGTCTCTTTGTTTTCTAGGATGACCGGCGAGAAGGCATGGCTGCATTTGTGGAGAAGAGGAAGGCCAACTTCAAAAACCACTGAGAACAAGACAGTGCAGCCAGCCTGTTCAGAAGCAAATTCCCCTCCTGAAGGGCAGTATGGCCACGGGACTATGGCCTCTGCTCAAGCTCTTGTAGTATGGCCAGCTGCCTTGGTGACAGTCGGGAGAGCTAATCAGGTTAGGTGTGATCAGAGTACATTGTTCCAAATCAAACCCACTAAGGTGCCTTCACATGTTTTCACTTCATCCGGGACTGGTATTTGCAGCAGTGGTCTCTTGTCCACTTGTGTTGGGTGAAAAGCAGTGCCGACCCCATCTGCAGCTGTGCGTGTCATTGCTCAAGGGAGGTGCTCCTGTCTGCTGATTATGAACACAATTATTTGATTAAAGTGACTGTCTCGAATCAGTTACACCTTACTTTTAGTCCTCTCTAGAGAGAGGCTGAGATCTAAGAATCAAAGTTTGAAGCCCTCCCCAAGTGACAAACCTGAGACTCTTATCTCCAATTAGCCAGCAAAAAGCCAGAAGTGGAAGCATGACTCAATATAAGTGAGAAAGCTGATCAGGAGCGTGAGGCCCTGAGTTTGAGCCCCAGCCCTGACACACACACACACACACACACACACACACGATTTTTTCATTGCTAAGTGATTACGTTACCCTCGTGCCATGTTCATAGGGATTGCTTCCACCTGAGACAGGGCACTCGCCTAAAATGTACATTCACCAGTCTCGGTTAGAACCGGAGACCCCCTGGAATGCGCAGTGCCAAGCCACCAGTGCTTCCTGAAGCACAGAGAAACCCCAGGTAGGACTGTGACTGCCGATGCTCACTGCCACTTGTGTGAAGATGGGGAGGAAAGACACCTGAGGGACTTGTCCTCACCAGGGATCTTGCCATGGCTTCCGACTGCAGGAGGTTAGTCCTAGCCCTCAGTTGCTGTGTGGTACAAGCAGGTCTGAGGAAGCCTATATGACCCAGGAACTCTGTACGAGAAGCTGCCTCTCTGACACTGAAAGTCTGCTATTGTCCTTCAAGAACACTAATGCTTTTTCAAACTTGGTTCTGCAGCAAGTTGTCAGAAGAGTGGACACAGGTTCTGAAGCGTGGTCAGTGTGCTCCCTAAGGGTAGGGTGAGGAAGGGTGCTGTCCCCAGTCAGGACCTTCCAAGCCACAGTCCCCTTGAAATGTGTCTGAGAAGTCTACATCTTCCCAGTTATAGTCTAGGCTTTGGGCTGGCATGGACAAGCGCATGCAGCTCCTGGCCTGGCAGACCCAAGCTGAGCAGGCAATGAAATCATCCACTAAGAATACCTTTGCCAGGGCCGGGAGTTTGGCCTAGTGGTAGAGTGCTTGCCTAGCATGCATGAAGACCTGGGTTTGATTCCTTGGTACCACATACATAGAAAAAAGCTGGAAGGGAGCTGGGAGTTTGGCCTAGTGGTAGAGTGCTTGCCTAGCATGCATGAAGACCTGGGTTTGATTCCTCGGTACCACATACATAGAAAAAAAGCTGGAAGTGGTGCTGTGATTCAAGTGGTAGAGCATTAGCCTTGAGAAAGCCCAAGGACTGTGCTCAGGCCCTGAGGTCAAGCCCAGGACTGGCAAAAAAGAAAAAGAAAAAAGCTGGAAGTAGTGCTATGGCTCAAGTGATAGAACTCCAATCTTGAGAAAAAGTCCAAGGACAGTGCTCAGGTCCTGAGTTCAAACACCACAACGCAAAAACAAAGAATACCTTTGCCGGACTAGCTCAACACATCTCAGATGACTGCTTGTAGTCAGCTGTATTTTACCTGCAGTGTAGCTCACACTCTGTGACACTTGCCTTCCAGGCATCAGCTCTGAGCTCTGCCAGGCTGGCCTGTCCTCTGTAAGTCGGCACAGGCAGGAGAATGAAGTAGTGGGTTCAAGGATCTGCACTGAGTTCTCAGGAAGTTCCCCCTCACACAAGGGCAGGTGACCTTGGCAGGTTAGGTCAGGACCTTGCACTTACTGCACGTGTTCTTATTTACAGAACCAGATGCAGAGGACTTGGCAGGGCAGAATGGGGCTCTGAGGCAGGGAGCTTGGTGCTCACCCTCTTCGATGGCACCAGACATAGACACAATCCTTTCTTAGAGCCAAATACAGTAGGATGCTGTGGTGGTGAGACTGTTGGCCAGAGTCTAGAGTAAACAAGCAGAGGAGGTTCTAAAGGTTTTAGTGTCCAAGGGAGCAAACCTTAAAAGTTGAAAAGGAATCCATTAATTTAATTTTCTGTTTGCACAGAGGTAACTGCCTCTAATTTTGAGTGGGGTTTGAGACATCTACTGGACACTAGTTCTCATGCTGTCATGTCAGCTACCCATTGAGCACAAGCAAGAAAGGGCTCCACAAGCCATCTGCCCTGCTTTCTGCTCTTGCCTGCCCACCTCTAAACCTGGACTTGTCACTGCTCCCAGCTTCAGGTGTTCAGGACAGTGATGTATGTGGAGAAGAAGACCCCATCCTGCATTGAGCTAATTTGCCTCTGGCCCCACTAGGGGTTTAGTTTTTATTTGCTTTGGAAGCTGACACACACACACCCTTCTTGTCGGTCTCTGTTCAGTACCAAACAAAGTATGGGGGTGCAACACTCCACTCACAGGCCAAGGCAGGAACTGTTCTTGTTCAGCCCCCAGCCCTCTCATTCAGCCATCTAGGTCTGCTGCAGTGGGCAGCCCAGGGCCATGTGTCTGGGACTTAGGGGCAAGCAGTGCGTAGACATTTGCACAGTTGTCAGCTTTCCCTCACCAGCAGACAGGCCTCTGAACATTTACCTTAACCACTGGCCCTGAGCCATATTCTGTAATCCCTTAGCCCCGCCCCACCCCGCCCCTCCCCTCCTGGGGCCCAATCCATCAAGTCCCGCCCCGACTCGTCAGGACCGCCCCTGTCCTTCAACCTTAGTGGAACCTGCAGCCATGGTGGCGCTCAAGGGCATCCCCGCGCTGCTGTCCCCAGAGCTGCTGTTTGCACTGGCACGGATGGGGCATGGAGACGAGATTGGTGAGTGTGCGAGAGGTGGAAAGAGGACCCTGGGGCAGAAGTAGCATCTAAAACAATGTCCTTGTTAAAGAAAAGGAACCCGTTCCAACCTGGTTCTGGGGCCACTGCTGTCTGTGGCCACCTTGCTTTGGAGCAGAAAGCCTCTTCCATCCCTTTATAAGACCTGTGGGCAGCCCAGGCCCCTTGTCCACCACATTCTGTGTTTTCCTGGCAGTCAGGGGGTGGCTGGTGGCCTAGGTCCTACGCAGAGGCTGTGCCCTGGCAAGGTCTGCCCCTCCCAACCTAGGTATCTTGGGACAATGGGCGCCGCAGGACACTGGGCCTGCTGGCCAAGTGCCCGCTTTCAGCCTCCAGACTCCTCAAAGTCTGAAGGGCCTCTGTGGCCAGAGTCCAACTGTAACTAAGGTCGATGGTAGTCTCTCCTTTTGGGGGACCACTGACCCTGTAGCAGGCTTTACTGTTCCCTTCCTAGGCAAGGGGTTCACCCTCCTATCTTTCCTTTCTGCTGGCACGGAATGGGGACGACAGTCCATGCACACTGCCCATGGTGGGAGTTTTGACTAGTCCCTCGGAGAGGGTGGGCAACATACAGAGTGGCACAGACAGGCCATGTGGGGTGAGCATCTGACCAGGCTCGGACCGCTGTCTCTCCAGTTCTTGCAGATGCGAACTTCCCTACCTCCTCCATCTGCCAGTGTGGGCCTGCGGAGATCCGGGCAGACGGTGCGCAAGGTTGGGGTGAGGTTGGCAATGATACTTTTCCATGGCTGTTCCTCTTTCCTGGACCCCAGCATTCCCTGGGCCTCTTCACTGAGTCCCAAGAGTGAACATGTGGGGCAGAAGAAAGAGACAAGCCATGAGGGAGGCAGAGGTCTGACCCCCAGCATTGACCCCTAGGCCTGGGCATCCCAGTCCTCTTGGAAGCTGTGCTGAAGCTGCTGCCCCTGGACACCTACGTGGAAAGCCCTGTGAGGTTCTGGGGAACACGTGATGTGCTGGGCTTTCCCGGACTTTACCTGACCACTTGCTTTGCAGTGGTGGGGGTGGGGGGAAGCGGCACATGACCCCATGGGGCCCTTACTGCTGCATCTAGGAGAGCCCTGGAGTTATCCAGGGCTGAAGAGATGACCCCTGCCTCCTAGGCTGCTGTCATGGAGCTCGTGCCAAGCGACAAGGAGAGGGGCCTGAAGACCCCAGTGTGGAAAGATTACGAGCTCCTTCTGCTCAGGGCTGGATGCACAGTGAGCTTGCAGTCTGGAATGTGGGAGGGCTGAGTTAAACATGGGAGGGGGAGCCATGTGACTGCCTGGTACCTGCTCACAGGCAGAAGAGGTGGACCTGGGCCTTTCCCTCTTCCCCAGAGCTCCCACCGCTTCCCAGAATCCTGAGTTGATCCAGGGGCCTTGCTTCCCTCCCTCTGGCCCCAGTGTAGTTCAGGACTGGGGGTGGGTGGAGGGGGGGACTTGGAGAGGTGGCCCCAGGCAGGAGGATGCCAAACCCAGCAGCCACCTAGTCAACCACAAAACACAGTACAGGGACATAAGAGATGCATTGTTCACTTGCCACCCAGACCTGAGCCAGAGGTTGGGTGCCCGTGAGACTCCTGCACTAGGAAGGTGAGGCCTAGAGGGCCCCGCCTGCCAGTATCACTGCTATCTGCCTGGGGACTCAAGAGTCTATCCAGGGGTCTTCTGGACAGGGTCCTCCCAGCTGTGCTATTTTATCTTACAGAAAGCGTTGGTGACAATAGAGAGGTTTGAGTTTTATGAACGAGCAAAAAAGGCTTTTGCTATTGTTGCAACTGGGTAAGTTGACTGGGTCCAGCTGTCTCAGGAACTCCACTCCCTAAGCACAACCCCCACCCTGTGTTCTACTCTGCTCAGATGAGACCTAAAGTCCCATGGAGAGGGGAAGGATTTGGGCATAGGGTCCTTGTTTGCCCAAGTGGCTGGCGTCTGGAGCTTGGTCCAGTAGGATGGCTAGAAGTAATGGATCTTGGCTTTGTCCCCAAAGGGCAGGGGCAGGGTCTTGGCACACTGGCTCAGCACAGTCCTCCTGCAGGGAAACAGCCCTCTATGGAAACATCATCCTCAAGAAGGGGACGCTTGCCCTCACTCCGATGTAGGCCTGGTGGCGGCCATTATACACCAAGAAGTAACAACACCTGACCAGGGTCTTCCCCATGACATCACCAGCCCTTGGCCCTATCCCAGGGCCTTAGGGACTGGCAAGTCTTGGTGGCTGGCCTCACTGACAGACTGAGATTTCCTCCATTTGTGAAAATGAGGTTAAAATGAGGCACTTTCAACCTTCAGTCTAAAGACTCTGTTCTTATTCAGGCCTGTTTTATGCTGAGTTCTAGGAAGGCTTTGGCTTTCCAAATCCTGATTAAATTCTCAGGTGGGAAGTCCACATGGGAAATAAAGCCTGGAGCTGTGGTGTGCAGTGTCTTAGAAATGGACAAGGACCTGGGAGCTGGTCAGAGGGCTAGAACCTGGCAAAAAATTGGGAACTGGGTAGGAGGCTCTGACTGGGTGCTAGACAGAGGGCTAGGAGCTAGGAGTTAGGTGGGGACACTGGATACCCAGCAGCTTCAGTGTGGTGAGGGCTTCTGTATTGGCCCTCAGGCTCCTGACCAGGACACTCAGCTTCAAGCAGGAGAGCAGGTGACAGGCTCAGCATGGATGCTTGGGGAGGGTGCCAGTTACCCTGCTGTAGAACCACAGGCCTGAGTGTACCTTCTCCCTCTGGTTTTTTGTTTGTGTGCAAGTGTGTGCCAGTCCTAGCTTGAACTCAGGGTGAGCACTGTCCCTGAGAGATTGTTGTTGTTTTGTTTTATTTGGGGGGGGGAAGCTTCTCTTCAAGGTTATGCCACAGCTCCACATCTGGCTTTCTTGTGGTTAATTAGAGAGATGGGTCTCATGACATTTCCTGCCTAATCTGGCTTTAAACCAAGATCCTCAGCTCTCAGGCTCCTGCATAACTAGGATTACAGGCATGAGCCACTATGACCAGCTTCCCCTCGGTGTGGTAGATTGTGTGCCTACTTTATAAGCGGCCAAGACAGCCCCAGGGATGAAGTCTGGGCGTTTTTGTTTGAAGTGTCTGTTGTCCTGGGGCGTGAAGGACACAGGTCAGTTGGGTACACAGCTCCAGGCAGAGGGCCAGCAAGATACAAAGGTGGCTTGATGGTAGGTGGCCTACGAGGCCCAGGAAGGGCTTCCCATTGGCACAAGATGCTTGGACTGAGTTTCAAAGCCTGTCCAGATAGAAAGGCCTCTTGGGGACCCTGTCCCTGTCCCCAAATCTTCAACCACGTGGATGCAGGGAGAAGGTGGAAGGAAGATGGATCTGGTGATGTAGAAGGCTATTAGTCTTCTAGGAAGTGAGGAGATAAATGCATATGAATAAAAACTTAAAAATAAATAAGTGAAAAAAAGAAGATGGGGGCCAGGAGGGTGGCCTAGTGGTAGAATGCCTCCTAGGATGCCTGAATCCCTGGGCTCGATTCCTGGATACCACATATACAGAAAACAGCCAGAAGAGGCACTGTGGCTCAAGTGGCAGAGCACTAGCTAGCCTTGAGCAAAAAGTGTTCAAGGACAGTGCCCAAGCCCTGAGTTCAAGCCCTAAGACTGGGAGAGTGAGTCGTGTGTATGGGCTCCACTACCGGGAGCTCAGGCTAGAGGACACCCAAGACAACAGCTCCCAGGCTCACCCAGAGGCTGCAGGAAGGACTGTGGCTCACCATCTGCACAGCTAAGAGGGAAAGGAGCACCTTGAACAGCATGATGGGTGGGAGTGGAGCCAATAAGCTGGCGCCAGTCTGAGCCCGTCAGCATGGTCCTGGGCTCTGCTCCCCTCCTTGAGGCCTCAGCACTAGTCTGAGCCCGTCAGCAGGGTCCTGGGCTCTGCTCCCCTCCTTGAGGCCTCAGCACTAGTCTAGTCTGACCCGTCAGCAGGGACCTGGGCTCTGCTCCCCTCCTTGAGGCCTGAGCCTGTCAGCAGGGTCCTGGGCTCTGCTCCCCTCCTTGAGGCCTCAGCACTAGTCTAGTCTGAGCCCATCAGCGCGGTCCTGGGCTCTGCTCCCCTCCTTGAGGCCTCAGCACTAGTCTAGTCTGACCCGTCAGCAGGGACCTGGGCTCTGCTCCCCTCCTTGAGGCCTGAGCCTGTCAGCAGGGTCCTGGGCTCTGCTCCCCTCCTTGAGGCCTCAGCACTAGTCTAGTCTGAGCCCATCAGCGCGGTCCTGGGCTCTGCTCCCCTCCTTGAGGCCTCAGCACTAGTCTAGTCTGAGCCCATCAGCGCGGTCCTGGGCTCTGCTCCCCTCCTTGAGGCCTCAGCACTAGTCTAGTCTGAGCCCATCAGCGCGGTCCTGGGCTCTGCTCCCCTCCTTGAGGCCTCAGCACTAGTCTAGTCTGACCCGTCAGCAGGGACCTGGGCTCTGCTCCCCTCCTTGAGGCCTGAGCCTGTCAGCAGGGTCCTGGGCTCTGCTCCCCTCCTTGAGGCCTCAGCACTAGTCTAGTCTGAGCCCATCAGCGCGGTCCTGGGCTCTGCTCCCCTCCTTGAGGCCTCAGCACTAGTCTAGCCTGAGCCCGTCAGCAGGGTCCTGGGTTCTGCTCCCCTCCTTGAGGCCTCAGCCCGTCAGCGCGGTCCTGGGCCTGCTCCCCTCCTTGAGGCCGCAGCACTAGTCTAGTCTGACCCGTCAGCAGGGTCCTGGGCTCTGCTCCCCTCCTTGAGGCCTCAGCACAAGTCTGAGCCCATCAGCAGGGACCTGGGCTCTGTTCCCCTCCTTGAGGCCTCAGCCCGTCAGCAGGGTCCTGGGCTCTGCTCCCCTCCTTGAGGCCTCAGCACTAGTCTAGCCTGAGCCCATCAGCAGGGTCCTGGGCTCTGCTCCCCTCCTTAAGGCCTCAGCAGGGTCCTGGGCTCTGTTCCCCTCCTTGAGGCCTCAGCACTAGTCTAGTCTGACCCGTCAGCAGGGACCTGGGCTCTGCTCCCCTCCTTGAGGCCTGAGCCTGTCAGCAGGGTCCTGGGCTCTACTCCCCTCCTTGAGGCCTCAGCACCAGTCTGAGCTGCACCTGCTCCTCTCCTGATTAGTGGCTCAGGACGGCAGCAGCAGCTCTGAGCCCAGCACCCTGTGGAACAAAAAGAAAGACAGGATGGAGGCAAAGGGAACTCTAGGGAAGGACAACTCCAGGCAGCTATGGAGGGGCTGAGTGGACCAGCCTCTTTGTCCTTACTACCCTCATGCATAAGCTATGGAGCTTGACTGCGGCAGGCCCCTTCCACCTTCCAGCACAGGCCATGGTTAGCACAGTGCAGCTGGGACACCAGCCCAGGTGAATATGGAGAAGGTCCCCTGCACATAGGGCCTTCCTAAGTGCCCTGGAGGCCACATCACCTCCCTGGGGCCCATCCTGGCATTCAGAGCCCTCCCCAGGGCTCAACCAGGTGTAACAGAGGCCATGTCCCCTTTCTGGGGCTACCTGGGTGTCACAGGGGCTTCCCTGTCAGACCCCAGTGGAAGGGCTTCAGCTTCTCATCCTAGTCTCCACATCATTGTCCCACCCAGCTGATGGGGGTAAAGCAACCTTTTCTGGCACCCCTCCTGACTGGGGTGTAAGGTGACCACAGGTAGAGGCTAACACATGCCTGGGGGGATGGGATTGCCCTGGCTTCCCACAGCAGCACAGCCATCAGGCAAGTGGCCAGGAGGCAAGTGAGGGGCTTCTCTGCTCACCATCATACCACCCCGGGAAGGACCTAGATGGACATGTTGGTATCTACCCTGCAGAGGGCCCCACCTCACAGGAAACAACTTGTAGGTAGGAGAGGCGGGTGAGATAACCAGCTCCAGCAAACACTTGTTCCGTGTCTCCAGCCTGTTTCCTACCCACTGGATGTTCCCCACCCTACCGTGGCAGGAGCTAGCCAAGTGGAGGACTGGAGGACACACAAGGACACACACGCAGGAGTGGTCCAGAGAAGCTCCTTGCCCCACAGCACGCCTCACTGAACCTTTGGCCTTCTCCCTGGGGGATTCTGCACTGGGGTGGGGTCAAAAGGAAGGGGATAAGCCCCCCATGGTGGCTCACGCCTGTAATCCTAGCTACTCAGGAGGCTGAGATCTGAGAATCAAGGTTCAAAGCCAGCCCAGGCACAAAAGGACCTGAAACTCTTATTTCCAATTAACCTCTAGAAAAACAGGAAGTGGGCTTGGCCCAAGGGTAGGGTGGTAGCCCTGACCTGTGAAGAGCTCAGGGACAGTGTCCAGGCTGAGTTCAAGCCCCATGACCCACAAAAAAGGGGGGGATAGGGATGCCCAGAGGGCCTGGGATGGAGACTCTGGATGGCCTGGTTCTCCTGTCTGTCCCCAGGACCCTAAGACAGAGGTGAGGTCCTATGCTGGGCAAGGGCTGAATGGAAGGACCCTGGTCTTCCCTTCCCCTACTCCGGTGACTGTCCAGGATGCCTCCCTGTGTGGTCTCCCCTGAGGCAATCAGCCCCCATCCCCAGCTCTGCCAGCCTCCAGCTACACCCTCTGCCCATCTTCTGGGCTCCCACCCTTTCTCCTTCTGACTGGTACGGCCAAGTGCCTCCTCTCCCCTTCTCCCCTTCTCCAGGGACTCCCTAGGTTATTTTCCTCTGGGTCAGAGGCTTCTGGAAAGTAGGCATTCTGTGGGCATCTGGGCTGCTCACTGAGGGGGACAGGACAGGTAAAAGATGGTCTGTTGAAGAAGTACCCCTCCAGCATCTTCCTCTGGATCTCCCCAGGGTTGGAACCCACAGCCAAGTTCACCCTGAACAGTGGGGAGGGGAGTGGGGTCGCAGGGCCCCTGACATCACTTTCTCATGGCTGGGCTCTGGAGCCTCCACTCCATGTTGTAGACCCAGGTGTGCAGGAGCCCGGCCTGTTCTTCCCCACCCAGGCTGTTCAGAATTTTATTGCCCCCACATGGGTGTGGCTGACCAGAGGGCAGGGGCTAGCAGTCCTGATGAGCTATCAGGCTCACCCCTTCAACCTGGCACCAAGCCAGACTTTGATCTACCTCCCAGGCTCCATCCTGGCCCACCCAGCTGCCTATCCAATCTCCCAGTCTGCCCCTCTCCCCTCCCCATCCCCAGCTCCCCCTCCTCATTCCTCGCTATCCCCCAGCTCCCCCTCCTCATTCCTCGCTATCCCCCTGCTCTCCCTTCCCTAGCCTCTCCCCTGTTCCAGCCTTCCATCCCTATCTCTCCACTCTCCCCATTCCTCCTGCCATCCCCTTCCCTCTGCCTGGATGTGAGAGACACCCTGATAAGGAAGATTGCTGACACTGCCGACACAGATCTGCCAGGACAAGCCCAGAGCCTCGGACCAGCTAGACATAAGATGGGGGCAGCCAGGTCAAAATGAGGAGGGCAGAAGATGTCAGTGCCATGTGCAGGGACAGAGAGGGTTCATAGAATCAGCTCAGAGAATCATTAAACCATCATCAAAACATTAAATGTTGGCCGGGAGTTTGGCCTAGTGGTAGAGTGCTTACCTAGCATGCACGAAAACCCGGGTTCGATTCCTTGGTACCACATACTTAGAAAAAGCCAGAAGTGGTGCTGAGGCTCAAGTGGTAGAGCTCTAGCCTTGAGAAAAATCCAAGGACAGTGCTCAGGCCCTGAGCTCAAGCCCAGGACTGGCAAAAAAAATAAATATTAATAAACTACTGTGGGGAGAATTTTAGATGTAGAGATACACTGGTGGGAAATACAGAACACCCATCCCCCAGTATTTCCATCTTGGTACTCACTCCTATAATGCATTCACTGCAATTAAAGTGTGTATTTTCAACCCCAAATTACAGGCAGGTAAATAGACAACAACAACAAATGACCAATATTAAGGGAAAAAAATCAGATACTAGAAATGATTTCTTAGTAGATTCCGATGTTAAATTTAGCAGGCAAAAATTAAAGGAAACTATTTTTAAAGAATTACTGTAATGGGAAAGGTGGTTTATTGCTGAGACCTAGACAACTGTGGTTCAAGCCAGCTTGAACAGAAGTCCTCAAAACTGATTAATCTCCAATTAACCACCAAAAAGTTGGAATGAAAGCATGGCTTAAGTAGTACAGTGTGTCATAGAAAATTATTTAAATTAAAAGCAGTCACGTTTCCCCCTAACAGCCACATCATACAACGGTTTCTATTCTGATACTCTCATGACTCAGTTTCCTTCCAGTGTCAGCTATGAGCAAGCAAGTCCAGTGAGTACAAAGCCCCGGAATTCAAACACCCATATTGGTATGCATGTGCGGAGGGATGTTAAAAAAAAAGGTTAAGGGGCCGGAGTTTGGCCTAGTGGTAGAGTGCTGGCCTAGCATGTATGAAGACCTGGTTTCCATTCCTTGGTACCACATATATAGGAAAAAGCCAGAAGTAGTACTGGGCTCAAGCAGTAGAGCTTTAGCCTTGAGAAAGTCCAAGGACAGAACTGGGGGGAAAAAAAGGTTAAATATGCCAAAGTACTTTCTGTGCATATATGGAAACAACAGTGAAACTCGTGAGAGCTGCAGGGGGGATAATAGAAAGTGATAGCAAGGATGATGTGGGTATAGTGTATTCTTGCATGGAAACAACACGAAACTCCATTGGCTCAATTAATTTATACTAATAGAAATCGTGTGTTTTTGTTATTGGTGGTGGTGGTGGTCATGGGGCTTGAACTTGGGACCTGGGCACTCTCCCTGAGCTTCCCCCCCCCAAGGCTAGCATTCTACCACCTTGAGCCACAGCTCCACTTCTGTTTTAGGTGACTCGTTGGAGGTAAGAGTCTCCTGGCTTTTCCTGCCCAGGCTGGCTTTGAACCGTGATCCTCAGATCTCAGCCTCCTGAGTAGCTAAGATTACAGGCGTGAGCCAGCAGCGCTTGGCATATACGCACACATGCACACACACATTTAAATGAAGCTGTCTGGTGTGGTAAGCAAGAGGTACAAGAAGCGGAATCATGCTCTCCTGGGATTCTTTTTTCTTCCAGTCCTGGGGCTTGAACTCAGGGCCTGGGCACCGTCCTTGGACACTGTTTTCTCCAGGCCAGAGCTCTGCCACTCGAGCCTCAGCACCACTCCCAGGCTTTTCTATGTATGTGGAACCGAGGACTCGAACCCGGGTCTTCCGGCATACGAGGCACGCACTCCACCTCTAGGCCACGCTCCCGGGCCCCGGGGTCTCAGCGCCCGTTTTCCTCCGGTCTGACCTCCGCTCCTCCCTCTCCTCTCGCGGAGCCCTGTCTCCCCTCGGTCCAGTACGCACGGCGGGGGCTGCCTTCGCTCCAGGAGCTCTTCTCCATCCGCTGGGAGCAGGGTGAGGACCGCCCCCTCCCCGGCGTGCACACGCACGCACACACGCACGCGAACACACACATGCACACGCGCATGCACACACGCACACACACATGCGCACGCGCAGACACACGTACATACGCACACACATGCACACGCGTGGACGCGCACACACACGCACACACACGCGCGCACATGCGCACACACACACACGTACATACGCACACACATGCACGCGCGCGGACGCGCACACACGCGCGCACACACACGCACACACACGCGCGCACATGCGCAGACACACGTACATACGCACACACATGCACGCGCGCGGACGCGCACACACGCGCACACACGCGCACACACACGCACACACACGCACACGCGCGCACATGCGCACACACATGTGCACACACACACACTCGAGGCTGAGAGCTGCACGAAGACGGGAAGTTGGAAGAGCGGGCGGCGGGCATGAGAACGCGGGCGTGTGCGGGGTGTGGGGGGCGGCACGAGGCCGTGTGTGTGCGGGGTGTGGGGGGCGGGCACGGGCCGCGGGCGTGTGCGGGGTGTGGGGGGCGGGCACGGGCCGCGGCCGTGTGTGGGGTGTGGGGGGCGGCACGAGGCCGTGTGTGTGCCGGGTGCGCGCGGCGGGCACGGGCCGCGGGCGTGTGCGGGGGAGCGGGGCACCCGTGCGGGGGCTGCGCCGGCTCCGCAGGGCCGCAGGGCGCAGGGCCGCCGCTCCCCCCTCCAGCCCGCGTCTCCTAGCGACGACGGAGCCTCGGTCTCGCTGCAGCCCGGCCCCGCCCCGCCCCGGCTGGGAAGCGTCTGGCCCCGTCCTCCGCACCCGCATCCGCATCCCGTCCTCCGCGCCGGCCGGGCCTGCCGCAGCGGCGTCGGCGCCTCCCGTGAGCCTTTCCCACGGTTCTCCGGTGGACGGGGCGGGGGCGGGCGGGCGGGCGCGGCGCCCGGGCCCCTCCTGCCGGGCCCCCGGCCTCCGGGACGACCCCACGGGGCCCGCCGTGGGGATCCACGGTCCAGACGCGAGCTGCCGGGCGCACGGTCCCCGAGCACGGACCCCACCCCGGCGGCCCGGCTCCGTTCCCGGAGGGCGGCGGGAGGGGCGCACGGGAGCGGGGAAGGAGCGGCCGGGGCGCCGGGCCGAGGCTGCGGGGCGGAGGCCGCGGAGACGGGCGGGCGGCGGGCGGCGGGGAGGGGGCCGCAGGCGGCCGTGCACCCCACCCGACCCCCGCCCAGGCCCGTGAGGCCGGGGTGCGAGCCCACCGGTGGGGCCGAGCGGCGGGGAGGCGCCCGCCCAGCCCCGCGCCCGCCCCGGAGCCAGGCGGCCCAGGTGGGGAAGGAGGGAGGCCCGACCCCCGCCGGAGTCCGCAGGGAGGGCCCCTCGCGGAGGGAATGAGCCCCGCGTGTCCACAGAGCCGACCCGAGACTGCCACGAAAAAGGAATTCTCAGGTGCTCGGTGCGGTGGGGACTGTGACCCAAAGCAGCGTCCCCCGTGCCACGCCCTCCCGGGCCCGGAACCTGGTGCCGGGCCCACCCTGTCCCAGAGGCCGCCCTTCCGCGGCCAGGCGCGTCTTCGGTAGCTTGCCTCTGTTGCCATGGGAACCCCCCTCGGTAGCCTGCTCCTGCTGCCATGGAAACGCTCTTGCAGCCTCCGGGAAGCAGGAGAACCTGGATGGAGCTTCTCCTGAGGAGGAAGCCCTCCTGCCCGCCGAGGGCAATGTTTCTCTCCACCTGCGTCCAGCAACTGGGCCTCACTCTAAAGAGACTGGGGTCCTAAACGCCTGTCTCTGAAGGCACCACCCGCCGCCCACATTCTCTGCATGTCTCCCTCACGATTAGCCACCTGTCTATTGGTGTGTTTTTCTGTGGCTTCCAGCCCATGTCTGTCCCCCTCACACCGTTGCCGTGTGCACGCCGGTGCCCAGTCTGCTGCATGTCCTGCCCCCAAGGACGACACACCTGAAACCTCACCCTGTGGGTGCCCACTGCCAGCAGGTGAGAACCCACCTCAGGATGAGCCTCCCAAGGGCAGTGGACAGAGGACAGGACCCAGCTCTCCAGAAAGGAGAGTCTAGGCTGGTCTACGCTCAGGGTCACCCGGTGACAACACATCAAGGGAAGAGCCCTTCCTCTCCAGGGTCTGTCTGAGATGGGAATAGGGTGGAGGAGCTACTTCCCTCCTGACCCCTACCCACCCTTCACTCCCCCTCCTGCTCTTTCCCTACAACCTGTCCCAACATAGCTGTGCCAGGATTGTCTCTCTGCCAGTTGGAATAGCCTTGGACTCTTTGGGGCCCTGCCATGCCCGCCCTACCACTGAAGGGTGAGAAACAGTTGTCACTTGCAGATGTGGAGGGCACATGGCCTTCCTAAGGCTGCTGTCACCAGTTACTACAACAGGCCCTTAAAGCAGTAAGCAGTCAAAGCTTTCATTCTCTTACAGTTCTGAAGGCAAGACACCAACATTAAGCCAACAGCAGGTTCAGGGTCCCTACTCCACCAGTTTCTGGTGGCCTGGACAATCTGGGATTACAGCTGTATCTGTCTAGTCATTCTTTGCTTCCATCTGCCCAGGACATTGTCCTTATGTCAAAAGCTCCCTCTGGGTCTAGTGGTAGAGTGCTTGCCTAGCATGCACAAAGATCTCCAGGTTTGATTCCTCAGCACCGCATACATAGAAAAAGCTGGACGTGGTGCTGTGGCTCAAGTGGTAGAGTTGTAGCCTTGAGGAAAGACCAAAAACAGTGCCCAGTCCCTGAGTTCAAGGCCCAGGCCTGGATACACACACACACACACACACACACACACACACACACGTTCTCTCTTCTTCCAAGGACACAGATATTGGATTGGTGACTACCCCAATCCAGTAGGACCTCCTTGTAACTCGACTGCATCTGCACAGACCTTATTCCAATAGGTTTCTCTCTCAGGAACTAGGTGTTACAGCCACTGAGTATAACCTCTAGTTCCCACTAACATGCCATTCAACCTTCAGCCACTCCTTTTCCACGTGAGCGTTACTGATATGTGTGTGTGTATGTGTGAGTTCGTGCGTGTAGCACGTATACATGTGCACTCAGGGCCTAGGCCCTGTCCCTGTGCTTTAACGTTCAAGATTAATACTCTATCACTTGAACTACAGCTCCACTTTTGGCTCCTTTTTTGCCAGGCTTGGGGCTTGAACTCAGGGCCTGAGCACTGTCCCTGAGCTTCTTTTGCTCAAGGCTAGCACATACCACTTGAGCAACTTTTGGCTTTTTCTGTTTATGTAGTACTAAAGAATCAGAACCCAGGCCTTATGCATGCTAGGTGAGCACTCTACCACTAAGCCACATTCCCAGCCCATTGGGTTTTTGCTGGTTACGTGGAGATAAGAACTTTACACACTTTATTGCCGTGGCTGGCTTGGAACTGTGATCCTCAGATCTGTCTTTGGAGTAGCTAGGATAACAGGTATGAGCCATCGGTACCCAGTGAATTGTTTTGTTGTTCTTGTTTGTTTTGCTAGTCCTGGGGCTTGAACTCGGGGCCTTGTTGCGGTCCCTGAGCTTCTTTGTGCCTAAGGCTAGCACTCTACCACCTGAGCCACGGTGCCACTTCTGGCTTTTTCTGTGTATGTGGTACTGAGAAATCCCGTAGTGCTTCATGCATGCTAGGGAAGCACTCTATTACTAAGCCACAATCCCAGCCCAAGGAATTGTTATGCTCTTAACAAATAGGTTCTTAAACCAGTGAAGCAACATTGACTCTTGCCAAATACTTTTCCAACATCTGTTGAAATTAA
Source organism: Megascapheus bottae (assembly GCF_031878675.1). Taxonomy (NCBI): domain Eukaryota; kingdom Metazoa; phylum Chordata; class Mammalia; order Rodentia; family Geomyidae; genus Megascapheus; species Megascapheus bottae. The sequence continues at coordinate 287,638 of NC_143523.1, forward strand.
TCAGGTGATTTCTCAACAGTGAAAATATTGATTGCCTTTCAAATGTTAAACCAAATTTCATGTTCAGACTATACCCAACTCTTCATATTATCTTTTTTATATCTTGCTAGATTAGGTCTGCTCACCTTTCATCTGAGTCCTGTGCTGTCTGTAGATGTGGTCTTGACTTCATCTCCCCTCTTGTCCTGGGCTATGAGGTGGGGAGGGTATGATTCTCAGAGCTGGCAATAGTTCTCTTATTCTTTCTCTGAGGTAGTTTGGGTTTTTTTTTTTTTTGCCAGTCCTGGGGCTTACATTCAGGGCCTGAGCATTGTCCTTGAGCTTTCTCAAGGATAGAGCTCTACTACTTGAGCCACAGCACCACTTCTAGGTTTCTGAGTATGTGGTATTAAGGAATTGAACCTGGGTCTTTGTGCATGCTAGGCAAGTGCTCTGCCACTAGGCCAAACTGCCAGCACCTTTCTCTGAGTTTTATATCATATTTACAGCATTCTTACTTCAGAGTGATGTTGCCTGTCTCTGGAGTTATTTGTGAGAAGGTTTTAATAACAAATTCATCTTCTTTTCTTTCTTTTTCTGTGGTCATGGGGCTTGACCTCTTGGCCTGGGCATTGTCCTTGAGCTTTTCAGCTCAAGACTACCACCTTACCCCTTGAGCCATAGCCCCACTTTCCCCTTTATAATGATTAATTGGAGATAAGAGTCTCAAAGTCAGGGGCCGGGAGTTTGGCCTAGTGGTTAAAGTGCTTGCCTAGCATGCATGAAGACCTGGATTCGATTCCTCGGTACCACATACATAGAAAAAAGCCGGAAGTGGTGCTGAGGCTCAAGTGGTAGAGCTCTAACCTTGAGAAAGTCCAAGGACAGTGCTCAGGCCCTGAGCTCAAGCCCAGGACTGGCAAAAAGAAAAAAAAAAAGAGTCTCAAAGTCTTTAGTGCCCGGGCTGACTTTGAACCATGATCCTCAGATCTCAGCCTCCTTTCTAGCTAGGATTACAGGTGTGAGCCTCTATGCTCTGCCTCTTCTTTCTTTCTTTCTTTCTTTCTTTCTTTCTTTCTTTCTTTCTTTCTTTCGCTCTCTCTTCCTTCCTTCCCTCCCTTTCTTTCCTCCTCCTCCTCCTCCTCCTCCTCGTCGTCTTCTTCTTCTTCTTCTTCTTCTTCTTCTTCTTCTTCTTCTTCTCCTTCTTCTTCTCCTTCTTCTTCTCCTTCTTCTTCTCCTTCTTCTTCTCCTTCTTCTTCTCCTTCTTCTTCTCCTTCTTCTTCTCCTTCTTCTTCTCCTTCTTCTTCTCCTTCTTCTTCTCCTTCTTCTTCTCCTTCTTCTTCTCCTTCTTCTTCTCCTTCTTCTTCTCCTTCTTCTTCTCCTTCTTCTCCTTCTTCTCCTTCTTCTCCTTCTTCTCCTTCTTCTCCTTCTTCTTCTTCTTCTTCTTCTTCTTCTTCTTCTTCTTCTTCTTCTTCTTCTTCTTCTTCTTCTTCTTCTTCCTGTCCGGGGGCTTGAACTCAGGGCCTGGGCAACATCTTTGAGCTTTCTCAAGACTAGCACTCTACCCCTTGAGCCACAGCTCTATTTCTGGCTTCCCCTTTGTAGTTCACTGGCAATAAGAGTCTCATGGACTTTCCTGCCCAGGCTGGCTTTGAACTTTGATCCTCAGATCTCAGTTTCCTGAGTAGGAGTACAGGTGTGAGCCACCAATGCCCGGCAAAAGTTCAATTTCTTAACTGACATAAGGTCTTTATTTTGATTGAATATTCTTTATTTTCTACCTTATCCATCTGTCACCTTGGAGATCATTCCCATCTTTTCTGGCAGAGGTCAGCTGAGAGGTGAAAGCGAGAGCCCTTGATGGAGTTAGTAGGCCTACATCTTCTTCCTCCAGGCCACCTGGGTTCCATCCTGAAAGCTCTTCCTGGGGATGTCAGCTTCGGGGGCCGGGTCCTCCTTGCACCATTAGGACTGTGTTTTGCACCTGTAGGGTCTGGATTGACTTGGATACCCAGTCAATAGTTCTTTCTCCCTTCCGCATCTCCAGCAGGCCTGTCAGCAGAAGCACAAGACACCCAGTTGCCTTCGAATTTCAAAAGAGAACAAGTAGCCTTCCATTGATTTTAATGAGCACAGAGTAGCTGCAGCGACATTTCCACACCTGTATGGAGTGAATCCAGTATCACCTCCTCTCCTGCTCTCCCGTATCCCTTGCCCTCTTCTTAAAACACTTCCAACAAGTTTCATGGTTCTGTTTTCATACCTGCAAATAAAAGACTAGCACTTAGACCATATTTATCTTTATTCACTCTCTTCATTTGCCACCCCCTCCCCCACTGGTACCCACCCCCACAAAGAGCCTGTTTGACTTTCCTGTTTGAATGCCATTTTAGAATGTGTAGATCCCATATTGCATATAGGATGGACTATGCTTATGCTAAAAAAGTGCTGATTAGCTAGCTGAAATTCAAGTTTATCTGGGCCCCAAGTATTTCACTTGCTGAATATGGGAACCCAACAGACCTGACTGCTATCTGACTCCTTTTGGTGGAACAGCTGTCCTTTGTGCTTCTAACAAGAAGCTCAATCTTGCACTGCTGAGGGACCCTGAGGATCAGAAAAGGACAAGAAACCTTTGACTGGCCATCCACAGCCCTCCCTGGCTCTGGTGTAGGAGCACCAGGGCCAGCCTGGGGTCCTCACTTCAGAGCCTGCTGGCACTGTTGTCCGTAGCATCGCCTGTGGGCAGTGATTCTGTCTCTGTCTCTGAACCAGGACAAGTGGTGAAGCATGGTGAAGCTGAGCTGTAGCTTCTCAGGGAAACCAGGCAAAGACCCTGGAGACCACAACGGGGCTTCTATGGATAGTGTCCCTCTCATCAGTCCGCTGGATGTCAGCCAGCTCCAGCCACCATTTGCTGACCAGGTGAGTGGCATGGGTGTGTGTAGGGGACTTTCTTCAGCTTGCTTGAGAACAAAGGATTGTGAGTGTGATTTGTGTATCTGTGGCTTCCTCCAAGGTGGCTCCAGCCATCTTGGCAAGGGCCAAGCTGTGTAGAAACACAGAGGCAAGGCCAATGTCTTGGTCAGGGGTCTCCCATCCAAAGCTCCTTCCACCACCTGAAACAGCAGTCACAGGAGGCCTCAGACCTGGAAGCAGTCTGTCGAGGCTCGCAAGCATTGTTCACACGCTTCCTCTGCTGGTCAGAGCTCTGAGTCAGGGCCTGACCCATAAAGAGCAGGCCTACAACAGAAAGGGATGTGACATGAGGAGCTCTGCTTGAGGCTAGCACAGGCCAATCCTCCAGACACTCTGGGCCTTAGTGTACCAGGCATGGCCAGCTGCCACCTGGGCGCAGGAGTCTGGTGGGCTTCAGCCGTGGGCGTGTGGAGCATACACCGCTTAGAACTACCTGTGCCTGTGCATTAGGGCCCCAAGACTCTGGGGGTTAGCAGAGATAGGACAGACTCCCTGGAGGAGAAGTCGGTTTGTGAGCCGCCGAGAGGGAAGCGGGTGACAGGAGAGCCATCCACTCAGAGCAAAGGCAGCCGTGGCATGGCCATGGCCCAGGCAGGCCCTAGAATGCGGTGACCTTCACCACGCTTTCAACATCCTGGGGCTTGATCTCAGGGCCTAAACGCTGTCCTCAGGCCACAGCACCACTTCCTGCTTTTTCCATGTATGCGGTACAAAGGAATAGAAACCAGGTCTTCATGCATGCTAGGCTGCACTCTACCACTAGGCCAAACTCCCGGCCCCAGCATCTCCCTTCTCTTAACTTCAGCTTGTAGCTACCACTAGATGACTCTGTCAGATTGTCCCATCAACACTGCTGCTATGCTGTGGCCCCCGGACTCAAACCTCTCTCTTCAGGGCTCTCCTGAGTTTTTCCTGATGCCTAGTAAGGCATGGTCAACTCTTTCCTCAGGTGGTCATCAAGACACAGACAGAATACCAGCTGTCCTCTCCAGATCAGTCAAAGAAGTTCCCAGACTTGGAGGGTCACAATCTGGCCTGCAGCCACCCAGAGGAAGGACGAAAGGTAACCACACTCATCCTCTGTGTAAGATGTAAGGGCAAGGCTGGGAATGGGGCCTGGTGGTGCAGTGCTTGCCTGGCATGCAGGAAGCCCTGGGTTTGATTCCTCAGTACCACATACACAGAAAAGGCCGGAAGTAGCACTGTGGCTCAAGTGGTAGAGTGGTAGTCTTGAGCAAAAGAAGAAGCTCAGGGACAGCACCCAGGCCCTGAGTTCAAGACCCAGGCAGGACTGGCAAAAAACAAAAAACAACAACAACAACAACAACAAAAAAAACAGAAAAAGCTGGAAGTGGTGCTGTGGCTCAAGTGTAGAGTGCTAGCCTTAAGCAAAACAAGAAGCTCAGGGACAGCACCCAGGCCCTGAGTTCAAGCCCAAGACTGGCAGAAAAGAAGTCAGGGCAGGAGCACAGGAGGAAAGGCAGCGCATGCTGTGGGCTCCCGGGCCATGGTTGGGGGGCCCTGGGTCTCTTCAGGGTAAACAGCTGGATTGGTGCCACCTGACCCTCACCAGTCTATTAGATGCCTAGCTTCTGAGTCCTTGCTGTGAGGCCTTCTTCCAGGAAGCCTGATTCTTTGGCAGGACATCTTTAGCAACTTGCAGGCTTTCTATGTAACATGGCTGTTACAGTTCCTGCAGCAATTCCTCTTTAAGCATTACTAATGATGGCTTTAAGCCTTATTTTGAGCCAAGTGCTGGTGGTTCATGCCTGTAATCCTAGCTACTTAGGAAGTTAATATTTGAGGATTGTGGTTCAAAGCCAGCCTGGGTAGGAAAGTCTGTGAGACGTATCTCCAGGTAACCACCAGAAAACCAGAAGTAGAGCTGTGAATAAAAGTGCTAGAGTGCTAGCCTAGAGCAAAAAGAGCTCAGAGACAACACCTGGGCCCCAAGTTCAAGCGCCAAGCTGACCAAAAAAACAAAACCCCACCCTTATTTTGGCAGGTGATTTCTAACACCTTTTATTTCTTAGAAGCCACAGCAACCTGCCCCTTTCCATGAACTCTCCCATTTCCTTGATGGAAAGCACCCCTGAATGAGGCCTCTCTGGACCTCCTGAGTCCATCCAGGTGGGATTACCATTCAAACCCACAAGCCATGCCAGCTTCCAGCCTCCATGGGCACCATGTGGGCAGGAAAGCCTCAAGGAAATATCATTCAGTATCAGCTGGGTCAAAAGCCACATGCAGTTTCCCTGGTTCCTTCCCAGTGTTTCCAGTTAGCAGAGGGACCCTGGGATAGGCCTCTAAGGAAGGGCATGTAGAGGAGGTGGTCCTATGCCAGGCCCTTGCCTTGAGAGGGCTTGACAGGGAGGCTGGGCGGGGTTGACCCCACACCCCAAGCCCATCTCCTTTCTCCTTTCTAGCTGCCTACAGCGAGAATGATTGCCTTTGTCATGGCGCTCATGGGCTGTGTGCTGATCATGTACAAGGCCATCTGGTATGACCAGTTCACCTGCCCGGATGGCTTCCTGCTTCGGGTAAGGCCCTGTGAGGCACAGGCCTGGCAGGACGGCGATAGAAACCACCTCAGTTCTTCCATTGCCGCTGGGCAGTGCCCCCAGCGCTTCTCGGGGAGAGCATGGGGAAGCGAGTACTTTCCCCTGCCAGGGGACGTCCTTCCTGGTGACAGTGTGTCCTGTGATCCTCTTCCCACTCCAGTCTCTTGACAGTTGCTGAGAACAGGTTGTCTTATCAAGAAGTTTCATTGTGGTTAAAAACCTTGGAGGGCTGGGCGTGTGCCTTAGTGGTAGAGTGCTTGCCTAGCGTGCATGAAGCCTTGGGTTCCATTCCTCAGTACCACATAAGCAGAGAAGACTGGAAGTGGCCCTGTGGTCCCAGTGGTGGAGTGGAAGCCTTGCGCAAAAGATGCTTAGGGACAGTATCCTGCTTGCCCAACATGGTGCCCGACTGCCACCCCAGTCCACCAGCCCCACCCCCTGACTTGTCCTTCCTGCAGCACAAAATCTGCACACCCCTGACTCTGGAGATGTACTACACGGAGATGGACCCAGAACGCCACCGCAGCATCCTGGCAGCCATTGGGGCCTACCCGCTGAGCCGCAAGCATGCGGCCGAGATGCCCTGGGCAGAGAGCTACCGCTTGAGCAAGGAGGAGCACAAGGGCTCCGTCGTGGTGGGGGCTCCAGGGGCAGCCAAGGCGGCGGTGGTCATGGGGACAGAGCCCCCCGAAAAGCCCTCGGCCATGGTAGAAGAGGAAGCCCTGAAGGCAGTGAGCGGTGCCCCATCCCTGGCCCCTCAGTGATGGCCAAGCTTGCCAGCCCTGCCAGGGCAGGTACGTGGGCTCACTGGACAGCTCCGCTGGTCTGTGAGCTTTGCCTCCTGGGACCCTTCATCCACAGTTCTCAGCAGGCCACCCCAGCATCTGAGTACTGGGGGGTGCAGGGGAGGGGCGGGGGAAGGGGTGCAGACCCTGCCACCTAGCTCTCCTCTGGGGAAATGGGCAAGGGTAGGATCTTGAACGCCAGGCTCTGCCCCACAGGGTCTCAGCACAGTCCCCTGTCTTCACAGCGTCCCCTCCCCGCTGCTGTGACCAGCGCCTCATCACCCAGTGCTCTCCCACCTCGTGTTTGTGTCCCTGCTCCCAGACCTGGTGAAGCCCCCATCCCCAGTGGGCCTCTGGCTTTATTGCTTTTCTGTAAGTAAAATTCAAGTCTACCTGGGTCTGTCTTACTCTTGTATGTCATCACCTATCGCCCTGTCTCCTGACCTCTGTGACACTGCCATCATGCTTCCAGGCTCCAGACCTAAGGGTTGAAGAGGGGCCCTTGCCCTCTATAGGCAGAGAAGGAAATAAGAGGGGCTTCCTGCAAGCCTGGCCTGTCAGAACAGGGCCTTAACTATAGTCCACTTGGTCCTGTGGGATACACTGAACACACCGCTCAGGGTCATCTCTGATGGCCTTCCAACACCTGCTTTTCTGCAGCCCCCTGATTCTGGGCCGACACTGAGCCTTCCTGTTGTACAGGAATACCCCGCTCCCCTGGGCCCAGGGTCCCTGGTCCCCTGGCTTTGGACAGGGTCCACCCTGGGTTCCTGTCTTTAAACAAGTCACCTACAGACATGAATGAATTAAGAAAGAAGTGTGTGAATGTTGCCGGGGGGAGGCACACTGGAGGACTTGCAAGGAGTGGCATGGAAACTCCTGGAGTTTGGTTCTGGCTCCACTGGGTCTCACCTGGATGTAGGTAGGATGGGGAAGGATTCGGTTGCATTCCTCACCTAAAGCTCTCTGGATTTTCCTTCTTGCCATTCTCATTCTTCTAAAAAACATCACATGAGCAGAGGACTAGAGGCCCTGACTCCTGCCAACGGGTAGAGAGCTGTCCTGGCTCTCTGGGCCTGGCCTGTGGTCGGACAAGGAGCAGGAAGGATTCCTGGGGGCCCTCCATCAAAACAGAAGTCAAAGTCCTAATTTGTTTTCACTCCTTCCTGTTCTGCCTCAGCTCCCACCTCCCTCCCATTCCCCATGTCTTCTCACAGGCCTCAGCTCTCCCCAGAGCTCTGGAGGCATTTGACTCCTATTAACGAGTTCCTGACTGTATTAAATGTTCTGTCCCAGTTTTATTTGCTCTCATTAATGGATAGCTGTCAGCAGATTCATGCTCACCATAACACTTCCTTCATATGTGATTGCCCCTAACGTACCCTGTGGCCAGTGTGCAAAGCCCTCAACCTCTCTTCATCTGGTTACGTGGGCTGTGTGTACTTGCTTCTGGAGCTAGCCCAGAAACTCCTACTTGAGTTTCTCCTACTTGGCCATTCCTAGAAGACTGTGGCTGTACATATCTTTATTCCCCAAGGCAGAATCCCAGTGTCCAGCACAACACCCCATCAGTCTGGACCACACCAAACGAGAGTGTCTAAAGAGGCCTCTGGTTTGCTATGTGGGCTTTGGCTCACGACCAGTGGCCTGGCTGGTTTCCTTGTGTGCAAAAATACATGGCACACAGTTGGGCACTGGTGATTCTCATCTGTAACCCTAGCTACTTGGGAGGCTGAGGTCTGAGAATCATAGTTTGAAGCCAGTCCAGGCAGGAAAGTCTTAGTCTCTTTCTCTCCAATTAGCAAAAGAGCTCAGGGATAGCACCCAGGCTCTGAATTCAAGATCCACACTGAGAGAAAACAAACAAACAAACAACAAAAACACAACTTACTTAGGTGAATCAGAGTAGGCTACACAGCCCAAGCAGCCCAAGCAGCCCAAGCCTTGGAGCCTGGGACACAGTCAGTAGCCAGGCTGCCGCCAGCCTAAGAACCTGAGTTCCAGACAAGATTATGCAGCCAGATAGAAGGCAGGTAAGAAAAGGCAGGTGAGCGAAGTTTAGACCATGGTATGAGAAGCCATCCCTCATAGGTCCTACAAAACAGGAAACAGTATATCAAAAAATAGCCTAACCAAAGTCATAAAACCCTCTTCTGACCATCTGCCTGCTACTATGCCTCTCTGGCTATCTATCTGCCCACTGTCTCTCTTATTAATCCTATGCTCTTGTCAGTAAATTCTTTCACCAACCCTATATCAAATAGCCACAACACCTCTTACACTAATTCTAGCTTCTCTGGCCTTTAGGAAACTCCAGAAATGAAATTCAAAAGTCAGATGTCAGCAGGGTGCCAATGACTCATGCCTGTGACCCTAGCTACTCAGGAGACTAAAAGCTGAGGATCACAGCTTGAAACCAGATCAAGCAAGAAAAATCTGTGAGATCATATATCCAATTAATCACCAAAAGTCTCAGAAGTGTATCTGTGGCTCAAGGACAGTAGAGCACTAGCCTTGAATAGAAAAAGCTAAGGGAGGGCCGGGAGTTTGGCCTAGTGGTAGAGTGCTTGCCTAGCATGCATGAAGACCCGGGTTCGATTCCTCGGTACCACATACATAGAAAAAAGCTGGAAATGGTGCTGAGGCTCAAGTGGTAGAGCTCTAGCCTTGAGAAAGTCCAAGGACAGTGCTCAGGCCCTGAGCTCAAGCCCAGGACTGGCAAAAAAAAAAAAAAAAAGAAAAAGCTAAGGGATGGAACATAGGCCCTGAGTACATAGGCCCACTGCCTGCATACACACAAGTCAAGTGTCATTCTTGAACTCCAGGTCCCAGAAGAAAACAACCAGATAGGCCCCCTGGCTATACATGAAGATTTCCATCACTTTTGGTGGCCCCTTTGTGGGCCTGCCGTGGTGAATGCAGCATTCCCCCTGCCTCCAGGCCCCCGCAGGGCTCAGCATGTCTGATGTGGGGGTGCCAGAGTCCACCCAGAATCTCAGAGATCTGCTGCTTTGTTCTTAAGAGGACAGACTGCCCCATCTTTCTACCTCAACCAAGGGTTGTTTTCTTAGACAGTTTCCTTCTAGTTGGCCACGGAAGCCTTCAGTTCATAGAGCTATACTTCAACATTGGGATAGCCTGAAAGATTCAAGAAAAAAGGTCACAAAAATGCTATACATTTTCACTACTCAGAAACCTGTGAAGCATTCACAATTCAAATCATCTGTAGTCCAGCAAAGCCATGTGCCCCAGAAGCCAAGAGGAGGTACAGTGGTGGGGGGTGGGGGGCCAGGGTTTTCTGAGACTCTAGGGCAGGGCTGGCCCAGCAGAAACTGTCCTACAGCACCCTTCAGTGTCCCCATCAGTGCAGAACCAGGACCAGGTCTGGACCTTTTCTGGAGGGAGGAGTAGTCTTACAAGGGTACTTCCAAAAGGGGACTCTGGAGATGAGGCAGCATGGATAGTGCTGTATTCTGTGTTTAAGGCCTTACAGCTTCTGGGTCCCCTGCCTGGTGTCTTCATCAGAGAGGCCTAGCGTGACCATAGCTTGTGCAAGGATGAGCCAGCCCTCTGGAACTAAGCTCAGTTTGGGGGTGAGAGGTATCTCAGAGCAGCTATGTGACCTACTTCGCTTGAACATTTGTTTTGGTTCCACAGCCCAGGAAGCCAATTGTACATTCTAGCTCACCGAGCAGCACACCAAGGACCTGCCCCAGAATGGGCCCGAGAGAACTCATTCCATTGGTCTGGCCCCTGAGACACTGAGATCCCACTGTCCAGGAAGCGTGTTGTTTATGCAGGTCCTTTGGGCACTTCTCCTACATCATCAGGCACACCTGGGAGAATTCTAGTGACCATGAACAATGAACTGGGGCTTCTGGGCTGTGATTAAAAGGCCTGGTGCACACATCTGGATGCTGCTGGGGCATTGTGCACTGCAGACCCGAATATAGACTACTAGTGAAACGGGCCTTGCTAACTGGGAATCTGCAGATGTGTGGGTAGGGGTGACATTCTAGGCAGATGAAAGGGCCAGAGGGCTTCATGGCTGGCTAAGTTGCCTGAGGAGGGTTCCAGCAACAACGTCCCAAGGATGGGACAGGCAGGTGCAGGAGAATAGGTATTCCTCTCTGCAGTGGGATCCAGAGGTCACCTTTCCAAGGTCACTGTGGGACTGGGAGCTCCCCTTGACAAGTGGCCACTAAACGGAGATGGGCAGAGAGGCTGCTCTCACACAGTGCTCCCTGCCTCCTCATCGGACCGAGGGCCTCCCCTCACCCACATGGTTGGGCGAGGCCCAGAGCCCCAGGAAAGGTAGGCCTGCTATGTGTTTGCTCTGCAGGGGTATGTTGGGGCCTGGTCTCCATCTCTGGGGCCTGTTCATTCCGGCTCAGCAGCCATTAAAGGGCTTTGGCCAGGTATTCCTCGGATACCTCTCGAGGTATTTCTGTGTACTCAACTGAACCCCCCAGCCCGAGCGCGCTTTCCTGTACCGGTCCTGCCCAGTACCTGAAAGTTTGCCCTGACCCTTAGTGATAGCACCTTGGCCCTTTTCCTATTGGTCCTTTTTTGCTTCCCCATCTCCTCTTTCCCCCACAGTATATAACTAAGTGCTCAACACGAGAGAGATCTGCTGTGCTTTTATGGCTGACACAGCTCCTGGCTCAGTGTTGTTTTCTCCCCGGTAACTGGGGGAGCTCGGCTCCTGGGGACTTCAGGCTGGCCCTGGGTGTCCCTCTCATACCCGTGTTGCTGTTGAGGGCTGCCTCAACAAGCCATTTTTAAATAAGAATCAAGTTGAAATTCTGGAAATGAAGAGTTCAACAGCCCAAATAAATAAGCCAATCAAAAGCCTAGGTAGCCAGGTGCCAGGTTCATTTATATAATCCTAGCTACTCAGGAGGCTGAAATGTGATGATTAAGGTTCAAAGACAGCCCCAGGCATGAAAGTCCATGAGACTCTCATCTCCCATTAACCACCAAGAAACTGGAAATGTAGCTACAGCTCAAGTGGTGGAGTGCTAGCCCTGAGCTAAAAAAAATCACAGACAGCACCCAGGCCCTGAGCTCAAGCCCCAGGAGACACACACACGCACACGCACACAGACACCCAGCTAATAAAACAGGACAAGTTGAAAATAGGGTACTATCAGGGGCTGAAGACAAAGCAAAGTAGTAAGATCAACAGTCCAAGGCACAGAAAAAAACACTACAATAGGAATGGAATTTATAAGAACTTTTAGACTTTGTCAAAAGATCAAACTTATGAATCATAGGTGTAGACAAGAAAGAAGAGACATAAACTAAAGGTCCTGAAAACTTATTAAATAAAATAACAGAAAACTTTCCCCACCTCCAGAAAGAGGATCAACCAGATGGATTATAGAACATCAAACAGGCAAGAGCAGGAAAAAAACAAAAACAGAAACAACCCTTAGACACATGATAGTTAAAACACTAAACATAAAAGTTTACAACAGAGAGCACGTTAGAACAACAGCAGATTTCTCAACAGAACTCTAAATGCAAGGAAGCCATAGAAGAACCAAGATCAGTGTACCCAGTGGAACTGTCCTTTATATTTGAGGGAGAAATAAAATCTTCCACAGTAAGAAAAAGGTAAAGCTAGGTGCTGGTGGCTCATGTCTGTGGCATCTTACTCAGGAAGCCCAGATCTGAGCATCACAGTTCAAAGCCATCCTGGGTGGGAGTCTATAAGACTCTTATCCAGCAGTAATGTCCTAGGGGTGGGACAGGCAGGCCCAAGAGGACAGGTATTCCTCTCTCCATGGGATTCAAGGCTACCGTAGGACTGGGGGCTCCTCTCGACAAGACTCTTACCTCCAATTAAACATCAAAAAGGCTAGAAATGGGGAGCTTTGGTTTAAGTATTAACTTTGAGAGCAGGAGGAATCCCAGTTCCGGCACCCTCCCCCCAAAATTGTGCCACAATTAATTACAGATCTGAATTTTTGCCAATGTATATTCAGGACAAGTTTGCAGTAGTATGTTGATGGGCAGAAAGGAATAGAGGCAGCTCTCTGAGTGGTCACTGAATTCTCCTCCCAGCGGCTCCTTCCCCAGCATCCATGGACAGGACATCAGCCCATCTCCCACAGAATGCCACAGAGCCACCTTCACATAGGGTACAAGGAAGGGGCTCTCCTACTTCCTGACTCTCGCCACGACTGAAGTGAGCTTTCTAGGTGGGAAGCCAGGATCGGATCCTGGGATGGGCAGTCCCCAGGACAATATAGGGCAGTGTTCCTGGAGGCCCATACTGCAGACAGGAAGTCTGGTAGGATTTCCCGCTGTGAAGAGGGCTAAAGCATTTTCTCATGCTGAGCTGGCCTCAGAACTGCACTGCTTGAATGGAGAGCATGGACAAGCACAAGTCAGAAGAGCAGACCTGACAGGACAAGGCCTTCTGAGGGGAGGTGGGGACAGCAGGATGACTGCGTGTTGGCATTTTTCTGTTGTCTCAAGAGGCCAGACCAGCCCCTCTGTGCACAATTCCCCACAAAGAACGATTTACTGGATCCCTCTTCACCACCATACCTTGTTGTGTGCTTAGTTGTTTTGGGTTTTGTTTTTTTTTTCCCTTGAGAACTTGTGTAACTTACTTTAGTTTCCAATGCTTGAAGCACCACTGGCTGTGTTTTCTTGGAATCTGAGGTTATGTTTTAGATTCCCTGAAGGCTATGAGCAGGGCTTTGCCTCTGTACTAGAAACCAAGGGTGAACCCCAGCTTGCTTCTGGCTAGACTCAAAGCCCAGAAAGAGTAGGTTATAAGGTAAGGTTTTTCTCCTGCTTGGCCCTGGGGCCCTGGCTTTATGGAAGCAGAGATGCTTTCTCTTGGATATGCTAGCTTTCTCTAGGTTCCGCATGCTAGCCCAGCTTCCTGACTTGCTATTTCCTACTGCAGCTCTGCGTTCACATCACTCCTGATGTCACACTACAGCTAGAAAGGGCTTCTGTGGGCTTTTGCTGCTTTGTGCTCTACACAGTGGGGCAGCCTTCTGCACACATCTGTCTTTGTATCCCAGTGGGGCTTGCTGGCTGTGTAAGGCTGTGGGAACATGGAAGCATCTCTCCTGGTGATGTGCATGCAGGTCAAGGACTTAGTCAGAGTAACTGCATGGGGACAGCTGTATACCTCTACTGGACACCAAAACTTAGAGTCTCTGGAGCGAGGTAGGCCATTTCCCCTATCCATTCCTCACAGTGGGTCCCAGTTGTTTCTGGAGTCTGCAGGTCCCTGCTGCTTCTAGTCACAGCCACTGCTTCACTTGTGGGAAACAGGGATAAGGGTGGTCACCAGGCAGCACCCCGGGAGACAGTGCATACAGACTCCTGCACAAGGCCTTGCTCCCAGGTCTTCTGCTCAGACATCAGGTTCCCCTGCCTTTGAAGTCAGTGGTGTTTCTTTCTTTTCTTGGTGCTTTTAAACCCTCGACATGCACCCTGGCCAAAACAGATGGTGGAAGGTACCCTGGAACAGGAAAAACAAAACAAAACAAAAACCCATGTGCCATGTTAGATGGTGGGAGGTGCTCTGGAATGAAGAACTAAAAACCATGTTAAACAATGGCGCCTATTTCTTTTCCCTCTGTGGAACAGTTAGGAAATGGAGCTGCGCTTCTGGGCCTGGGCCAGCTTCTACCTCAGACCTCCTTCCCACGCGAGAGTCTCATGATGACGGCCTTGTCTTCTAGGAAGAGCTAGGTTGGGAAGACTCGCTCCTGTATCACCAACTTCCATTCACTGAAACCTCATCCCTGTCATCCAGGCTAAGCCCCGCCAGCCTGAGTCCTCCACTGAGGGACCCAGACGACCATCTGCCTGCCAGCTTGGATTCTTTGCTTATTTTCCCTACTTGTTAACATTTTCCCCAAAGTTACACTTGAGAACAACTTTACTCCATCTTAGAATACAGTTACCAGGTTGTGACTGAAGTCAGCACAGGTCCTTTCTACCCCAACAGACGTGGTGAGGGGGTGGAGCCTGTGTCCTGGGCTTCAGGCTCCAAGCACAGGTGAAAGAAACAGCACATCCAAGCTGTGAGCTCCAGGAAAGTCAGTCAGCACTCAAGCCCAGGGCTTCTTTCTCTCAGAGCATGTGGACACAGGTCAGAGCACAGGCTGAGACACTGACCTTGGACTGTAGGTCCTTCCACAGGGGGACTGCGCAGTGGCTGCGGAGCTGATTTCCATGGTGTCCTCGGCATAGACTTCCATGGGGTCTTCAGTGTGGGGGGCTCCGGTCGACAGGCCTGCGCTGGCTGGAGGCAAGGCGGAGCTGTGAAGACAGAGGAGGGAGTAACAGCTCCTCATCATTTCTGTGGGCCCAGCTTCTTTCCAAAGTAAATTTTCAAGAGACAGTTTCTCCTTGCAAAATCATCCAATTATTTTGGCAGAGTCTAATGTTATCATGCATTTTTCAGGATATTGGGAACACAATGCTTACCTCAATGACATTGTTTACACAGTAAGTCCTATATTGTATATATGTGGGTATTTATGTATGTATATTCCCCACCCCCCTCAGTCATGGGGCTGGAACTCTGGGCCTGGGCACTGTTCCTGAGCTCTTCAGCTCAAGGCTACCGCCCTACCACTTTGAGCCACAGGGCCACTTCCAGGTTTCTGGTGGTTATTTGGAGATAAGAGCCTCATGAGCTTTTGTATCTTGGTTTGAACCTTGGTTCTTAGATCTCAACCTACTGAGTAATTAGGATCGTAGTGTGAGACCCTGGTACCCAGCTCTTTTTTTTTTTTTTTTTTTTTGGTTGGTCGTGGAACTTGAACTCTGGGCCTGGGCGCTGTCCCTGAGTTCTTCAGCTCAAGGCTATTGCTCTAGCCCTTCAGCCATAGCATCACTTCCGGTTTTCTGGTGGTGAATTAGAAATAAGTCTCACAGACTCCCATAAATCAGCTTCCTCCATAATACAAATGTGTTGAGTCAGCAGATTGTGTTTTCCTTTGAACAGGAAGAGAATCTAAGAGTCAGGTTCTTTTCCCTTCCTTTCTTTTTTGTTGGTCTTGGGGCTTAAACTCAGGACCTGGGTGCTGTCTACGAGCTTATTTTGCTCAAGGCTAGTGCTCTACCACTTGAGCCACAGCTCTACTTTTTTTTTTTCCTGGCAATTTAGTAGACCTAATAGTCTCATAGACTTTTGGTTGGGCTGACTTTGAACCAAAATCCTCAGATCGCAGCCTTTTAAGAAGCTAGAATTAGGGCCGGGAGTTTGGCCTAGTGGTTAAAGTGCTTGCCTAGCATGCATGAAGACCCGGGTTCGATTCCTCGGTACCACATACATAGAAAAAAGCCGGAAGTGATGCTGAGGCTCAAGTGGTAGAGCTCTGGCCTTGAGAAAGTCCAAGGACAGTGCTCAGGCCCTGAGTTCAAGCCCAGGACTGGCAAAAAAAAAAAAAAAAAAGAAGCTAGAATTACTCCAGCACCCAGCTAAGACTTAGGTTCTTTTGAAGCCTTCCATTTTTGCAGTGTGTTCTCCAATTTTTAAATTTTTACTTTACTATTCTTTTTGCTGGTCCTGGGGCTTGAACTTATGGCATGAGTACTATCCCTGAACTTTTGTGCTCAAGGCTAGTGCTCTACCACTTGAGCCAGAGTTCTATTTCCCAAAACTTTGGTGATTAATTGGAGATAACAGTCTTGAGGACTTTCCTGCCTGCGCTGGCTTTGAACTTGAATCCCTGGACCTCAGCTTTCTCAGTAGTTGGGATGGCAGGAGTGAGCCACTGGCACCTGGTTCCAATTATTTTACTTTAAACACTGAAGTGTGATGTTTGGGAAATAAAGTCTGAAAAGACTGTAAGCCATGCAATTACTTTTTAACCAATGTTTGAATGCAGAGTCTCATGCTTACTTGGTAATGTTTTATAAATTGGGTCATGCCTCCCACAGGGCCTACAATAGTCAAATGCGTTGAGCTTTGTCCTCAAGAATATTAGGAATGGGGTTGAGAATATGGCTTGCCTATCATGTATGAGCCCCTGGGTTTGACTCCTCAGTATCACATAAACAAAAAAATAGTATCTGGCCGGGCGCTGGGTGGCTCATGCCTGCAGTCCTAGCTACTCTGGAGGCTGAGATCTGAGGATCATGGTTCAAAGCCAGCCAGGGCACAAAAGTCTGTGAGACTCTTATCCCCAATTAACTACCAGAAAACTAGAAGTGGTGCTGCAGCCAAAGTGACAGAGCAATGAGCCTTGAACTGAAGAGCTCAGGGACAGTGCTCAGGAACAGAGTTCAAGCCCCCACCACAACCGACCAAAACAAAACAACCACAAAAAAAAGAATATGATGACTAGAACAAAAGACACTGAATGAAAAGAAGTATACTCATTACCTGACTCATATAATTATAATCCCTTCATACATCACCTTTATAATAATAATTTTAATAAAAGATTTCATAAAAAAGAATATTATGGATAACTGTCATGAAGGATGGCTTTGAATCACCATCCTTCAGATCTCAGCCTTTTAAACATTCATCCTCCAGCTAGCAGTGGAAAGCTAATGTGAAGGAATTTTTTTTTTTGTCAGTTGTAGGCTTGAACTCTGGATCTGGGCACTGACCCTGAGCTCTTCAGCTTAAAGCTATATTGCTCTACCACTTGAGCCACAGCACCACTTCTGGTTTTCTAGTGGTTAACTGGAGATTAAGAGTCTCTCATGGACTTTGGTGCCAAGCTGGCTTTGAACCACAATCCTCAGATCTTAGCCTCCTGAGTAGCTAGGATGACAGGTATGAGCCACCATGCCTGGCTTGAAGGAATCATTTTTAAAGGGGGAAAGACTGTTAGGGAGATTAGTACTATTGGGAGGAGTTTGTGCAAAGAAGGAAGATGCCTAAGTAGGTTGGGTGAAAGTAGATTGTTTGCATGTAGAAACATCATAGAATAGATATATGGTAATTGACATAATAGAAACACCATAATTAAATCACTCCCCTTCTCCCGTATAATTAATTTATGCTAATTTAAAATAACTTTACAAAGAGGCAGAGAAATAGAATGCCCTTTAAGAATGATTACTGGAAGGGCCGGGAGTTTGGCCTAGTGGTAGAGTACTTGCCTAGCATGCATGAAGACCCGGGTTCAATTCCTTGTTACTACAAACATAGTAGAGCTCTAGCCTTGAGGAAAAACCCAAGGACAATGCTCAGGCCTAGAGTTAAAACCCCAGGACTGGCAAAAAAAAAAAAATATATATATATATATATTATTATTATTATTATTATTACTAGAAGTTAGCCAGGCGTGGTGGCTCATGCCTGTAATCCTAGCTACTCAGGAGGCTGAAAGATCTGAGGATCAACATTCAAAGCCAGCCTAGGCACAAAAGGACCTGAGACTCTTATCTCCAATTAACCTCTAAAAAACAGGAAGTGGGGCTTGGCTCAAGGGTAGGGTGTAGCCTTGAGCTGAAGAGCTCAGGGACAATGCCCAGGCCCAGGGGTAGGGTGGTAGCCTTGAGCTGAAGAGCTCAGGGACTGCACCCAGGCAAGTTCAAGCCCCAAGACACACAAAAAAGAATTATTACTGTATTACTGGAGGTAATTCTGCATGATGCACCTTTATCAGTTATGTCGGTGAAGGCTTTGTTCTCTAGTTCCTAAAAGTAGACAGAGGTCTGTGAGAGGCTCACAGTGCTGAGATCAGGAGGACTGATAGGGGTCCCAGGCCACAGGGCAGAAAGCCCATGAGATTGCAAAGAAAGCTCGGCTTGGTGTTACATGTGCCCAGGGAGAAAGTGAGCCCTGCCTCAAAAACAATCTGTACAAACAAGGACTGGACGCATGGTTCAGTGGCAAAGTGCTTTCCCAATAAGGGCAAGGCCTTGAGTTTAAACATCATTTCCACCAACAGTAGGCAAACAGGAAAAATGAAAAACCAGAGAGTCCCTGGGAAAAGAAAAAGGAGAAACTCAGCCTGAGGCAAATCCCCAAAGACTCCTGGGGCAGCTTCAAGAGACTGAGTCTCAGCCTCTGTGATGGACTGGGTATGCTAGGGAAGAGCCCAACTGAGAGCACAGGGAAAAATAGGGCCACCTTCCTTCACCCCTTGTTGTCCCCTCCTTGTCTTTTGAGGGAAACAACCACTGAGTGTGTATAACTTCCATGGGTACTAAGCCCCATCCTCAGCGACTCAGCTACCCTTGCACCAACACCCGTCTGCACAGCAGTGTCTCCACATTACCATAGCTGGCCCCTCACATACCCTCTGCTTGTCTTGGGCTTGTCAAATCGGAAATCCGCAGGGTACAGGTGGAGCCTCACCATGTGATCCTTCCGGTCTTGACTGGTCTTGAACTTGTCTGGACAGCCTTCAACCAAGCACTGGTACTACAAATAACACTACATCACCTCTACCCTGACCTCAGCCCCAACCCTGACCAGCCTCCCCCTACTCATGTGAACAAGGGTGGTCTGCCTATCACCCACCATGTCCTGCTTCTCTGCTAGGATCTGGAAGAGTGAGTCATGCCACTCTAAGACGTGCGTCTCCAGCAAGTGCCCGGATGGGAAGGCCCGGTTGCAGAGGGAGCAGACATTCCTATGCAGCATGTGGTAATGATGTTGGTAGTCTTCCAGAGCTGCAAATACTTGGCAGCAGCCTGCCACTTGACAGGTAAACTCCGGCACCCTGGAAAAGAAGACATGCCTCACAGCATAGCAATTGCTCGAGCCAGACTTTCTGCACCAATGACTGTTGGGAAGCTTTTTACAGCTCCAAATCCAAGCCCTAGGGGCTTGAACTCTGGGCCTAAGACACTGTCCCTGAGCTCTTAAGCTCAAGATTACAGCTCTACCACTTGAGCCATAGCACCACTTCTGGTTTTCTGGCAGTTAATTGGAGATAAGAATCTCATGAACTTGCCCGTGCCCTGGCTGGCTTTGAACCACGATCCTCAGATCTCAGCCCCCTGAGCAGCTAGGATTACAGGCTAGGATTACTGTGCCCGGCTCAAACCTGATTTTTTTTTTTACCAGTTCTGGGCTTGAGCTCAGGGCCTGAGCACTGTCCTTGGACTTTCACAAGGCTACAGCTCTACCACTTGAGCCTCAGCACCTCTTCTGGCTTTTTGCTATGTATGTGGGATACTGAGGTATTGAACCCTGGTCTTCGTGCATGCTAGGCAAGCACTCTACCACTAGGCCAAACCCCCGGCTCCTCAAACCTGATTTTTAAGAATTAAGTTTTTCACAGACTAAGTGGAGGAGGAAGCAGTCAAGTCAACCCTGGGAGTCAGAAACGAAAAGGAAGGGCTGTGGGGCCTAGCTGCTAACCTGGATTTCTCTGATGGCGCTGCCACCTGCGTGAGTATGTCCTGCAAGTAGAGGTGTCGCTGCACATCTCCGTCCTGGAGGAGACAAGTGCCTCAAGGGGGTCTGGCAGCCCAGTGCTCGGCCCCGCCCTCCCCGCGCAGGCCCCGCCCCCTGCCGCCAGCCGACGCCCAGTGCTCAGCCCCGCCCTCCTCGCGCAGGCCCCGCCCCCTGCCGCCAGCCGACGCCCAGTGCTCGGCCCCGCCCTCTCCGCGCAGGCCCCGCCCCCTGCCGCCAGCTGCCGAGGAGCTCGGCCCCGCCCGCCCGGCGCCCCCGCCAACCCGCTCACACCTCGAAGAATTCGTGGTCCCGCGTGAAGCGCACTGGGCGTGCCGCGAAGCGGAAGGGGGCCGCCCCGGCTGCAGGGTCCCTCTCCACGGGCAGCGGTTCCGAAGCCCCCGGCGCCCCGGCCAAGCGGGCGCACAGCGCGGGGGGTAGCAGCATCGCCCTGGGCGCCCGTCGGCCACCGTCGGGGGCGGGGCCGGACGTGACGCACACTTCCTGTGCGGGCGGGTGAGCCGCTGGCGGTAAGTGCGGGCTAGGGAGGGGCCTGGTCCGGGACCCCGCGCCCCGGGGTGGCGGTTCCCGGCGGCCCGCCCAGCCGCAGCCTCTCGGGCCCCCACACCGGGCTGTGGCGCCTCCGGCCGCGGCCTTCCTGTCCCCTGGACAGCCGCCCGCCGCGGCAGCGGCTCGGGAGACTCACGGTCCGCGCGACCTTCCCGGCCCACAGCCCACGGTGATTTCTGGCACCTTCGCCCGGAGGCGCCGCGCGGTTCGGGAGCGGAGGGCCGGGCCGCCTTCTCCTGTGCGCTGGCTTGCGGTGTCCCGGAGCAGGTGCCACGCGAACGCCTGGGACTGGGGAGGTGCCCGGGGGTGGAGAGCGTGCGCCGCATGCACGAAGCCCTGGGTGCAGTCCTCAGTGCCACGTACACAGGAGGAGCCGGAAGCCCCGCGTCCGCAGGTTCCCCGCCGCCCGTCGTTAGGCCCAGGAGAAAGCCTCCATCCCCGCAGCGGCATTTGGACGTGGCAGGAGTTTTACGAGTTTTAGAATACTCAGGCCGGTTAGCTAGGAAGCCCCCAAAGGTCCCTTTTAACGTCCCTCTGTGACTTAAGTACTGTTGACTGGGAATGTGCCTCTAGCTGGTCCACGACTGGAAGTAACAGAAACACCAGGTGATGGCTCCTCAATCCCAGTCGTGTGGCTGATGGAGATAGAAGCACCGGAAGGGTTAAGTAAGCTGTTATATTGATCTGACTTCTTCACAACTGGGCTTTCCATAGCGACACTGACCCTTTTGGTTTTAGTATATGGGTTTTTAACCTCTTCTGTCATAAGACCAAAAACTCAGAAAATTAACAGACATAAATGATTACGCCTGATCTCTGGGGACTTTCCTAATTGTAGATCCCAAATTAAGAACCTTTGTAAGCCAGGCCCTGGTGGCTCATACCTGTAATTCCAGTTACTCAGGAGGCTGAGATCTGAAGATCACGGTTCAAAGCCAGCCCTGGGCACAAAATTCTGTAAGACTCATATCTCCAATTAACCACCAGAATCCAGAAGTGTTGAAGTGTCACCGTGGCTCAAAGTGGTAGAGCACTAGCCTTGATCTGAAGAGCTCAAGGACAGGGCCCAGAGTCAAAGTGCTATGACCAACAAAACGAAAACACCAAGGTCTTTATGTGAAGCCCATAAAGCTTCTTTAGGTTCATTTTTAAATCTAAAGCTAATGCTCCAGTATGTTTGTTTCAGTGCCCTTTATCAGCATTCCTGATACTAATGGCTAACTAACTGCTCAGCTACTAGTGAGAGTCTCTGTGCAGCCAGATGTTGCCCATCAAGGCAATAGTATAGAGGTCTCCATGTGGTCAGCAGGGGCTCTCCACTAGGAGGGTGGCATACAAGACCCCAGGCTAAATCCTGTCTTCTGGAACGTTGGTTCAGATACAATTTTGATCCAATGAGATCTGCATGCAGCTAGTTCAGAGCAGTCTAAGCTATAATGAAGCTACGAAATCTTAAAGTGCTTTGTACATAGCCAAGCTTAGACCATATAAGACAACATTCCAGGTTCTTGAATGCAGAAAGCAAACCGTTGGAGGTGTGAATGGAGTTGCCCCTGAGCAGCTGAGCATTTAAGAATTAGATGTTCTCTCACAAGTGGGAATGGGGCTTTAATATCTCTAGAGGGCAGTCACCTAAGCCTGTGCACACCTTGTATAGGTCTTGGACACTCAAAAAGTAGGGTTGAGCTGGGAGTTTGGCTTAGTGGTAGAGTGCTTGCCTAGTGTGCATGAAGACCTGGGTTCGATTCCTCGGTACCACATACATAGATAAAAAGCTGGAAGTGGTGCTGAGGCTCAGGTGGTAGAGCTCTGGCCTTGAGAAAGTCCAAGGACAGAGCTCAGGCCCTGAGCTCAAGCCCAAGACTGGCAAAAAAAAAAAAGGCAGGGTTATTTTGTCTACCAATCAGCCCAGAGGAACCACAGAGCTATCTAGCTTTGCTGGCCTAGGGCCATTTGGGAATGGAATTACTCAGGAAAGGAAGCTGGGCTTATGGGCTCCTGTGACAACCTGGAGCTGGCAATTGGCAGGAGCCATAGGGGCATGACTTGTGAACACTGGGGGGGTCCCAAGGGAGACACGGTAAGCAGAGCAGATGGGTACATGAGGGTGGAAAAGAGGCAAGACTAGGCTGGGCTGGCTGAATTTGTTTTGACAAGCCTGAGATGGGTCATATTTATTTATTTAAAGAACTTTTTTGGTGGCTCATGCCTGTAAATCCTAGCTACTCAGGAGGCTGAGATCTGAGGATAGTGGTTTGAAGCCAGTCCAGGCAGGAAATACCATAAGACTATGAGCTCCAATAAACTACCTCCCAAAAAAGCTGAAAGTGGTGCTATAACTCAAGTTGTAGAGTACAAATAGAAGTTCAGGATGGTGTGGAGGCCCAGAGTTCAAGTCCCAGGACCTCCATACACAAAAAAAAGAAAAGAGGGCCTGGAGTTTGGCCTAGTGGTTAAAGTGCTTGCCTAGCATGCATGAAGACCCAGGTTCGATTCCTTGGTACCACATATAGAAAAAAGCCAGAAGTGGGGCTGAGGCTCAAGTGGTAGAGCTCTAGCCTTGAGAAAGTCCAAGGACAGTGCTTAGGCTCTGAGCTCAAGCACAGGACTGGCAAAAAAAAACAAAACAACAACAACTGGCAGTGTAGCTCAAATGATAGAGCCCCAACTGTGTGCAAGAAAACTGAACAAAAACTTGATGTCCTGAGTTCAGACCCTGGTGCTGGCACAAAACAACAAAAATGAACTCCAGCAACAAAAACAAATTTTGTAGGATTTTAATTAAGAACAGGTTTTTATTTTTGTTTTTTTGTCAGTCATGGGGCTTGAACTCAGAGCCTCTTCACTGTCCCTGAGCTCTTCAGCTCAAGGATACTTCCCTACCCCTTGAGCCACAGTGCCCCTTCCTGTTTTCTGATGATTAATTGGAAGTAACAGTCTTATGGATTAATGCCTGGGCTGGCTGGCTGGCTTTGAACTTGATCGTCAGATCTCAGCCTCCTGAGTAGCTAGGATTACAGATGTGAGCCACCACACCTCGCTAAGAGCAGGCTTTCTTTAGGAGCTAAGGAAATGATGTTATGTTGATGTCTTGTAGTTTAAGCCATGAGTGAATTTCGGATCCACCATGATGTCAATGAGCTGCTCAGCTTGCTGCGCATCCATGGAGGAGATGGGGCTGAGGTCTACATTGACCTACTGCAGAAGAACCGGACCCCGTATGTCACAACCACTGTTTCTGCTCACAGTGCCAAGGTGGGTACCCGTCCTTGGTACAGGGACTGAGGGTAGGCCCACGTCTTGCATCATCACTGAGCTAGTAATGAAAGCCAATAGCACTGATCCATGGCTTCTCATGGACCTAGTACATGATGTGTGCTGATTCTCCTGGCTTATAGAGGCAGCTCTGGCCACTCAGTACTTTGTACAGGTGTCACAGGAGGCCCAGGAAAGTCTGTCTGGAAACCTTGACTTTACACTTTCCCTCTGTCATTTGATATGCAGACATCTTTTGGGATAAGCTACATATATTAACTACATTAGAATTTATGACTTCTTTGTATTTAAACAAAAAAACCCCAAATTTTTAGATCTTCAGAAGAAGATGGCTTTGAATTTGAAATCTATTCTGAAAACTTACTCTTTTTTTTTTTTTTTTTTTTATGTGTGTGGGTCATAGGGCTTGAACTCTGCCTAGGCGCTGTCCCTAAGCTCTTCAGCTCAAGGCTACCACCCTACCCTTGCCAAGCCCCACTTCCCTTTTCTAGGGGTCAATTGGAGATAAGAGTCTCAGGTCCTTTTGTGCCCTGGCTGGCTTTGGATGTTGATCCTCAGATCTCAGCCTCCTGAGTAGCTAGGATTACAGGCATGAGCCACCATGTTGGCTGAAAACATACATTGTAAAGCTATTTAAACAGCGAGATGATGTCTTCAAGAGAATTAGACAAGATAGCTGAGCAGAGTGAAGTTCAGAACACCCTCTCATTTAGTTTATCATCAGGGTCTTTATAAGTCCCTGAGTGAAACATTACCTGGATTGGAATATACAGTAAATACCAGAAGGAATAGGATTCAGGGTGTGAAATGAATATGAAAACTACTAGAATTGTAACTGGTAGTATCTGCTTCTGGGCCTACAAAGCATAAAATGAGAGAAACTAGGAGGCCAGGAGTTTGGCCTAGTGGTAGAGTGCTTGCCTAGCATGCACAAAGACCTGGGTTCGATTTCTCGGTACCACATATGTAAAAAAAACAGAAGTGGTGCTGTGGTTCAAGTGGTAGAGATCTAGCCTTGAGAAAGCCCAAGGACAATGCTCAGGCCCTGAATTCAAGCCAGGACTGGCAAAATAAAAATAAATAATAAATAAAAAATAAATAGGTAAAAATGAAAGAAATTATAGAAGAAATAGGGTGAATTTGGATTTTATTTCAGAGATTTAGCTCACATAAGTGTATTTGGGGTCTTTGTTTAATTTCCTAAGTACTTGATAATGTCATTAAGTCATTTATGTTTGTCCTTTTGAGGTTAAAATTGCAGAGTTTTCTCGAACTCCTGAGGACTTCCTCAAGAAATATGACGAGCTGAAGTCTAAGAATACAAGGAACCTTGACCCACTTGTGTACCTCTTGTCAAAGCTCACGGAAGACAAGGAGGTAAGCATCCTGCACCAGGCTTGGCACTACGTTCTCTGGAGTCTCAGAGTTGTCCCTCAGTGTGCTTAGCATGGAGTCCATGCTGAGCTACGGGGCACCTCAGACTGCAAACACTCACTGCCTGCATGCCCCTCAGGGCTCCTATCCCATCCATAGATGTTTATATATTTTTTTCCTTTTTCTTTTTAAATTTTTATTATCAAGGTGGTATACAGCGATGTA
Source organism: Megascapheus bottae (assembly GCF_031878675.1). Taxonomy (NCBI): domain Eukaryota; kingdom Metazoa; phylum Chordata; class Mammalia; order Rodentia; family Geomyidae; genus Megascapheus; species Megascapheus bottae. Next base: position 312,738 of record NC_143523.1, read on the forward strand.
CAGAGGGGTTACAATTACACAGTCAGGTAAAGAGTACATTTCTTTTTGGACTCTGTCGTCCAGTTTTTCCTTCATATCCCCACCCACAAGCTGTATAGTTCATTTTATGGTCTTGTATTTTGTCCAGGCTTGTCTTTTATGCTGTCATAGTTTGATAAGAGGCACGTACTGCCATATATAGCTTTATTGGTTGAGATGGAGTCTTCCTAACTTTTTTTTTTTTTTGTCAGTTTTGGCACTTGAACTCTTGAGCTCATCCGCTCAAGGCAACTTCCCTACCCCTTGAGCCATATCGCCACCTCCGGTTTTCTGGTGCTTAATTGCAGATAAGGGTTTTACAGACTTTTTGCTGGCTTTGAACCACGATCCTCAGATATCAGCCTCCAGAGTAGCTAGGATTACAGGTATGAGCCACCACATCCGGCTTGTCCAGGCTGACTTTGAACTGTAATCCTCTTGATCTCCAACTCCAAAGTAGCTGATAATACAGGTGAATGCCGTTGCACTTGGCCATATAAACTGGTTTTTTTTTTTTAATTTTTTTTGCCAGTCCTGGGGCTTGAACACAGGGCCTGAGCACTGAGCTTTCTCAAGGCTAGAGCCACAGCACCACTTCCACTTCCAGCTTTTTCTCCCTCCCCTCCTCCCCCCCCCCGGCTTTTTCTATGTATGTGGTACTAAGGAATCGAATCTGGGTCTTCGGTCTTCGTGTATGCTAGGCAAGCACTCCACCACTAGGCCAAACTCCCAGCCCCTACCTGAACTATTTTAGGGAACACTTTATATCAAAACCATGACAGTTCATCAGAATGAGTAGTGACAGCAGTTCAGATTGGGTATAACCAGAAGAAACAAAAAATTTGACTAGTACCTGGGGAGGGATGCTTTTGCTTTTTATCTGATTTCCTTAGTTTCCCCTCCATCCCCATCCCCCGACCCTGATGTATTGGTAACTTGTTGAGATTGAGCCAGCAAGTGTAACATGTTGGGTCACCTATCGTGGGTAGAGAGATATGCCTGGGGCATGGTGGGCCAACAATGCTAGGACAGGTGAAGGAACTCTTTCAGCTAGGAATCAAGGTGTAGTAAAAGATGATTGGTCCATTGCGGGTGAAGGTAGGACTGACTCTCAAAGATATAAAGTTTCCTTTCCTGGGTGCTTTGGAGACATGGTGGGTGGTCCTTTACATAATGAGCTCTTGGGGACTGGACTGCAGCTGAAGACCAATGGGGAGGCTTCTGCCTCCACAACCGAGTGTGTAAGTTAAGGAAGGAAGAGGGTTTGCTTTGCTAAGCCAGTATGTCCACACTGACCTAGTTGTGATGCCTGAGTTTTCATATTTTCAGACACTGCAGTATTTGCAACAAAATGCAAAAGAAAGAGCTGAGATTGCAGCCTCTGCTGTGGTCAGCAGTGCCACCAGCAGCTTCAGTGTCCCTGCCTCAGTTTCTAAGATATCCACACAGGAGCTAGAGGAGCTGAGGAAGCAGCTTGGCAGTGTAACTACTGGTTCTTCACTGCAGCAGGTACAGCACCACTTCTGGATTTTTCTGTGTATGTGGTACCCAGGAATCAAACCAGGCAAGCACTCTACCACTAGGCCAAACTCCCAGCCCCCTGAGACTCTTATCTGTAGTTAACCACCAAATCACTGCAAGTGGAGCTGTGATTCAAGTGGTAGAGAGCCAGCCATAAGCAAAACACTGAGCTGGAGCTGGAGGCCTTGAGTTTAAGTGCCAACACTGACATGAAAAAAGCAAAGAATCTGACTTTAGAAAGGCTGGGACACCCAGATCATGCCTTTCAGTCAGAAAATCTGAACCAGAAAAATAAATAATTCAGTGAGGATCTGATGAGGTATACTTACAAATAATGTGAATCTGAGTCAGCATAAATCATGACTCTTTCCTGGAATTGGTGACAGTGTTTGACATTAATACTTTCTAGATTGTTGCTGCAGTTTCTCTAGATTATTTTCTCCTACTGTTCTTCCTGTTTTTTTTTTTTTTTTTTTTTTTGGCCCCCTTCTCTTTCTGGCCCCGCTCGCTCCGTCCCCTTCTCGCTCTGGCCTTGCTGGCTCTGGCTCGGCTCGCTCCGGCCCCGCTCGCTCCGGCCACCACTCGGTTGGGCTCCGCTTGCTTGCTTTCGCTCTCTGTCGCTTGTTGCAGTCTCGTCTCTGCCACTTCCGGCTTGGTTGTGTATGTGGGATACCGAGGAATCGAACCCGGGTCTTTGTGCATGCTAGGCAAGCACTTTAACCGCTAGGCCAAACTCCCGGGCCCTGTTCTTCCTGTTTTTATTGGCTTTCTTGTATCCTATCCTGGTCTTTGATGAGTCTCAAGCATCTTTGCATAGCTGTTGTTGCCCACCTTAGTAATCCTCAGATACTTCAGGGCCCTGCCCCTCTGCCATGTTCTAGCTTAGCCAGTGTAGCAGGACACTGCTGAGGTTGTAGGGCATGTCCTGTGTGCCAGTCATGTACTCAATCTCTGCCCAAGTCTCTTGTGGCCCTTACATTATGCTCCCTGTAGCGTATGAGGACACAGTTCCCTGCTTGATGCAGTCAGCCTGCACCTGCTCCTCTAACCAACCACCCAAATCAGTGCATTTAAAAGTTGTTTTACCCAGCCTGACATGAGGAGCCCTCCGCAGCCAGTCCCTGGGAAGGTCAGTGTTCCCATGTGCCAGAACAGGTCCTGGTGGTGCAGGACCCTCTCCTCCAGGGTAAACATGCAGTTGCCAAGGCTTGTCTTCATCCAGCCAAGGGTATAAGACTCAGTCACTGCCCGAAAGTACAGTTTAGGTTCTTTCTATATGGTATTGTGATCTGAAACCCAAGCTCTGTGGTGAAGTGCAGCCTCTCCCACTGCTTCTGATTTGCCTGTAGACCCTTGCCAGAGCAACACCCCAAGAAAGACAGGCTGTTCCCAGATCTTTTGTTCTTCAGCCCTTGGTGGTGTTTGTAGGCATGCAAAAATACATCTCACTTTTGAACATGATAAAACTCAGATATGTTACATGATTGGTGGGTGAGTGTGCGTGAGCGTGTGCCCGCCCAGGTACACTAGTACTGGGGCCTCGTGCTGACATTTCTACCACTTGAGCCATACCCCTACTTCTAGTATTTTGCTGGGTAATTGGAAATAGTCTCATGGACTTTTCTTCCTTTGTTTGCTTTGAATTATGATCCTCAGATCTCAGCATCCTGAGTAGGGTAATTGCAAGCACCCAGCAAATGATTGACTTTTTATGTGCCAACAATATATTGATACTTTATGCTAAAGATGCACTAACATTCATATTTGTTTTATTTGCACTAAAATATATATCTATATTTTTAATATATTCACTAGTCTCTGGAACTTACAAGAAAGATACTTCGGGACAAACAGAACAAAAAGAACTCAGGCCAGCACCTCCCTGTCTTCCCAGTGTGGGTGTACGAGAGACCTACACTGGTCGGAGATTTCCTGATTGGCTCAAGTTTAGGCTCAGACATGGCTTTGCCTATAGGTATGTGATGCATTTATATCTAGCACATGTCACATTTGCTTATGTGATGACACAATGACCGTGAGGACGCCTGTGGATAGCACATTGAAGCCCTGGGGCAAAGCAGCAAGTGTCACCAGCCGCTCAGGAGTACCTCAGTGGCCTGTTTCCTCCGTGTTCCATTCCTACCTCTGGAAGTTTCCAGAGCCTCTCAGAAGAGCGCCACCAGCTGGGGACAAAACATTCAACACATATCCTATGGGAGACAATTATATTTGAGTCATTACATTCTGTTCTTGGCCCCCAACAGTGAAAATGTGTTTACTTCAAGAATCCACAAAGTATTGACTGTTCCACCACGGTTGAGAAGTCTCAAGTCTAGAGACTATTGAAACATGTCTAGTCTGTGAACTCCTAGAACACTATAAAGGAAGTTACATACTTTCAAGATAGACTAATACACAGTAAATGTTCCCATTCCAAAAGGGAGGAACAGGAATATCTTGGGAAGATCAGACCAAAGCAAGGACAAATCTCAACAGAGCAAATATTAAATATGATAGCATCCAAGGCTTTGCTAGATATGATGTGGCCCCTAGGGGCTCATGGAGCCCTGTCCCTGTAGTCTTCCCATGTGAAGCCACATGGCCTCCTGATACAGCTCTGCATGCACACAAGCAAAGTGAATTTACTCTTTTATGTGCTCAAATATGATGAATAGGATCTGACCAATTCCTGAGATGTCTTTAAAACATCTTTCCTATTGCCACAATGTTTCTTCCCACATTCCCCACCCCCCCAAAAAAAAAGTAGTTGACTACTATTTTTTTTTTTTGCCACTTTTGGGCTTGAGCTCAGGGCCTGAGTACTGTCCATGGACTTTCTCAAGGCTAGAGCTCTACCACTTGAGCCTCAGCACCACTTCTGGCTTTTTTTTTTCTATGTATGTGGTACTGAGGAATCGAACCCGGGTCTTTATGCATGTGAGGCAAGCACTCTACCACTAGGCCAAACTCCCAGCCCCTTGACTTCTTTTTAATGTTGCTCATCCTTTCAGAAACGTTTTCTTCTGGGGTCTGGGCACTCTTCCTGAGCTCTTCAGCTCAAGGCTACCACCTAACCTGAGCTCTTCAGCTCAAGACTACTGCCTTGCCCCTGAACCTGGGCACTGTTCCTGAGCTCTTCAGCTCAAGGCTACCACCCTACCCTTTGAGCCACAGTGCCACTTCCAGTTTTCTAATGGTTACTTAGAGATTAGAATCTTGGACTTTAGTGCCTGGGCTGGCTTTGAACCTTGATCCTCAGATCTCATCCTCCTGAATAGGTAGGATTATAGGCGTGAGCCTCCATGCCTGGCCATTTCTTCTTTAGTCCCAACTTTTTTTTTTTTTAATGTGGGTTTTTTCTGACCAAAGTGCATGTTTTTCAAGTCTTTTTACTTTCCCTTTTTCTCCCAATTCTCACTATAAACCTGACTGAAACTAGCTAGCAATATCAAATGCCACAGTCCAAATTGTCCAACTGCCTTAAAATTCCCTCAGCCAGATTAACTAGTTTATTACCTTTTTTTATGGGGGGGGGGCATGGGGATTGAACTCAGCCTGGATGTTACCTCACTGCCCTTGAGCCAAGCCCCACTTCCCGTTTTCTAGAGGTTAATTGGAGATAAGAGTCTCAGGTCCTTTTGTGCCTGGGCTAGCTTTGAACCTTGATCCTCAGATCTTAGCCTCCTGAGTAGCGAGGATGATAGGCCCGAGCTACCGCGCCTGGAGCTTATTATTAAACTGAGACCAACATAAAGTCTTGGGGGATGACAGGTTCTTTGCTAGTGTATAACATAAGGGCCTTCCAAGCTGGTTCCTGACAGAGCTCTTGTTCCCATCTGAAAACCTGTAGCCTGGCCTTCACTGTCTGCATTCCCTGCCTTATGAACTACCAGAATGAGCCGTTATTCTCTGCTTGTATCATTTTTGTCCTCCAGCCAGAATTAGCCATCAAGCTCTGCCTGTGTCATTTTTGGGCTTATCTAGCAATCATCTCAAACATTTCTGAAATCTGACTACAAAAGTTTAAGATTTTAAGCACATGGTTGGGTTTGGTCTTAGCAGTGACCCACCTGCTTCTCAGTACCAGTTTTCTGTTTTAGTTACTTGTGGATAGCTGTAACCAAAATACTTGAGAAGACACCTTAAAGGAAGAAGGATTTACTTTGAGGGACCTCGGACCACAGTCCTTGGCTTCTCATGGTGGGGACACCACCATGGGAGTCACATGGTGTGAGGCTGCTCAGCTCCTAGCAGACAGGAAGCAGAGAGCAGAGAAGGGTCTGGGACGAGGTATAATCTTCCTAAAGTTTCCAGAATCTTCCAAAATAGTGCCATCACTAGTTTGCAAACATTCAACATTTTTAAACCATACAAGGATATTCAGCTTCTTTTATATGTGCAAGGGGTGACGGGTCAGTGGGTCAAACCAGGGTGATCAAAAGTGTGAGGAGCCTGCAAGTCCAGTGGTACCTGTGCCCTACAGGTGCACTGCCCTTGGCCTCCCAGGAGTCAGCGGTGGTGGAGGACCTGCTGTATGTGCTTATGGGTGTGGACGGCAGGTACATCACTGCTCAGCCCCTGGCTGGGAGGCAGAGCCGCACCTTCCTTGTGGACCCCAACCTAGACCTGTCCATCCGGGAGCTGGTGAACAGAATCCTTCCTGTGGCTGCCAGCTACTCGACTGTGACCAGGTGGGCCTCAGCTCAACCTACCTTATGTGTCCAGCTCCAATTTGTACCGTAGGTTGGGGGTCAGACTACATCCCTACCTTGTGACTCAGTCTTACTCCTAACACATTGAAGAGCCTGTAAGTCACCAGCCATGTCTTGAGCTCTTTTAGCTTCCCAAGTTCCCCTTGGGTGAGAATGGGATTTGGAATATGGAGCTTCTGCGTGTGGAACTCTGGCTGTTTCTAGTGTGTCCAATATGTCTTTTTTTGTAGGTTCATTGAGGAGAAGTCTTCCTTTGAGTATGGGCAGGTGAACCATGCTCTAGCAGCTGCCATGAGAACCCTTGTGAAGGAGTACCTGATCCTGGTCACACAGCTGGAGCAGCTGCACAGGCAGGGCCTCCTGTCACTGCAGAAGCTCTGGTTCTACATTCAGCCAGCCATGCGTACTGTGGACATCCTGGCCTCTCTGGGTATGCACCTACCTGGTAGGCGGGCATAGTTGGTCAAGCTCCCGGCCAAAGTGCACAGGGGCCACCCAGACTGAGCTGGACACCCATATCTTAACTCTGATATAGCAGAATCATAAGACAAAAGTTACTTTTTTTTAGTGCTATGCAGAGGAATCCTTTTCTGTTTATTGTTTTTTGAGAGGCAAGATCTTGATATATATATAACCTCAAACTCAGAGTCCTCTGGTCTCAGATTCCTGGGTGCTAGGAGTACAGGCGTGGACACCGAGCCAACCTGGAAGCTTTTCTTGGTTAGCTTAATTACCAGCTGCAGTTGTATAACTGAACATGTCACAGAAGAAATTCCTGTCTAGTAAGGAGGTCAGGTGCGCCAAAAGGCTGCCTACTGGAAGAGCATGTGGATATCCTGACAGTAAGCCTCCCTTTCTCCCTGCAGCCACCTCCGTGGATAAAGGTGAGTGTGTGGGCGGGTCAACGCTGAGCCTTCTTCATGACAGGAGCTTCAACTATACGGGGGACAGCCAGGCACAGGAGCTCTGCTTGTACCTGACCAAGGCAGCCAGCATACCCTACTTTGAGGTCCTGGAGAAGTGGATATACAGGGGTATCATCCATGACCCATACAGGTAGGCTTCTGAGGGCTACCAGAACAGGCTTGCCACCTGTTCTTTCTGGAGGATTCTGGCCTCTGACATGGAATACATCAAGCACATGTCTCATATACCAGTCAGCTGTGAGCCAGGGAAGGGAGAATCAGTTGCTTGGCTGCCTTTCAGAGGCTTTGTATTTTTGGTGAAGGCCATAAGGACTTGCTAGAGGTGATATCCTTGGCCACCCTGTGAGATGTGCTGGCTCTGTGGGCACCACTGGGACATAAAACTAAATGACTAGCTCACAAACATGAGTCTATTGAGATATGCCTGTTTAAATTACTTTGGAAGTACAATATGCAATCTCTCTGTGGTGCTGGGTTAGAGCCCACTGCCTCACATGTTCTGCTATAGGGTATACCTGTGGCTCCTTAGGAATGATAGAATTTGCTAACTTGTTTCACAGACACAATTCGTTCTTTTTTCTTTTTCTTTTTTTTTCATATATTTTTTATTGTAATTAATAGAAGGGTTACATTATAGTTACCAGATAGAAGGTGCATTACTTCACAAACATTAATACCCTTTCTCATGTCTTGGTCCCCATTTCCCTCCCCCCACCCTGTCTTTTTAATTTTTCTTTCTTTTCTTTCTTTTCTTTCTTTCTTTCTTTCTTTCTTTCTTTCTTTCTTTCTTTCTTTCTTTCCTTCCTTCCTTCCTTCCTTCCTTCCTTCCTTCCTTCCTTCCTTCTTTCCTTCCTTCCTTCTCTCTTTCTCTCTCTCTTTCTCTCTCTCTCTCTCTCTCTCTCTCTCTCTCTCTCTCTCTCTCTTTCTTTCTTTCTTTTTTGGTCAGTGGTGGGACTTGAACTCTGGGCCTGCGTGTTGTCCCTGAGCTCTTCAGCTCAAGGCTACCACCCTACCCCTTGAACCACAGCACTACTTCCTGTTTTCTGGTGATTAATTGGAGATAATAGTCTCATGGACATTTTAGTGCCCAGGCTGGCTTTGAACCGGTATCCTCGGTTCTCAGCTTTCTGAGTAGCTAGGATTATAGGCCTGAAGCACCATACCTGGCTCACAGTTCTTTTTTCTTTGGCAGTAGTGGGGCTTGACTTTGGGGCCTTGTGCCTGTTAGACAGTGCTCTGCACTTGAGCCCATACCCTTTTTGCCTTTTTTAGGTAGGGGCCCATGGATTTTGTCTTGAGGCCATAATCCTTTTATAGCTATGCCTGGCAAGATTAACAGGTTTGTTCCCAATTTGCTTTAACGTATGTGCCACCATGCTTAGCTTTTTTTTTTTTTTATTTTAAAGATAGTCTTTTGGCCAGGAGTTTGGCCTAGTGGTAGAGTGCTTGCCTAGTGTGCATGAAGATGGGGCTTCAATTCCTCAGTACCATATACATAGAAAAAAACCCAGAAGTGGTGCTGTGGCTCAAGTGGTAGAGCCCTAGCCTTGAGAAAGCCCAAGGACAGTGCTCAGGCCCTGAGTTCAGGCCCAGGACTGGGAAAAAAAAAAGTCTTAATTTTTATTTTGTCCTGGCTAGCTTCAAAACTGTGATCCTATTGATTGCCCCCCCCCCCCCGCCATTTTTTTTCTGTTTGATGATAGTCCTGGGGCTTCAAGTCATTGCTTGGGTATTGTCCCTGAGCTTTTTTGTTCAAGGCTAGTGCTCTTCTGCTTGAGCTACAGATCCATTTGGCTTTGTTGGTGGTTTATTGGAGATCTTGCTTGGCTTTGTACCATGAGCCTCAGATCCCAGCCTGCTGTGTAGCCAGGATTACACATATAAGCTGTTGATACCCAGCTCTGATTGCCTTTTTTTTTTATTAAAGAATTTATTAACATTGATTTTTACATCATGTTTCAAATGTCACGTTTAACAAACAAGTATTCAAGAAGGGAATCTCTATAATCACTGGCACTTTGGTTTTAGAACATAATTAAAATTAAGCTGAGGGTTTGTATGTCATAGATACATATTAATCTATGTAATAAAATATTATGTCTGTAGAGTATGTTGCTCGTTCTGGTTGCCTTTTAAGTAGAGAAGATTGCAGGCAGGAGCCACTGCACCTGACCAACTTGGACCCCCAGGTCCTGTTGGTGACAGCTTATGTGGCAAGGGCTGTGCTGTCTAGTTGTGAGGATACATGAGGTACTCCCTCCAAAGTGAAGTTAGATTTATCTTAATTCACAGTGGAGAACTAACAATAGTGAGTCATGCCTGCCTTAGTGAGGCGCTGCTGTAAGCGTGCAGCCAGCCAGTCAGCCAGCCACCATGCTGACAGCTGTGCTGGTACCCTGGTGGCCTGAGATGCTCTCCGTGACTTCCAGCGAGTTCATGGTAGAGGAGCATGAGCTGCGGAAGGAGAAGATCCAGGAGGACTACAATGACAAGTACTGGGACCAGCGGTACACTGTGGTGCCTCAGCAGATCCCCTCCTTCCTGCAGAAGGTGGCAGGCAAGATCCTCAGCACAGGTGATTGCAGCTTGGAGAGCTCGTATCCTTCCAGCCCCTCTGGCTATGGGTGACTTAACCAGGGTACTCACCATTTGTAGTTCCTATGCTCACTGGTACCTGATCTTACTCTGTCCAGTGCAGGAAAAACTACCAGGAACCCAGACCTGCTGGGGCAACTGCAGTTTTAGTCACATTACACAGGTTAGGATTTGATTTAGATGTTGAGTAAGTCCCTCAGGCCCTTGCTGTATTAATTGTGAGAGCTGAGCTAGAGTAGAAAGAGCAGGAGAAAAGATGGTTTAGCAACCTAGTTCTTACAAGACCTCTTTGAAATTATTCCTGCAAACTGGATTGGGAAATAAAGAGCCCCTGCAGGCCCCCAATTACTGCTCAGTCTTTTGGGGCAGTGGGCCTTTGCCTGAGACCAAGCAAGTACAGAGGGCTATGTCATGGCTGGCTTACCACCCAGTGTTTGAGAGGGATTGGGAGACTTCAGCCTGAGATTCAAAGTGATGCTTGGTATCTGCCATTCCTCTCAGGAAAATACCTAAATGTGGTCAGAGAGTGTGGCCGTGATGTTACCTGCCCAGTAGCCAAAGAGATCATCTATACCCTCCAAGAGCGAGTGTATGTCGAGCAGATCGAGAAGGCGTTCAACTATGCCAGCAAAGTTTTGTTGGACTTCCTGATGGAGGAGAAGGAGCTGGTGGCACACTTGAGGTAGTTCTCCTCCCTGTGTGGTGTGTCCAGTGCCCCCTCCCTGTGTGGTGTGCTCAGCTCCTCCTCCCTGTGTGTTGTGCTCCGCTCCTCCTCCCTGTGCAGATCTATCAAGCGCTACTTCCTGATGGACCAGGGGGACTTCTTTGTGCACTTCATGGACCTCACCGAGGAGGAACTCAGGAAGCCAGTGGAGGACATCGCGCCCACACGCCTGGAGGCTCTGCTGGAGTTAGCCTTGCGCATGAGCACCGCCAACACTGACCCCTTCAAGGATGACCTCAAAGTGAGTGTTGTTTCCAAGCACAGCACCCCACTTCTGAGACACTGGAACTGGGCACACAATAGGAGCCAAGGGGTTGTGCTGTGTGTTCTTCCTCATTCCAGAACCTATTGGTTTGAAGCATCTTTTGAGGGATTTTCATCAGGTCTTATGAACGTGAATGGTCTGTATTTCAGCAGTGTCTTGGCTGAATCCATGTCAGGTTAGGGTGGCCTTGCAAACTATGTGTGGACAGGGCCAGGAGCATGCTTGCCTAGCACGCATGAAGACCTAGGTTTAATTCCTTGGTACCACATACACAGAAGAAGCTAGAAGTGATGCTGTAGATCGAATGGTAGAGTGCTAGCCTTGAGAAAGCCCAAGGACAGTTCCCAGGCCTTGAGTTCAAGCCCCAGGACCACCAAAACAATAACAACAAAATATATGTGGACATGTTCCTTCTCTCCATGCTTGAGGAGTAGTCAGGTGGATTTTGGGCTGTCTTTATTGGAGACTGGTCATGGGTCTGTTTCCTTCCTTTATCCTTGAGAGGGTTTGGGGAATGGTGTGAGTTCCTTGATGTTTGATGGGACATTAGACTCTCTTTATTGAAGATTAATCATGGATCTGTCTGCTGCTAGTTGATGTCATTGAGAACTCTTGACTTCTTTGTCCTTTTGCCTTTTCTTTTTCTGTTTAATGGACTTAACAGGGGATTTCCCTGTTAAGTTTCTACCATGTTTACAACCTATTCCAGTCTCCCAGTCCATCATGTCTCCTCCTCCCCTTTCCTTTCCTAAAATAATTTCAATGGTTTTCATGGCTCTGACTTCATACTTGCAAACCATTTCTTTCAACTCTGGTTCATTCTCCTTGTTAGCCTAATCCCTGACCTCTAATCAGAACTACAGCTTCTAATCTATCTTGGCTGCCTGTGTGCAGTATTTACTCTGGAAAAATGTTTTCAATCCTAATAGGCTCAGTTTATCTGACTCTCCCTGAGGCTTCTCATTATGTCATTTATAGGCAACTGTGTTTTTCTCTTCCACTTTAATGTGAGGCTGAGTCATTACTCCCTCCCCTCCATGGGTGCCAGGAATTGAACACTGGTTTTAAACATGCTATGCAGATGCTCTTGTTACTGAGCCACCACATTCCCAGCCTAACTAACTTTTGAATTCTGACTTGAATTTTTTTTTTTTTGGCCAATCCTGGGCCTTGAACTCAGGGCCTGAGCACTGCCTTGGGCTTTCTTAAGGCTAGGGCTCTACTACTTGAGCCGCAGCACCATTTCTGGCTTTTTTCTATGTATATGTGGTAACAAGGAATCAAACCCAGGTCTTTGTGCATGCTAGGCATTCACACTACCATTAGGCTAAACTCCCAGCCCTCTGACTTGAATTTTTAAGCTGGCTTTAATACTTAGGGTCAGTATTTAGCTAAGGATGTAGCTTACTGGTAGGGTACTTGCTGAGTATTGCATTTCCAGACCCCTAAATTCATATGGTCTCAGTATTTAGGAAACTCCCTTTTCTAACCCATGATGCAGTAGTAAGTACAAGTCCGTTTGGCCTTTTCCTATAAAATTTGGACGCTTATTGTCTTTTCTCACAAGATTGACCTGATGCCTCACGACCTCATCACTCAGCTCTTGCGGGTTCTGGCCATCGAGACCAAGCAGGAGAAGGCAATGACCCATGCTGACCCTGCTGAGCTGACGCTGAGTGGCCTGGAGGCCTTCTCCTTCGACTATGTGGTTAAGTGGCCCCTGTCACTGATCATCAATAGGTGAGCAGCCTACTCCTGGGCTTGTGTTCCGGTCCAGGGCCTAGTTGCACTCTGGATCACGGGTGGAGGTGGTCTTGTCAGGGGCATTGACCACCTTCCTTTGGTGTCTGACCCACCCTCCCCTGCAGAAAGGCACTCACTCGCTATCAGATGCTCTTCCGTCACATGTTCTACTGTAAACATGTGGAGAGGCAGCTTTGCAGTGTCTGGATCAGCAATAAGACCGCCAAGCAACACACACTGCACTCGGCAAAGTGGTATGTGTAATATGACGCCAGCTGCCTGGGGTCTGTCTGTAGGACAAAGCCCCTTCCAAGGTTTGAGAGGTCTTTTGTACACTGGCCTTGGCATTAGCTGGGATTTGAAGAAAGAGGTTGATGGAAAATTGGTTGAGATGTTTCCCTAGTAAAGCACAAAATATGGAGGCTGCTGTGATTGTGGTTCTTGGTGTTGGCTGCCTGCCTCCAGGACAGCCTAGGTAACTGCAGAGCCTATCTGTGCTTCCACAAGGCACTGTCCTCGCAGGAAGTATGAGAGTTGTACTGGCCAAGATGCTTACCTGATGTCCTGACACGGCCACAGGGAGACTATCTCCAGGCTCCAGTTCACACTTGCATCCATGCTGCTGCCTGCATACCAGAGGTGTTGTGCTGGTGCAGAACCTGTCAGAATGTGCTGATCCCCATAGGGTTCCCAATTCCATATCACCTCCCTGGACCTCCCTGTGTACCCAGGTTCGCCAGTGCTTTCACTCTGCGGCAGCGCATGCTCAACTTTGTTCAGAATATTCAGTACTACATGATGTTTGAAGTGATGGAACCAACCTGGCACATCCTTGAGAAAAACCTGAAATCCGTGAGTTTGTGCTCCATGGAGGGTAATATTTGAAAGGCTCTTTCCCAGGCAGGGTGTGCTTCACAGTTCTCAGAGCCATGTGCGTCCAGGGGTCAGAGGCTGCCGGAGCGTGTCCATAGTCCAGCCAAGGAGACCAGGGGAAGGAACCCATTAAGAAGGCACACAGCCTTGAGCTCACTTGGAGAGCCAGTACAAACAGCTGCTTCTTTTCATTGTGATGGATGTGAGAGTTGTTGAGAGAAACAAATTAGTAACCCCCAAGAGGTAGTAGGTCCAGGCTGGGAGTTTAGCCTAGGGGTAGAATGCTTGCTCAGCATGCAAGAAGATCCAGGTTCAATTCCTTGGTACCACATACATAGAAAAATCTGTAGAGTGCTAGCTTGAGAAAGCCCAAGGACAGTGCTCAGGCCTTGAGTTCAAGCCCCAGAGCTGGCAAACAAAGAAAAAGAGATAGTAGGTCCATTTGAACTGTGAATTGGTGTGCAAGTGGACACTCACCAGGGTAGACGAGAAAGCCATGTGCACCAGTGTCGTCAGTGAATTCTTCTGAAAGAAGAGTCTCGGGTGACTCTTACAGCCCTGAGTTTTAGCCCTTTCTTCACAGGCCTCCAACATCGATGATGTCCTTGGCCACCACACGAGCTTTCTGGACAATTGCTTGAAGGACTGTATGCTAACCAACCCTGAGCTGCTGAAGGTCTTCTCCAAGCTCATGTCTGTGTGTGTTATGTTCACCAACTGCATGCAGGTAAGATGGGGCACAAGTGTGGGCAGATGTAGGCCAGCTGGGGCTAGGTGAGGCAGTGTGGGAAGGATGCAGGCCAGTGTAGGTAAGGGGCAGTGCCAGCAGGTGGGGCAGTGCAGAGGAAAAAGGCTGTGTGGGCAGGTGAAGCAGTACAGACAGGTATAGACATCCAGGCCATCACATACAGCTCTTGTCTACCTCCCTTCTGCTCTTCCTAGCCAGAATATTCCTAATAGAGGGGATTTCTTGAGGCCCTTCACTGGGTATGTGGGGCAGGCGCTTCCTCATTCCTCCCACGTCCTCTCCAGTACTAGTCTCTGTCCTGAACATCTTTTAAGCTTTTGGATTTTTTTTTTTTTTTTGCCAGTCCTGGGCTTGAGCTCAGGGCCTGAGCACTGCCCTTGGGCTTTCTCAAGGCTAGAGCTCTACCACTTGAGCCTCAACACCATTTCTGGCTTTTTTCTATGTATGTGGTACTGAGGAATTAAACCTGGGTCTTTGTGCATGCTAGGCAAGCACTCTACCATTAGGCCAAACTCCCAGCCCTGGATTTTTTTTTTTAGTTGGTTATAGGGCTTGAACTCTGGGCCTGGGCGCTGTCCCTGAGCTCTTCACCTCAAGGCTACAACTCTACCACTTGAACCACAATGCCACTTCTGGTTCTCTGGTAGTTAATTGGAGATAAGGGTTTCGTGGACTTTTGTGCCTGGGCTGGCTTTGAACCTCAGTCCTCAGATCTCAGCCTCCTGAGTAACTAGGATTACGTGCGTGAGCCACAATTCCTGGCTTGCATTTTTTCTTTCTTTCTTTACTTTTTATTTTTGGCCAGTCTTGGGGCTTGAACTCAGGGCCTGAACACTGTCCTGGGCCTTTCTCAAGGCTAGAGTTCTATCACTTGAGCCACAGTATCACTTTCAGCTTTTTCTATATATATGTACCAATGAATGGAACCTGGGTCTTCATGCATGCTAGGCAAGCACTCTATCACTAGGCTAAACTCCTGGCACACTTTTTTTTTTTAATGCCCCCAGTCTTGAGGCTTGAACTTGGCCTAGGCACTGTCCCTGAGATTCTTTTGATCAAGGCTAGCTCTCTAACACTTGAGCCACAGTACCACTTCTGGCTTTTTTAAAAAAATGTGGTACTAAGGAATTGAACCCAGGGCTTCATGCATGCTAGGTAAGCACTCTATGACTAAGCCACATTCCCAACCCAGGAGGAGATTTCTTGAGGCCCTTCACTGGGTGTGTGGGCAGGAACTGTCTCATTCTTCCCCACTTCTCCCTAGTTCTGGTCTCTATCCTGAACATCTTTTAAGCTTTTGCATTTTTCCCCCAGTCCTGGGGCTTGAACTCAGTCTCTGAGCTTCTTTTTGTTCAAGGCTAGCACTCTACCACTTGAGCCAAAGCACTACTTCTGACTTGTTTTGTTTAGGTAGGACTATGGAATTAAACCTAGGGCTTCATGCAACTTTTACATTCTTTTTTCAAAATTTTAATATCCATTTCAGTTAAGTATCTCTTGGGCATGTGTTACAATTAATTACCTTAAAACATTGTGCAGAAAATAAGTGTTGGCTGGTAAAGAAGCAGCTGGGGCCCATGGGCAGTCAGGTGCTAGGGGTGGAGTAGGGCACTCCGCAGGTAGCACTTGGGGAGGTGTCAGGATGTACGTTCATAGGAGCTGGTTATGGAGGGAAGGGCAGGCATTTTAGACTCCACCCCTCAGATTCCCAGAAGCCATGCTGAGCCCATTCTGGACTCCATCCCTCAGGTGCATAGAAGCCAAGTTGAGTTTCCAAATAGGGAAACACCATGGGAAAACTTAAGGAAGTCGTCAGTGAAAACACTGAAAAGTAGACCCAGGGTTTTCTTGAGCATAGTTAAGGTCCTCTTGCCTGAAGTCTCCCAGAGATGCTTTCCTGCCCCTGTGTCAGTCAGGTGCATCTGCAAGCACATGGTGTTTCTGCAGAGAGCTGTGGTTGTAACTAACAGAAACCTTTCCTCATGACCTCACTGCCAGAAATTTACACAGAGCATGAAATTGGACAGCGAGCTGGGGACCATACTGGGGCCACCAGTGGAGGCTGAGCGGGCAGAGGAACGTCCCCAGAAGGAGCCCATTCGGAAGGTGTGTGGCCCCAGGGTTTCTTCATTAAGGCTCTTTCCTCTAGTCACTTGTGACACAGCTTCAGCATTAGCCCCACTTAAGAGAACAAACCACCTCTACCCTTGTCCTGTAGCCCCCTCTTTGATGGGAAGCAGACTCTTGAATTTACTTCCAGACCAGCCACGGGAGTTTTCTCTCTTCTATATGGCCAGATCCCACCCAGCCCACTGGGTGTGTAACCATAAAACAAGTATTGTAGGGGATAAGCCTGGGCACTTCTGAAGTTGGCATGGCTGATCACAGGCACAGACACTGATTAAAAACAGGGTTCAAGCTGGGTGCTGGTGGATCATTTTTGTAACCCTAGATACTCAGGATCAGAGTTCAAAGCCAGTCCAAGAAGGGACGTTTGTGAAACTTGTAACTCCAGTTAATCACAAAAGAAAAGAAAAAAGCTGAAAGTGAAGCTTTGGTTATATATCTGAGGAACAGAATGGAGACAGAATGGGAGTGTGTTGGAGCCTGAAGCCAGGGAGAGTAGGAGACATGGCTCATCCCTCTTGCTGAGTAATGGCCTGATGATAGCATTAGCAAAGTGATCTGTATAAAGAGAGAACCCACAGTCCTGAGCCTGGAGAAACTTCACATATGATGGGTGATAGTTACCTGAAGCACTTTTGCATGTGCTGAAATCTTAGGAATTTTTAATGACACCTGAATTCCAATCTTTTTTTTTTTTTTTCCTTCAGTCCTGGGCTTGGACTCAGGGCCTGAGCACTGTCCTTGGCTTTCTCAAGGCTAGAGCTCTACCACTTGAGCCCCAGCACCACTTCTGGCTTTTTCTGTGTATGTGGTACCAATTAATCGAACCTGGTCTTCATGCATGCTAGGCAAGCACTCCACCACTGGTCATACTCCCGCCCCAGAATTCCCATCTTTTATCACATAAAAATGTCCTGGAACTCCTATCTCTGATTCAAAAACAAGGGAAGGAAAAAATTACACATACTGGTGGGCTCAATGGACGCCGAAGCACCTGCCTTCCTGGCTCAC